>NW_006408644.1:5853041-5854364 GCF_000296735.1 Chrysochloris asiatica | reverse complement strand
AGTTTCTTTCTGGTTGTTCTATCCATTTTTTGAAAGTGGTGTATTAAAGTCACCCACTATTATTGTGGATTCATCTATTTCTTTCTTCAAATCTCTTAGAGTTTGTTTTAGATATTTTGGCACTCTTGCATTGGGAGCATAGATATTTAATATGGTTATTTCATTTTGTTCAATTGTACCTTTAATCATGATATAATGTCCATCTTTATCTATTATGCTGGCTGTTGCCTTAAAGTTTATTTTATCTGAGATTAGCACTGCCACTGCTATTCGCTTTTTATTGCAATTAGCTTGATATATTTTTTCCCATCCTTTCACTTTTAATGTATTTCTATCTCTGTGTGTGAGATGTGTCTGTTGCAGACAGCATATTGAAGGATCTTGTTTTTTTATCCATTCTGCCACCCTCTGTCTCTTAACAGGTGCATTCAATCCATTTACGTTCAGTGTAATTATCGATAAGTATTGATTTTTTGTTGTCATTATATTCGTTTTTTTGTGGTATTGCTGCTTCTTTGTTCTCTTTGTCTTTCACTGTTGAATTCATGATTTCTGTGGTCTTTCTTGTGTGTTTCCTTATAGTTTTAATGTTTTCATATTCTTCTTGGATTCTCATTTACTTGGTATGCTGTGAAGTGTTAATTTTCTTTGAGGTTGCCTTATGGTCCATTGAATTCTCTTTCCATTTAGTGCAGTCTATTTTATCCTGTAATCTACTTGACCTTCTCATTGTCTGGATCTCTGTTCCTATGTGTTCACCTTCTTTTGCACTGTACTTGATTTGGTCATAGACTGCCCTCCCAGAGTCTCTCAGTTTGTTCTTATAGTTTTGTTTTGTTAACATTTCTTCTTTCTGTTGACTTAATTCAGGGAGGTGCTGCCATGTACGTCAATCTCGGTTGTTGTCTGTTTTTGTTGGTTCTTGGTCCACAGAACTCCCTTTAGGATGTTTTGTAGTGCAGGGTTGGCTTTGGTGAATCCCATAGCTTACGTTTATCCTGGAATGTTTTGATTACACCCTCATATTTGATTGATAGCTTTGCTGGATAAAGGATTCTTGGTTGGCAATTTTTTTTCCCAGGGTTTTATATATGTCTCCCCATTGCTTTCTCACTTGCATGGTTCCTGCTGAGAGGTCTGAGCTTATTCTGACTTGTTTGCCCTTGTATGTGACCCCTCTGTTTTCTCTTGCTGCTTTCAGGAGTGTTTCCTTGTCTTTGAGTTTGGAGAGCTTTACTATGATATGTCTTGGTGATTTTCTTTTGGGGTCCTTCCTGGACTTCGTTGGGTTTCTTGTATTTCTATCTTTTTGCCCTTGAGGAT
>NW_006408644.1:5852130-5852823 GCF_000296735.1 Chrysochloris asiatica | reverse complement strand
TTCTACCATTTTGTTGTTGATTGTTTGGACCTCTTTCTGTAGGTTTTGGATTGTTACCAATGCTGTATCTATCTTGTTTGATTGTTCCTGTAGCATGCACTGATATCCCTCTCTATTTGTTCGGCTTTGTTAGTTTATTCATCCTTTTCTCTGGAAATGCAGCCTTCAAAGTGGGATTGCTCTAGACCTGCATTCCAAGGTCTTCAGGGGGCAGAGGCATTCGCCAGCACGGACGCGGAAGTGGGAGCCACGTGCAGGCAGGCAAAAGCTCAAAATGCCTGTAATTCTTCAGCAATTTGATCTTTTAAAAAAACAAGTTCAGATTGTTGAAATATAAGATATTATGTTTGTTCAAAAGCTGTCTATCTGCTAGACAGATGTTTCTTATGTCGATTCTGCCCCTTATCCCCAAGACTCCCCTACCTGAGCTGCCTGGTCAGGGAAGCGCTGGACGTCTCTCTTACTTATATTTTTTGCCTATTAGACAGCGTAGTGGTTATGGATTGGGCTGTGAACCTTAAGGTCAGTGGTTCGAAACTACCAGCTACCCTGTGGGAGAAAGATGAGGCTTTTTACTCCCGTAAAGATTTACACACTCGGAAACCCTGTACAGGGTCACTATGGGTCGGAACCAACTCAACAGCACTTAACAACAACAACATTAGACAGCAGGCATATAATATAATGTTATTA
>NW_006408644.1:5845179-5851765 GCF_000296735.1 Chrysochloris asiatica | reverse complement strand
TCTTGGTTCTAAGAGCTTACTGTGCCAAAGATTCTGTTTTTTGTTTTTATCAAGATTTTTTTTTTTTTTTTTATCAAGTTGAAGGCCATACATTTGTTTTCCTTCGAAGAAAACCTACTTTTGGTTTCTGGTTTGTAAACACTCACTCTAATTTGATTTTAAAACTGGTAGGTGTTTGTGGGTGGTCGTTGTTGCTGTTGTTAAGTGCTGATGAGTCAATTCTGAGCCATAGTGACCCTGTATATGTTTGTTTCTTTTTTAATATTGTCTGGTTTTCGATCCATGGTCTTCTTAATTCTCACCAATTGATTGGGCTGTTGTTGTTAAATGCTGATGAGTCAGTCCCAACTGATAGTGATCCTGTATAGGGTTTCTGAGGAGCAGCTGATGAGCTTGAATCTCTGATCTTGCAATGCAAATCGACCTTGCACTCCAGAGCATTAACCTTCAGTGACACACCAGGACTCCAAGTGACTGGGTGGTGGTGATTATGTGCCGTGGAGTAGGAACCGACTCATAGCGACCCTGTAGAGGGTTTCTGAGGCTGTAAATCTTTATGGGAGCAGAAAGCCTCATCTTTCTTCTGAGTAACAGCTGGTAGTTTCGATCTGCTAACCTTAAGGTTCGCAGCCCGATTCGTAACCACTACGCTACTATACAGGACTCTAAGGTTGGTATTAGCTAGTTTTGCCCTCCATCAAGGTTTAAAAAGAGCTGTCTCAGAAGCAGAGAAGGAAATCCCAGAACCTTCAAGAAGGAAGAGCATGAGTGACATCCTTACTTAGAGTAACAGCAATGGCAGAGAAAATGGCAGAGGCCATAGCAGAAGTGGTGTCATAGAGAGACAGAGCAGCTTCAGACTCTAGACCCTTTTACTGAGTAAAGCTGAGTGCCTACCAGCAGGTGACTAACTTACAGAATGTCACATTGGGACATTCACAGACTGGTTAAAATAATTTTGAAACCCTTTCCTGAGCAAGGCAGAAGCCAAAGGACCATGCGACTGAGAGGCTGAACACAATAGTGAGACATGCCTTCAATATAGCAGATAGGAAGCAACATTCCTGATTGGAGAACTGCTGCATCATGAGCTTTATGATCCTGAATTATACCCTGTTCAGTTCCCTAATAAGCCCCATAATTGTGAGTGCTGTTATGAGTTCAGTGTGACCAATACAATAGATTACCGAACCTACATGTGAAGCAGAGAATGCTGTGGGAGGAGTGGTTGTTTGTAGAATGGAAGCATGTCTGGCCTCCATTTCATAGGAATCTGTCTTGGGCTGGTTTTGAAATTGATTATTTTTCCCCTTTGTGAAGCCAGGGGAAGTCAGACCTAGCTTCTACATGGTCTTTCCAAGTGAGCACTACATATCAGGCCCTCTCTGGCCCTAGGCCTCTTCTCCTTCTGACCTAATTCGAAAGAGTGTACTCCTACTACTACTTTCTGGGAGTACTTAATTTCCATGCTCACAGGTGCCAGGATAATGGTGACTATTTATCCACAAATGGATCAGATTGACCTTTGCTGCAAGCAGGCAAGGCCACCTATTTTCTCCCCTGGACATTCTAAACCAAATAATTTTGAAAGTTTTCCTACTTCTTTTTAGAACAGCACCTCTAGGATTTAAGCAATTAGAAGAATTTATGTTTGGAAGTCCATGAGGCTTACATTCATCCACTCATGGTCCTTTAGATGTTGAGCACCAATTGTAGAAAGGCTGGTCCATCATGGGCCAAACCTCAGGCATACTGAAAGACTCCACACTAAACTGCTAACTACCTCTTTGTGGAGAACCTGTAGCTGAGGAAATTAATAAAAGGAAGCTCATTTTCTTTTGCAATACTACCTGACCCCAGTACACCCTTGTGGAACAACAGCAATGGCCTATTAATGGGTCCTTCAGTTTTAACACCACTTTACAGTTAGATCTCCTTTACAGGAGAAAGAAAAAATGGGAAGAGATGCTCTACGTACAATGTTTTATGGCTTTATATCAAAACCCTCAGTGGAGAAAAGGTTGCATCTGTAAAGTCAAAGGGAAAAATTTTTTCCAGGTATTTGTTTTTAAACTGGAAACATCTAATCAGCCAGAAAGCAACCTAGATGACCCAGCTTATAGTGGATGCAGAAGTGAATACTCTGTTCCCTAATCCCACTCTCATCTCTTCCTCACCCCATTATCCTGACTCAGCTACCAGTCCTACACCTTACCAACCCCCATTATAAAATTTAGCCTGCAGCTAACTCCCCATATGCTAGCCCTCACCTTTATCTACTGCTTACATCTCAGCCTACTTCCAAACTCGAACCCTTTCCATTGGGTCTGCAATCAGGTTATAAGTTGTGACCTAAAAGACCTCTGAACACCCCAATACACCAGGATATGTTTATACCACATGAGGGAATTACGTGGGGCAGGGGGAAGCCAGTTAATGGTCTGAGTACATGTCCCCTTTTCCATCACTGATTTGGGGCAATGCAAAGACAAGTTAAGGAGCGTGTCAACAGATACTGAAAAATTTATAGATTCCAAAAACTGTCTCTTAACTTCTCTATTTCTTGGAGGAAAGTAGAAAACATATTGACCTTTTGCTGTACTGCTGATGAAAAAGGGACAGGATTAAGGCCAAGGCTAGAGAAGATGAAGCACACAGGGGCTCTGAAATTTTGGGGCTAAGACCAACAGTAGTGCTGAACTGAATAGATTCACGGTGGCATTATGATAATAATGAGGATTTTAGCAAATGCAAACCCCTAGTAACTTATGTGTTACAAGGAATAAGGAGATGTGTGTTGAAAGCAATCATTTATGACAAGGTCGTATGGCAGAGGCCATGTCACCAAGGGGCAGAGTGGCAGAGGACCCTAAGCATGAAGGGCTCATTGTTAAGCAAGGCCACAATGGGTCTCCCCTTAGAAGGCAAGGCCCCAGGAGGGATCTCATGTGGAGACTCTGCAGTTTCTGTCTCTTTGTTTTTATCAGCTTATTTATAATTTTCTTGATTTTATAATAAAAGTTTTCAGTAGAATCTTAGTAAGAATTATATTAGAGATTTGAAACTTGTTTTTAGGAACCTTCACACCATATTCAATCATGCGTAGTCCTAAAGAATGCTTTTCACACTAACAATAGGTTTCACCACTAGGAAAAACCAGCTAAAGTTTTTGCCATTCCAAGTTTAAGATTACATTCAACATTCCACGTAGTTTCGGACAGGGACATCAAGACCTATCGAAAGTTAGCCAAAAATGAAATTTAGGGCTAAGGGAATAGTAATAGATCATAAGCAGACATTTAACTAGATGTTTTGTATAGAGAAGTTTTTAGTATAAGGAAGTTGTTCCGTTTTTTCTTAACTACAAAACTTTATGCTTCTTGTTTTTCTTGTTTAATCAATCATGAGAAACAACTGTGTTGTCAGTTACCATAGCAAATAATGTTTAGGTACTTGTTGTGATTAATGAATCTATGGAAAATAATAGGTGATGGTAGAAATAGGAGTTAAGATTTAGAATTATGTTTTAAGGTTAACCTGACATTTTAGGATGTCAGAAAGATTAAGGTATTTTAACAAGATCGTTTGTGTAATGCAAAAAAGAAATTGATTGTTATGAGATCATAGTGTATTGTAATGATATATAAGGAGCTGAAAAAATTAAGTAAAAATCATCATCAGAATTCAGCACAAATCATCAACTCCATGTGATTTATTTATTCAGCCCACTCCACACATTCCTTCGTGAGCCCCCCTAATAAATGTGTCGGGGCTGGCCCCCGGCAGTTATAGAAATTACCCAGGGAAAATAGGAAATACTCCAGTTTTCTTGAGCAGGCTAACTGGCACATTCAGAAAGTATACAAATGTGGAATTCAATTTGGATACAGGTAGGGTGGTCCTGAGTATAGACCTTTGGACTCAGGCCTACACAAATATTAGATGAAAATTAAGAAAGGGAGAACTGGGACCTTGAAGTACTTATCCTGACTAGTGGAGGAGGCTAACAAAGCTTTTAATAAGCGAGAGAAGGCTGACGAGGACTGAGAGGACAAATAAATGGAGAAGTAAGCTCATTTATTAGCTGTTGCATTGGGAAGACCAACTTTGTCCTCCTCCCACTTCAGAGAAATTCGTTTAGCTATAACAGCAAAGGAAGAGCAACCGAAGGACAACCTAAGGTCTCTGTGAAAAGATAATCTTGATCCTAACAGATGGAATAATTTGGGGCAGATGGAACATTGGGGCAGGGAACGTCTGGAACAATCTAGAGCAGGGTGTAACATTGATGCCCACATGCCAAAACCCCCAGCCCCCATGATGGCTCAGATTTATTCACCTCAAGTTGAGGGAGAACTGTGATGATGTTGCCCAGAGGCTACTTATCCTCCTGACAAAAAGAACATCATCATCACTGCTGCCTAGTCTCGGGTGTTTGTTGAGATGGAAGGTTAGACTATATTGTCCATGTTAGACAGGAGAGCAATCTTCTCCATCTTACCAACCTTACTTAGACCCTTGCCCTCCACCAAGTGCAGGGTGATGGAGATGGAGGGAAAGCCCCAATCAAAACCCTTGACAATGTCATTGTCATGCCATTTAAAAAAAAAAAATGGTTTATTGTGAATTTTATGATAATCTACATGGGAGAACATCAGCTTTACATTCATTCCATCATCCATCATTTCATTGGCATAGTTACCATCCCATCCATGCATCCTCACCCAACCAAGTGGTGTACCCTGTAAGCCTGCACCCCCCGCCCCACCACAGTCCTCAGCCCCTTTCCATCTCCTGATCCCAAGTCCCCAGCCCCACCATCTCTTGACGTCATCTTCTCTGCTTCCATCTCAGGCCTCACCGCCTCTCTGGATAGGATTCCGCTCTTCGCTCTTCTCCATTGATGGTCCCAGGGTCCTCCACTCCTAGACTGATAAGTTAATCATTCCCCTCTTTGCTACAAAATGTCCATCTTTAGATTTCCAACACTCAAAATCAGTCCTGATAACAATTATTCACCACTGCATCACAAGAGACCCATCTATATTTCATTTTATCAGCCCTTCCTGGACAGGCTGGACACTATTCACTGGAGACTCTACCTTCCTCCACGCCCTTTGGATCCAGGTTCCCTCTTGAAAGCTTGTAAACCAGTCACCTCTTGCCTTTGTATCGCTCCCCCCATTTTGGGTAGCCAATGTCCAAGTTGCCCATCCCTCTCTACACTTTGTGTAAAGGGGGTGGGAATAATTCTTGCAGCAGGGGTTTGTTTCCTTTTTTGAGCTACTGCATTCATAGGTGTAGGTCCTGTTTATTGAATTGTATCAGATGATGCTTTTTTTTTTTTTTTTTCCTCTTCTTTCTTCTTTGGGTTGAGCTCTGTTTATCCAGTTATTGAAGTCCGGTCAAATGGGTATCATCTGCAAGTGTGCGTGTTCTTACGTCTGTCTGGCCTCTTTTTATCAGCTGGCCTCCCCGCTCTCCACTCTGCATCTCTGTGGCTGTGTCATTGACTCTGATCCCATGAGTCCCCAGATGTTGCCTCACTTCTGGCTGACCAGGTCTCCATCTGGGTTCACAGTAGTTTGCTGAATGATGTAGGTAGGGCTTAGCTCGTCCCTTCACTGATGTTCTTCGGTCACTTACCCTTCTGGGTGATGAGAGTGGTTGTCAATCAAAGTATATATTTCCCTTGCGTCTTAGTCTTGGAAGAGAATTTGCACTGAGATGATCCGACCACTTGCCTTGATGGCTCCTGGGCAAGCCACCTATATTTTCTTGTGGTAACAGTCGGACTGCCCTTATTGTTTTGTATTTTTCCTGTAGGTCCTTCTTTCAAGAGGTATCTTCTGGTTTTCTAGCTGCTCCCGGCTGGTCTGCTTGTCCTTTCAAGTGGAGAAATTTCCCATCTCTGAAGGTCTGGTTGTGGTTTGGGCTTCCACCTATACTCCCATGGAATGTAGAGGCTCCTAAGTAAACCTCCTTCACTGGACACATTGTAGCCCCATTTTAGGTAATCTAATCAGTTCTATGCAGAAGACAGGCTTACAAGCTTTCCATGTTGATATTTCTGGTTATTACTTTCTCTCCCCCTCCAGTGTCTGTTTTATAATGTATTGCAAGGAAAACCATGATTCAAAAGGCAGCCAAGCATCTTAACATTATTCCCTCCTTTTCCCCATTCCATCCATGTTTCAGTCTCTGTATTCCAGAGCCCTGTTGTTCCAAAGCTGTGCCTACATCATTTTTTACCTCTGTCCCATTTAGACCATTAAACCTGTCTATTTGTTCTCCCATCTTCTTTGTTCTTTGATTCCCCTTTCCCTTCTTGTACATTGCCCCCCTACCCAATACCCAAATTATCTTGTGTCTAATCCCTGCCCTGTGCTCCACCTTCCTCTCCCACCCTTATTCCTACCCCTACATCCTAACAACCCCCTAAGTGTCCACTTTAGTGGATTAGTATGGGTTCTTTTTCCCAGTATTTTACATTAGTGGTCCTATGCAGTATTTTTCCTTTTGTGACTGACTAATTTCACTCAACATAATGTCCTTAAGGTTCATCCATGTTAGGGAGTGGCATGCA
>NW_006408644.1:5842050-5843266 GCF_000296735.1 Chrysochloris asiatica | reverse complement strand
CCTGGTTTTGGTATGAGGGTTATGCTTGCTTCATAGAAAGTATTAGGGAATTTTCCATCCTCTTCTATGTTCTGGAATAACTTGAGTAGAATTGGTGACAGTTCTTCTCTGAATGTAAAGCCATCTGGGCCTGGGCTTTTGTTGGTCGGGAATTTTTTGATGACCTGGTCAAATTTCTTCTTTTGTTATAGGTTTGTTCATATTTTATACTTCAGTCTGAGTAAGTTTAGGTAGGTCGTGTTTTTCTAGAAATGTATCCATCTCATCCAAACTTTCAAATTTGTTGGAGTACAGCTCTTCGTAGTATTCTGTTATTATCTTTTTTATTTCGTTTGGTTCTCTTGTGACTTCCTCTGTGTGGTTTCTAATACGATTTATTTGTGTCTTCTCCCTCTTTTCTTTAGTTAGTTTTGCCAATGGTTTGTCAATTTTATTAATCTTTTCAAAGAACCAGTATCTTGTCTTGTTGAGTCTGTCTATAGTTTTTTTGGTTTTTCATCTCATTTATTTCTGCTCTTATCTTTATTATTTCCTTTCTTTTGGAGACTGTAGGTTCCCTCTGCTGGTCTGCTTCTAATTGTTGAAGATGCTGTGTTAGTGTGTTGATTTTGGCTTTTTCCTCCTTTTTGGATGTGTGCATTTATCACGATAAATTGTCCTCTCAGAACTGCTTTCACCGTGTCCCAAAGATTTTGATATGGTGTGTTTTCATTCTCGCTTATTTCCAGGAACTTTGTGAATTCACGTTTAATTTCTTCTTTTATCCAGTCGCTTTCAGCAGCGTGTTGTTCAGTTTCCATGTCTTTGATTTTATTGATTTGGCCTTCTTATTGTTGATTTCTAGTTTTATGGCATTGTGGTCTGAGAAGATGCTCTGTAGAATTTTGATGGTTGTGAATTTATGGAGGCTTGCTTTGTGTCCTAACACGTGGTCAATTCTGAAAAATGTTTCATGTGCACTGGAGAAGAATGTGTATTGTACTGTTGTTGGATAAAATGTTCTGTATACATCTATGAGGTCAAGTTGGCTGATTGCATTGTTAAGTTCCTCTGTAGCATTGTCGAGTTTCTTTCTGGTTATTCTATCCATTTTAGAGAGTGATGTGTTGAAATCTCCCACTATAATTGTGGATTTATCTATTTCCTCCTTTAATTCCATTAAGGTTTGCTTCATGTATCTTGGCGCTCTTTCATTGGGTGCATATATATTTATTAT
>NW_006408644.1:5841199-5841798 GCF_000296735.1 Chrysochloris asiatica | reverse complement strand
CTTGATCTCCTTGGGAATTCATTTTTATGATATGTTGTGGAATGTTAGCTTTCTTTGGGGTTACCTTGTAGTCTACTAACTTCTCTCTGTATTTAGGATACACCATTGTAACCTGTAATTTACCTGGCATCCTCACCACCTGGGCTTCCATTGCTGCATTTGTCCCTTCTTTCACATTGATATGTTTTTGGGCTTCAGTTGATCTCCCCGTTCTTTTGATTTTGTCATTGTTGTCTCATTCTGTTCTGAACTCCGCTATCTGTTGGGTATGTTCCAGGTGGTATTGCCATACTTGTCAATCTCTGTTGTCTGTTCTTGTTGGTTCTCTGTCCTCAGATCTCCCTTTAGGATGTTTTGAAGTGTTGGGTTGGTTTTGATAAAATCTCTCAAATTCTGTTTATCCTGGAATGTTTTGATCAAACTATCATATTTGATTGATAATTTTGCTGGGTAGACAATTCTTGGTTGACAGATTTTTCTTGCAGATCTTTGTATATGTCTCCCCATTGCCTTCTTGCCCGCATGGTTTGTTCTGAAAAGTCAGAGCTTAATCTTATTTGCTTGCCTTTATAGGTTATATTTCTCTTCTCCCTGGCTGC
>NW_006408644.1:5838557-5840348 GCF_000296735.1 Chrysochloris asiatica | reverse complement strand
TCTTGTCTAAGTGGTGGAGTATTATGTTGTAGCTTGACTATATGGCCACAATTGCTATTTCTTTTTATGGGACGCAGGGAGGATAAGTTCCCACCTCCAGGAGGGATGTGTAGTCAACAAGAACTCTCCGTGCGTGTGTGCGCTGTACCCAGCTGATTTTTATTGGGATCTCATGCCAGGGCTGGAAGACTTGGGGCGGGAGGAAGTTATATCACCTCTGGCTGTTCTGGGAGACGCAGCTGTCTGAGCGAGCCGGCCCTGGTCCAGCTCTCTAAACTCTGCAGTTGCAGGAGTGACCCACAGTCTCTGCAGGAAAGAGTCCCAAAATACTTGCTTTTCTTTATCCTTGTTAGCATGGTTTATCAAAAATGTGAGCCCAGGAGAGATTATAATACTCCAAAAGCTGTGGGAATGGTATATGAACGTCTCCTTTGTGAGATACCAATGCTAGCTAGGACTAGGGGCAGGTGGCTTAGCTGCAGTGACAGATGGAGGAAGATGGCTGATGTCAAGAAGCTGCCACAACCTTTCTTACACTCTCCAGAATTATTCATACTCTCCATGCATGGGTGAGTTGCACCTGGCCTATTTTTATTGTGGTCTCAAGCCAGGGCGGGGAGACTTGGGGTGGGAGGAAGCTATGTCACCTCTGGGTCTTCTGTGAGATGCCACTTTCCAAACTCTGCTGTCGCGGGAGTGACCTGCAGTCCCCGCAGGAAAGAGTCCCAAAATATGCACTTTTCTTTATCCTTATTAGCACGATTTCTCAAAAATGTGAGCCCAGGAGAGATTATGATAGTCCAAAAGCCATGGGACTGTTCTATGAATGTTTCCTTTGTGAGATCCCAACCTTTTTTTTCCGCAGGAACAAGTCTCTACCTTTTCTGGCTTCCTGCCATACCGGAAGTCTCCTATCATGCCATTTTCAAGATAAATATTATTTGCATGCTTTTGTTTACAAGCATAAGTGAACAAGACCCCTCATGGAAATTTCCATCTCAAATTAAAGGCCAAAATCACTAAAGCAAAAGCACACTTCTTGGATTTATACTGTCTCAGGGAATTAGTACTTTGACACCCAAAGGAAAGAAGTGATTGCTGGATGGAGAGTGTCCTCAACAAAAAGACAGTTGAGAGAGTTTCTAAAAATATAAAGTTCTTTATAATTTGAATCCCTAATTTTGATCTTATTATGAAGCCATTAAAAAGAGAAGAGAAAACATGATTAATATGACGCTCTGAATGTAATGCTGCCTTCAACAAGCTCAAAATAATTCTTAGGGAGGACCCAGTGCTGGACTTAGTAAATTTAGAAAAACCCTGTAAGTTGTTCATTCATGAAAAACTGAATTTTGCCTTCTTGCATGTATCTCCAAACAACTAGATGAAGTAGCAAAAGGATGGTCCTTGTGTAAGAACACTTGTAGCTACTGCACTTTTAGTTAAGGAAGCTAACTTTGGAAGATAAGGTAAAGGTTCTTAACCCTCACCAAGTACTTGCAGTCCTAGATACTAAAGGTCATGCTTAGCTAACAGGTAGACCAATACTATTTGCATCCTTCCCCCACACCAGGCATGATTTTCTTACATGCCTGCAATAACATTCCTTGTAATAGTTCAGTCTGTCCAAAGGCCACAAGCTTCTTAGACACCCAATGCCTAACTCATCATCTATGTATGGCCAGCACTCCCTAAGATACATAGCACATCAGCTTTTTCTTTATAATTAAACCCTCCCCTCATTCCATACTTGATGAAAGTATAAATGCCTAGACAATATCTTAAGGAAAA
>NW_006408644.1:5813097-5838457 GCF_000296735.1 Chrysochloris asiatica | reverse complement strand
GCCAGAGTGCTCCTTGGAGGCCAAGATAGCTAAGCTTTGTCTTTCATACTTTGGACATATTGTCCAGAGGAAGCAGTCGCTGAAGAAGGATGTCATGCTGGGTAAGGTGGAGGGTCAGAGAAAAAGAGAAAGACCCCTAAGGAGATGGATTGGCCAGGTGGCATCATTGTTGAACTCAAGTGTGGCAGCGGTAGTGAGGTTGGCTCAGGATTGGACATTGTTTCGTTCTGTTGTGCATGGGGTCACTATGAGTCGGTTCCGACTCGATGGTACCTGACAACAACAATAACAACATATATTATATTATATTATATTATATTATATTATATTATATTTATTATATTACATTACCAATCCCTTAGGCAGGATTCATTTAGCTTTAATTCATTATCTACAACCTCACTGCAGAACTTGAACATCACTCTAATGAGATGAAAGGAGTCTTAAAAGAAATGTCTTATTAACTAATGCAGTCTTAGATAACCATATAAGCGCTTGACTATCTGCTCACCTCTCATGGAGGGCATCTGTGTCATCATAAATACCACCTGCTATGTGTACATCAATAATTATGCAGAAGTCAACACAAGAATCAATGAAATCAGAGACTGTAGAACTTCCCAGCTACTATAAGGCCTTACTAGCTCTATAGGAAGAAAGTATTGACATTCTTGGCTTTAGTTTCTACTATCTCCTATTCTCACCAATTTTTTAAATCTCCATAAGCATCTTCTGAAATTGATCAAACATGCAATCAAGATGTATTGATCATTACTGGTAACTGGACTGCAAAGTTCAGAGCAAAGAGGAAGGATCAATGGTTGGAAAATATGGCTTTGGTGATGGAAATGATGTTGGAGAATGCATGATAGAATTCTGCCAAACCAATGATTTGTCCATTTCAAATACCTTCCTTAGACATCATAAGAGATGACTATACACATGGATGGCACCAGATGGAATATAAAGAAATCAAATTGGCTACATTTGCAGAAAGAGACCATGGAAAAAGTTCCATATCACCAGTGAAAACAAGGCCAGGGGCAGACTGTAGAATAGACCATCAGTTGCTCATATGCAAATTCAGACTGAAGCTGATGAAAATGAAAACAAGTCCACGAGAGCCAAAATATAACCTTGAATATATCCCACCTGAATTTAGAGATCATCTGAAGAACATATTTGATACATTAAACACTAAAGACCGAAGACCAGAAAAGTTGTGGGATGACATAAAAAACATCATACATGAAGAAAACAAAAAGTAATTGAGAAGACAAGAAAAAAGGAAAAGGTCAAAATGGATGTCAGAAGATACATTGAAATTTTCTCTCATGTAGAGATGTTAAAGCGAATGGAATAAATGAAGAGGAACAAGAGCTGAACAGAAAATTTCAAAGATCACCTTAAGAAGATAAAGCCAAATATTACAACAAAATGTGCAAAGATCTGGAATCAGAAAAACAAAAGGGAAGAACATGCTCAGCAGTTGTCAAGCTGTGGTAACTGAAGAAAAAATTCAACCTTTGACCTTCATTATTGAAAGATTCTCTAGGTAAATTATTGAATGATCTAGAAGGCATCAAGAGTAGATGGAAGGAATATACAGAGTCACCATACCAAAAGGAAATGGCTAATGTTCAATCATTTCAAGAGGTAGCATATGATCATGAGCCAATGATATTGAAGTAAGAAGTCCAAGGTGTATTGAAAGAATTGACAAAGAACAAGGCACCAGGTATTCATCGAATAAATATTGAAAACTTTCAAGAAAGTGAGGTGGCAGAGGAGGCGCTCACTCATCTCTACCAAGAAATTTGTAAGACAACTATCTGGCCAACTGATTGGAAGAGATCCATATTTGTGCCCATTCCAAAGACAGGTTACCCAAAAGAATGTGGAAATCATCGGACAATCTCTTTGATATCCTATGAGAGTAAGCTTTGCTAAAGGTACTACAAAACCAGCTACAATCATACATTGACAGAGAACTTCCATAGCTTCTAGCCAGATTCAGAAGAGGCCATGGAACAAGAGATATCATTGCTGATGTGTGATAGGATCTTGGATGAAAGCAGAGAATATCAGAAAGATGTTTACCTGTGCTTTATTGACTATTCAAAGGCTTTTGATTGCGTGGATTATGACAAGCTATGGACAAGATTGGTAAGTATGAGTATTCTGGAACACTAGACTGTGCTCATGAGGAATCTGTGCCTGGACCAAGAAGCAATTGTTCGAACAGAACATGGGAACACTTAATATTTTTTAAATTAAAAAAGGTGTGCGACAAGGTTGTATTCTTTCACAATACTTATTCAACCTGTATGCTGAGCAAATAATCTAAGAAGCTGGGTTATATGAAGAAAAATGTGGCATCACGATTGGCAGAAGACTCATTAACAACCTGCCATATGCGGATGATACAACCTTGCTTGCTGAAAGTGAAGAGGACTTAAAACATTTACTGATGAAGATCAAAGAGCACAGCCTTTGGTATGGATTAATCTCAATTTAAAGAAAACAAAAATCCTCACCACTGGACCAATAAACAATGTTCTTATCAATGGAGAAAAGAATGAAGTTGTCAAGGACTTCATTTTTCTTGGATCACCTATCAACACTCATGGAAGCAGAAGTTAAGAAATCAAATGATGTATTGCATTAGGCAAATCTGCTGCACAAGACCTTTTTAAAGTGCTGAAGAGTAAAGATGTCAGCTTGAGGGCTAAGGTGCGCCTGACCCAAGCCATGGTATTTTCAATAACCTATATGCATGTAAAAGCTGGACAGTGAATAAGGAAGACCATAAAATAATTTCTGAGTTATGGTGTTTGAGGATAATATTGAAAGTTCTATGGGCTTCCAAACGAACCAATATATCCATTTGGAAGAAGCGCAGCTAGAGTGCTCCTTGGAGGCCAAGATGGCCAAACTTTGTTTCTCATGCTTTGGACATGTTGTTGGGAGGGACCAGTGGCTGGAGAATGATATCATGTTTGGTAAGATGGAGGGTCAGAGAAAAAGAGGAAGATCCCCAATGAAATGGATTCGCAAAGTGGCAGCATCTATGGACTCAAGTGTGGCAACAGTGGTGAAGTTTACCCAGGATTAGACAGTGTTTCTTTCTGCTGTGCATAAGTTCACCATGGGTCAGTACAGACTCGATGGCACCTAACAACAACAACAACAATATGCATCTTACTGGTTTACTCTAGATTCTAGGAACCTCACTGCCAAAGGCTACTTTTATAAGCTCTTACCTTTCTACTATGCCTCCTCTAGGGCCCTTAGCATAGGCAGGGTGAGACTTTTACTGTGCTACACAAG
The DNA here is from genome assembly GCF_000296735.1 of Chrysochloris asiatica. Classification (NCBI taxonomy): domain Eukaryota; kingdom Metazoa; phylum Chordata; class Mammalia; order Afrosoricida; family Chrysochloridae; genus Chrysochloris; species Chrysochloris asiatica. The sequence continues at coordinate 5,835,127 of NW_006408644.1, read as the reverse complement.
TCTATTACCCAGTATCAGTTGTTGTTTTTATGTGCCATTGACTTGGTACTGACTCATAGCGACCCTATGTACAACACAACGAAATACTGCCTGGTCCTGGGCCAACTTCACAATTGTTGAGATGCTTGAGTCAAATGATGCTGCCACTTCACATTGCCAATCCACCTCACTGGGGGTCACTCTCTTTTTCTCTGACCTTTCACCTTACCAAACATGATATCCTTCTCCACCGACAGGTCCCTCCTGACAATATGTCCGAAGCATGAGAATGAGAGACGAAGTTTGGCCATCCTGGCTCCAAAGATCACTCTGGTGACACTTCTTACAACACAGATTTGTTGGTTCTTTTGGCAGCCCATGAGACTTTCAATAATCTCCTCCAACACCATAAATCAAATGCATCAATTCTTCAACAATCTTCTTTATTCACTGCCAAGCTTTCACATGCATATGAGGTTACTGAAAATACCATGGCTTGGATCAGGTATGTCTTAGTCCTCAAGCTGACATCTCTGCTCTTCAATACTTTAAAAAGTTCGTGTGAAGCAGATTTGCCTAATTCGATACGTTGCTTGATTTCTTGACTGGTGCTTCCACTAGTGTTGATAGTTGATCCAAGAAAATGAAGTCCTTGACAATTTCAATCTTTTCTCCACTGATAAGAATGTTGTTTATTGGTCCAGCGGTGGGGATTTTTGTTTTCTTTTCGTTGAGATGTAATCCATACTGAAGGCTATGGTCTTTAATCTTCATAAGTAAATATTTTAAGTTCTCTTCACTTTCAGCATGCAAGGTTGTATCATCTGCATATCACAGGTTGTTGATGAGTGTTCCTCCAATCCTGATTCCACACTTTTCTTCATATAACCCAGCTTCTCAGATTATTTGCTCAGCATAGAGGTTTAATAAGTATGGTGAAAGAATACAACCTTGTAACACACATTTCTTAGTTTTAAACCATTCAGTGTTCCCATGTTCTGTTCAAACGACTGCTTCTTGGTCCAAGTACAGATTCCTCATGAACACAATTAAGTGTTCCAGAATACTCATACTTCACAATGTTGTCTATAGTTTGTCATGATCCACACAATCAAAAGCCTTTGTGTAGTCAATAAAGCACAGGTAAACATCTTTCTGATATTCTCTGCCTTCAGTCAAGATCCATCAGACATCAGCAATGATGCCCCGCATTCCATGTCCTCTTCTGAATCCAGCTTGAACCTCTGGAAGTTCTCTGTCAATATATGATTGTGACTGTTTCTGTGTTACCTTTAGTAAAACTTTACTCGCATGGGATATCAAAGAGATTGTCTGATGATTTCCACATTCCATTGTGTCACCTTTCTTTGGAATGGGCACAAATACAGATCTCTTCCAATCAGTCAGAAACATAGTTGTCTTCCAAATTTCTTGGCAGAGATGAGTGAGTGCCTCCAGTGCCACCTAACTTTCTTGAAAGATTTCAGTTTTTATTCCATCAATTCCTGGTATCTTGTTCTTTGCCAATTCCTTCAATGCACCTTGGACTTCCTCCTTCAGTATCATTGGCTCTTGATCATATGCTACCTCTTAAAATGTTTGAACATCAACCATTTCCTTTTGGTACAGTGACTCTGTATTCCTTCCATCTTCTTTTGATGTTTTTGCATCATTCAATAATTTGTGCACAGAATCTTTCAATAACGAAAGTTGAGGCTTCAATTTTTTCTTCAGTTCCCCCAGCTTGAGAAATTCTGAGCATGTTCTTCCTTTTTGGTTTTTTGACTCCATATCTTTCCATATTTCATTAAAATATTTGACTTTGTCTTCTATGGCTAAACTGTGAAATTTTCTTTACAGCTCTTGTACCTCCTCATTTCTTCCATTTGCTTTAACATTTCAATGCTGGAGAGCAAGTTTTAATGTCTCTTCTGACATCTATTTTAATATTTTCCTTCTTTCTGTTCTTCTTAATGACTTTTTGCTTTCTTCATGTGTGATTTTTTTGTGTCATCCCACAACTCTTCTGGTCTTTGATCTTTAGTGTTTAATGTATCAAATCTTTTCGTCAGATGTTCTCTAAAATCAGGTGGGATACATTGAAGGTCATGTTTTGGCTCTCATGGACTTGTTTTCCTTTTTTTCAGCTTCAGTTTGAATTTGCATATAGGCAATTGATGGTCTCTTCCATAATCTGTCCTTGGCCTTGTTTTAACTGTTGATATGGAGCTTTTCCATGGTCTCTTTCCGCAGATGTAATCAATTTGATTTCTGTGTATTCCATCTGTTGAGTTCCATGTGTCTCTTATGCTTTCTAAAGAAGGTATTTGAAATGAACATATCATTGATTTTACAGAATTCTATCATGCAATCTCCAGCATCATTTCTATCACCAAGGTCATATTTTTCCAATTACTGATCTTTCCTCTTTGTTCCCAACCTTTGCATTCCAATCACCAGTATTGATCATTACATCTTGATTGCATGTTTGATCAATTTCAGGTTGAAGAAGTTGGTAGAATTCTTCTATTTCATCCTCACTGGCTTTAGTGGTTGGTGCGTACATTTGAATAGTGGTATTATTTCATCTTCCTCATAGGCGAATGGATATTATTCTATCACAGGCAGCATTGTACCTCATGACTGACCTGGATATGTTCTTTTTGGCTATGAATGCAACGCCATTACTCTTCAATTTTTCATTCCAGTATCAATAAGAAGCATTTAAAAAACAAAAAAAGATCATGTCCTCTGATTCTTATCCCTCAAAAGATTTTTTATTGTAAATGTCATTGAATGGGTGGATGGATTGTTAGGGTAATGGAACAGGAAGAAAACTACTGAGGAAAATTACTGGTGTAGTGGAAAAGTGTCATTGGGATATGATCAATAAAACCATACATTAAACCTCCAAATACAAAGAACAGAGTAGCAGGATCTGTACAAGAGGTGGAATATTTCTCCTTGTCAGGAAGGTAGGATACAAACAAGATAAAATGGAAAAAAAAAAAAAATCTATCTCCTTGTGTGTCTGGAGCCCAGTGAAACTTTTTCACCATCAGCTACACATTTCCTCCCCCTTAACCAGTTTTCAGTACAGGGGCAAAATCAATAATATCAAGTATCCCAGACACCTTGGCAATGGAATACATCTTGAAATCCTAGACTCCATCATGGACACCAGACATGCGTGCCCCATAGGAAAAAAGAAAGACGGAAGTGACTCTCAAGAGTGGCACTAGCAAACACGAAAGCCCACTTCCTTTTTAAAATCAAAACAATAGCCATTTCAGAAAAAAACCTCACCCTGTAAATGTATGTCAGGCTGTGAGCATGGCAAGATGATGCTACCTTTGACACGTTTCCCCTGCAGGTTTTCTTTATCTAATAAACCTCTTTTATACTCTATTTCATGACTGTCTAGTCTTCTATAACTTGACTCAGTAAAACTGCTATTTTTTCCTTTGTTTAGTGAAATGTGTGGCTCAGAGAACAGTTAACACTGTAAGGGGGTGAGATCTTTACCCTATTGGAGTGTACTCTCTCTGTCTTTATAATGAGAGTTGTCTGCTAACTAGTCCAGCAAGATGTCCTCCTAGATTACAGTAGCACTCCTCATTCTCACAGAGCCCCCGTTTATCAGGAAACAAGCAGATACAAGCAACACTCATTTCCCAAGATTGTGAAATGAATAATAGATTGCTGGAATTAAAAGGGAGCATTGATAAAGAATATTGTTTATTGGTACAGTGGTGAGGATTTTTACATTAAGATGAAATCCATACCGAAGGCAGTGGTCTTTGATTTTCATCAGTAAGTATTTTAAGTTCTCTTCACTTTCAGTAAGCAAGTTTGTATTATCTGCACATCACAGATTATTAATGAGCTTTCCTCCAATCCTGATGCCACGTTTTCCTTCATATAACCCAGTTTCACAGATTATTTGCTCAGCATACAGATTGAATAAATATGGTTTTAAATTAAATTGAATGGTTCTGTTCAAACAACTGCCTCTTGGTCCATGTACAGAATCCTCATGAGCAAAATTAAGTGTTCAGGAATACTCATTCTTTGCAATGTTATCCATAGCTTGTCATGATCCACATGATGGAAGGCCTTTGTATAGTCCATAAAGCATATGTAAACATCTTTCTTGTATTCTCTGCTTTCAGCCAAGATCCATTTGATGTCAGCAATGGTATCCCTTGTTCTACATTCTCTTCTGAATCCATCTTGAGCCTCTGGAAGTTCTCTGTCAATGTATGCTTTTGTCATTCTTCCTGGATCAACTATCGACAGTCATGGAAGCAGTCCAGTGCATTAACCCATTACTATACCAGGACTCCATGATAGTGGTGGTGGTTATATGCTGTGGATTCAGGTGACTCATAGCAACCCTGTATAAGGTTTCCAAGGCTGTAAATCTTTACAAGACAGAAAGCCTCATCTTTCTCCCTAGGAACAGCTGGTAGTTTTGAAACAGCATGGTGCTGGTATAACAATGTAATACAATTGAGAATCAAGAAATAAACCTGTACATCAATGGTCAACTGCTTTTGACAAGCATGCTAAATCCATTTAATGAAGAAAGAAGAGTATCTTTAATAAATGGTGTTGGGAATATTGGGTTCCCATATACAGGCCAATTAAACAAAACCCATGTCTCACACCATACACAAAAACAAATAAAAATAGATTAAGGAGCTAAATGTGCAAACTAAAAATTGTTGTTGTTATTTGCTGTGGAGTCAGTTCCGACTCATGGTGCTGTTGTTAAGGACAGTTTAGTTAAATCCATTCCATAGCAACTCTGTATAAGGCTTCCAAGGATCTGAAGGTGAGCTTGAACCACCAACTTTGCACCTAGAATTCTTCAGTATTACAAGCTGAAAATGGAAATGTTTTTCTTCATTTCTTTCCACTTAAGAAATGCTGAATATGTAATTTCCTTTTAGTGTTTGAACTCTGGGCCTTTGTAAATTTCATTATAATACTTTATTTGGTCTTCTAGAACTGACCTTTGAAATTTTCCTTTTAGCTTTTACTTACTCATTTCTTTCATTAAAAAAAAAAAACTCTTTATTCTCATAAGCTACCATTCATCTGTCAGTTTATTGTACTGTGGAGGCTTGTGGGTTGCTATGATTATGAAAACTATGCCACTGGTATTTTAAACACCAGCAGGGTCACCCATGGTGGACAGGTTTCAGATGAGACTCCAGACAAAGACATACTAGGAAGAAAGAGTGACGAACTACTTCAGAATATTTAGTCACTGAAAACTTTATGAATAGCAGAGAAACACTGTGAGATATAGCACCAGAAAATGAGCCCCTCAGGTTGGAAGGCACTCAAAATGATCCAAGAAAGAGCTGTCTCCTCAGAGTAGAGTTGACCATGATAATGCAAATGGAGTAAAGTCCATGGGAGAAAAGGCAAGCTGATGGGGCACAACTCAAAATGAAGAGAAACAGCTGTAAACATCCATTCAAAATCGAAACATAGAATGTATGAAATATGAATCTGGGGAAATTGGAAGTTATCAAAAATGAAATAGGGGTTTGAGCTACAGCCAAGAAAACCAGGTAGGGTATGCTCTGATGAGAAGAGAGGGCTATCTCATGAAGGAAGCACTCATAAAACAACTCCAGAAGTCCGGATGTACAACAAGATCCAGGACATCAGTTTCCTGCACTCACAAGTGAAAAAAAAAATCACAATATTAAGGAAAATATGAGCAAGTTAGGAATCCGGAGACTGGACTCCCTCAGTGACTACTGTGCCTTGGCAGAGTTTAGAGGACAGGGCTAAAGCCAGTCCAGCTCAGAAAGAAATCTGTAAAACTCCAGCATAACAGGACTCAACGATCCTGAGAATTGTGTTGTGCACACGCAGATACCTAACTGACCTTCAGAGACAAAAATAGTGGACAAACTGTCTCCCATTAACTCCCCAATAGCTACCTGCACACCTCTACAGTAGTGACTAGAGGAGGGGCCTGAGAAAGTGGTCATGCCCACCCCCTGCTAGAGACTTCTATTTGTACAAACACTGATGATGTAGCTCAGGACAGTCAAACACAGCTTCATTTCTGTCCCAAAGTGGTGATTTTTGTCTATTCATTTATATTATATTTATTTTGGTCCTTTGTATCACACATCTTTCCTGGAGTTGGGAGCTTTTTCTACCTACATTACCCAAGAAGAGACAGCAATCATGGCCACATAGCCAAGCTATAAGCATACTTCATAAAATGCCATCACTGAGACAAGACCAAACAGCACCCGCTAAGTATTACATGAGAAAAGGGAAGCCTATCTCCTGATCATATTTGCCAGGAGACACCCAGCAAACAAACAACAAACGTTCAAGCATTCATTTAATCTTAAAAATATATAATAATAACAAAAATAATTACCATAGTGAAAAAAAAGCAACAAACCTTATCAAAACATGTCCAAGAACAGAAGAGAGTAGTTGATGCAAATGAGCTGGAGACAGACAAAGGCTTTATAGAGGAGGAAGAGCAGATTTTGGATATGCCTGAGAAAGAATTCAGAAGAATGATATGGAAACAAATTCAAATGCTCCGAAAATGGGTAGAGGAAAACAAGGAAGAAGTAAGGAAAGTACTGCAGGAGCAATCAAATAAGTTTGATACAGCATTGGAAACAATTCAAAACCTGCAAAAAGATGACTAGATGATTGATAATAAGATATCAGAAGTGGACAATATGCTGAAAGGATAAGGAAGCAGATTAGAAGAGATGGAAGCCAGAACTAGTGAGCTGGAAGACAAAACTCTCGATACTGCTAAGATAGAACAGCAAGAAGATAAAAGGATAAAAAAAAATCAGAAGGCAGTCTACGATTCATGTTGGACAACATGAAGAGGAATAATGTAAGAATTATTGGCATTCTGGAACAGGAAGAATCAGAGAAGTCCACAGAGGAGATAGTTGAAGAGCTTCTGGAAGAAGATTTCTCTAACAACTTGAAAGATGAGAAGATAAACATTCAAGAAGCCGAACATACCCCAGGAAGGAAGGCCCCAGAAGAAAGTCACCAAGACAAATAATAATCAAGCTCTCCAAAATCAAAGATGAGGAAAGAATACTAAAAGTAGCCAGGGAGAAGAGAAATTTCACTTATAAAGGCATGCAAATTAGATTAAGTGCTGACTAATCAGAACAAACCATGCAAGCAAGAAGGAAATGGGGAGACATATACAAAGTTGTACAAGAACAAAACCTGTCAACCAAGAATCGTCTATCCAGCAAAACTATCAATCAAATACGATGGTGCAATCAAGACATTCCAGGATAAACAGAATCTCAGCAGTTTATTAAAACCAACCCAGCACTTCCAAATATCCTAAAGGGAGTTCTGTGGACTGAAAACCAACAAGAACAGACAACAAACAGAGATTGACAGGCGTGGCAACACCACCTGGAACTCAGTCTACAGACAGCAGAGTCTAGGAGAGCACAAGACTACAACAACAAACTCAAAGGAGCTGGGAGGTCAACTGAAGATCAAAATTATATCAATGTAAAACAAGGAACAAACATAGCAACAGAAACCCAGGTGGAGAGGATGCCAGGAAAATTAAAGGATACAATTGATTATCTTAAATGGAGAGAAAATTAGTAGACTACAAGGTAAACCCAAAGAAAGTTAATACTTCACAACTTATCATAAAAGTGAATTTCCAAGCAGAACAAGCAAACATGAAAACTAAAAAGAAACCAAAAAGAAATAGCACAAAAACACAAACCCAACACAAGAAGGAATGCAGAACAAAAGAACGAACAGCACCACCAAAGAAGTAACGGAATGGTAGCAATTAATTCATACCTATCGATAATTACATTTGATGTCAGCGGATTGAATGCACCAGTGAAGAGACAGAGTGTAGCAGAATGGATAAGAAAACAAGACCCATCAATACGCTACCTGCAAGAGACACACCATGCACACAAAGACAAAAACAGACTAAAAGTTAAAGGATAGAAAAAAATTTACCAAGCTAACTGCAACAATAAACAGCAGGAGTGGCAATATTAATCTCTGACAAAGTAAACTTTAAGATAAAAGCCAGCATAAGAGTCAAAGAAGGACACTATCTCATGATTGAAGGGTCAATTGTGCAAGATGACATAACCACAATAACTATATACGCTTCCAGTGAAAGAGCACCAAGATACATGAAGCAAACGTTACTGGAACTGAAGAAAGAAATAGATAAATCTACAATTATAGTGGGAGATTTTAACACACCACTCTCGAAAAGGGACAAAACAATCAGAAAGAATTCGACAAAGCTACAGAGGAAATGAACAACACAATCAACCAACTTGACCTCATAGATGAATACAGAGCACTCAATCCAACAACAACACAATATACATTCTTCTTCAGTGCACATGGAACATTTTCCAGAATTGACCATGTGTTAGGTCACAAAGCAAGCCTCCATAAATTTACAAACATCAAAATTTTACAGAGCATCTTCTCAGACCACAATGATATAAAACTAGAAATCAACAATAAGAAGACCAAGGCAATAAAGATGAATACATGTAAACTGAGCAACATTCTGATGCAAAGCGACAGGGTAAAAGAAGAAATTAACGTGAATTCACAAAGTTCCTAGAAACAAACGAGAATGAAAACACAACATACCAAAATGTTGGGACATGGCGAAATCAGTGCTGAGAGGAGAATTTATTGTGATAAATGCACACATGCAAAAAGAGGAAAGAACCAAAATCAACACATTAACACAGCAGCTTCAACAATTAGAAGCAGCCCAGCTAAGGGAATCTACAGTCACCAAAAAAAGGAAATAATAAAGATAAGAGCCGACATAAATGAAATGGAAAACCGAAAAACTACAGAAAGAATCAACAGGACAAAAAGTTTGTTATTTGAAAGGATTAATAAAATTGATGAACCATTGGCAAAACTAACTAAAGAAAAGAGGGAGAGGACATAAATAAATCGCATTAGAATCCACATGGGTGAAGTCATAACAGAACCAAATGACATCAAAAGGATAATAACAAAATAATATGAAGAGCTGTACTCCAAAAACTTTGAAAACTTAGATGAGATTCATATATTTCGAGAAAAACACAACCTACCTAAACTTACTCAGAATGAAGTAGAAAACATGAACAAACCCATAACAAAAGAAGAAATTGATCAGGTCATCAAAATCTCCCAACCAACAAAAGTCCAGGCCCAAATGGCTTCATGGGTGAATTGTACCAAGCATTCAGAGAAGAACTGTCACCAATTCTACTCAAATTATTCCAGAATAGAGAAGAGGATGGAAAACTCCCTAATACTTTTTTGAAGCAAGCATAACCCTCATGCCAAAACCAGGGAAAGACAGCATTAAAAAGGAAAACTATAAACAAATATCCCTCAAGAACATATACCAAAAAATTCTCAACAAAATCCTAGCCTACAAAATCCAACAGAACATCAAAAAATAATAATACATCATGACTAAGTGGGTTTCATAAAAGGGATGCGAGGATGGTTCAATATCAGAAAAACACTCAGTGTAATCCATCATATAAATAAGAAAAAGGAAAAGAACCACATGATCATATCGATTGATTCAGAAAAGGCATTTGACAAAATCCAACATCCATCCCTGATAAAAACACTCAACAAAGTAGGAATTGAAGAGAAATTCCGCAACATAATCAATAACATATTTACAAAACCAAGAGCATACATCACTCTCAAAGGAGAGAAACTGAAAGCCTTCCCTCTACAAACGGGAACCAGACAAGGATGCCCTTTATCATCACTCCTATTCAATATTGTGCTGGAAGTTTTAGCCAGAGCTATACGGCATGATAGAGAAATTAAAGGCATCCAAATTGGCAAAGAGAAAGTAAAACTCTCCTTATGTGCAGACGATGTGATCCTGTGATCCTATACATAGAAAACCCCAAAGACTCAGTAAAAAAAACAAACAAAAAAAAAAACTACTAGCCCTCTTTGAAAGATTCAGGAAAGTGGCAGCGTTTAAGATCAACATACAAAAATCAGTTAGATTTCTCTACAGCAACAACAATAACAATGAAAAGGACGTTAGAATAGCAATACCATTTACAATAGCTGCACAAAGGATGAAATATTTAGGAGTAAGCGTAACCAGAGAAACAAGGAACTTATACAAAGAAAATTACAAAACACTACAAGAAACCAAAAGAGACCTACAGAAGTGGAAGAACATAACATGTTCCTGGATGCAATGCAATCCCATTCCAGATTCCAACAACATTCTTCAAAGAGATGGAAGTGACAATTACTAAATTTATATGGAAAGGAAAGAAAAGAGACCCAGGATAAGCAAAGCACTGCTTAAAAAGAAGAATAATGTTGGAGGTCGCTCACTCACAGACACAATTTGATGAATTTGACACACACTTATGGAATAAATAGATCAAAAGAGTTAACAAATTTTCACAACAAGGATCATTACCACCTCCTCCGCACATGGAGAGGACAGGAATGGGCCACTTGGACATTGGCTACCCAAAATGGGGAGGCTACAGAGGCAAGAAGTGACTGGTTTACAAGCTTTCAAGAGGGAACCTAGATTCAGAGGGCTTGGAGCAAGGCAGAATCTTCACTGATTAGTATCCATTCTGCCTAGTCAGGGCTGATGAAAGCTGATGCAGATAGGTCTCTTGCGATACAATAGCAAATAATTTCTACAGAACTGATTGTAAAGATTGGAAATGTAAAGGTGGACGTTTTGGGGCAAAGAGAGGGGAGTGATTAACCTTACAGTCTAGGAACGGAGGTCCCGGGGATCATCAAAGGGGAAGAGCAGAGACTGGAACCCTACCCAGAGAAGCAGTGATCCCCAGGGATGGAGGCAGAGATGATGACATGGGGAGATGGAGCGGTTGGAGACTTTGGACCTGGAGAGAGAGAGACGGGCTGTGTGCAGATGACAGGGGTGCAGACTTGCGGTGTATACCCCTTGGTTGATCGATGAAGCATGGAAGGAATTGCAACCATGAAACAGGAACTATATATGACGGGATCAATGTGAAGCTGATGTCCTCCCATGTAAACGATCACATAATTCACAATAAAGCATTAAAAAATGAAATGGAATGCATAAATACCAATATCTTAGGCATTAGTGAGCAGAAATGGACTAGTATTGGCCATTTTGAATCCAACAACCACATGGTTTACTATACATGGAATGACAAATTGAAGAGGAATGGTGTTGCATTCATTGTCAAAAAGAACATATCCAGATCAGTCATGAGGTACAACACTGCCTGTGGTAGGATAATATCCATGTGCTTACAGGGAAACCCAGCTAATATCACTATTATTTAAATTTAAGCACCAACCACTGAAGCCAATGAGGATGAAATTAAAAAATTCAACCAACTTCTTCAAACTGAAATCAATCAAACATGAAATCAACATCTCTTGATCATTACTGGTGATTAGAATGCAAAGATTGGGAGCAAAGGGAAAGTATCAGTAGTTGGAAAATATGGACTTGATGATAGAAATGATGCTGAAGAATGCTGGATAGAACTGTGAAAAACCAATAATTTGTTCATTTCAAATACCTTCTTTAGACAGCATACGAGATGATAATACACATGGAACTCAGCAGATGGAATACATATAAATCAAATTGACTACATCTGAAGAAAGATGTAGTCAGTGAAAACAAGGCCAGGGGCAGACTGTGGAAAAGACCTTCAATTACTTATATGCAAATTCAAACTGATGCTGAAGAAAATGAAAACAAGTTCACGAGAGCCAAAATATGACCTTGAATATATTCCACCTGAATTTAGAAGTCATCTGAATAACAGATTTGATACATTAAATACTAAAGACCGAAGACCAGAAGAGTTGTGGGATGACATCAAGAACATGATACATGAAGAAAGCAAAAATTCATTGAGAAGACAAGAAAGAAGGAAAAGTTCAAAATGGATGTCAGAAGAGACACTGAAACTTGCTTTCCAACGTAAAGATGCTAAAGCAAATGGAAGAAATGAGGAGGTCCAAGAGCTGAACAGAAAATTTCAAAGATCAGCTCGAGAAGATAAAGCCAGATATTACAACAAAATGTGCAAAGATCTGGAATCAGAAAACCAAAAGGGAAGAACATGCTGAGCATTTCTCAAGCTGGAAGAATTGAATAAAAAATTCAAGCCTCAACTTTCGTTATTGAAAGATTCTTTGGGCTAATTATTGAATGATACGGAAAGCATCAAGAGAAAATTGAAGGAATACACAGAGTCACTGTACCAAAAGGAAGTGGTTAATGTTCCACCTTTTTAAGAGCCAGAGATACTAAAGGAGGAAGTCCAAGGTGCTTTGAAGGAATTGGCAAAGAACAAGGCAACAGGAATTGATAGAATAAAATTTGAAATCCTTCAAGAAATTGAGGTGACACAGGAGGCACTCTCTTATCTCTGCCAAGAATTGTGGAAGACAACTATCTGGCTGACTGATTGGAAGAGATCCATATTTGTGCCCATTCCAAATAGAAGTGACCCAATGGAATGTGGAAATCTTCGGACAAACCCTTTAATACCCCAGGCTAATAAAGTTTTGCTAAAGGTAATACAGAAATGGCTACAATCATACATTGACAGAGAACTTCCAGAGGTTCAAGCGGGATTCAGAAGAGGCTGTGGAATGAGAGATATCATTACTGATGTCCGATGGATCTTGGCTGAAAGCAGAGAATATCAGAAAGATGTTTGCCTGTGCTTTATTGACTATGCAAAGGTTTTGGAAGAAGTGCAACCAGAGTGCTCCTTGGAGGCCAAGATGGCCAAACTTCATCACTCATATGTCAGACATATTGTCAGGAGGGACCAGTCACTGGAGATGGATATCATGTTTGGGAAGGTTGAGTGTCAGAGAAAAAGAGGAAGACCCCCAACGAGATGGATTGGCCAAATGGCAGCATTGATGGACTCAAGCATGGTAACAGTAGTGAGGCTGGCCCAGGATCAGGCAGTGTTTCAGTCTCCTGTGCATAAGGTCACTATGGGTCAGTACCGACTCGATGGCACCTAACAACAAGAACATTCTCATAAGCAAGTTACAGAAACTCTTCTGATGTCCATTTTGGTCTTTTTATTTTAAACAACCTCTTACCTTCTGCTTGTATGGTATTTTAGTTGTCCTCCCACAACTCATCTCTTCTTCAGTCATTAATGCCTAATGCATCAAATCTACTCTTGATATGGTGTCTTAGTTCAGGTGGGGTATACACAAGGTCATATGTTGGCTCTCATGAACTTGTTTAAATTATCTTTAGCACATGCCTGAAGTTGCATATGAGCAACTGATAGTCTATTCCACAGTCTGTTCCTGGTCCCTTTTTTTTGGCCAACGATATTGAGTTTCTCTGCAATTTCTTCCCACAGATATAATCTATTTGATTCCTTTTTATTTCATCTGATGTGCTTCAGGTCTAAATTTGCTTTTTTGGTTTATTAAAAACTATATTTGTGAGGCGGGGCTTGATGGTAGCTAGGGTGAAGGTGCAATGAGCTTTGCTGTCAGCAATACCACAGAATTCCAGGCAATGCAGATTCAGGGCAGAGCTCCAAAACTTGGAACTGATAGGTAGGAATATTTTAAAAGTTTGAAGGCTTATAGCTAGTGGACATTGTAACGACAGTAAGAAATTGTGTATTTTTTAATCTGACAGGCTCAGTGGGCCAGAGATGACAAGTTGGGTGAGACCAAAAGGCAAGGCCAAGTGCAGGAGCAGGCACACCATGGAAAAATGCTGCAGGAACCTCAGAACAAAGGTTGACAATACACTTTATCAGTTTTATTTTGTTCTGATTTTCTTCTTTTTGGTATCTGCTCATTAGCCTCCACTGTTTGCACACCTACATTTTGGTGACTAGTGGGGGTGCCTGAGTGAGTGGACACTGCCCACCAGAACCACTGGTGGGTTCTTCTGCCACACATGTGCAAAGATACTCTCAGCCCAAGAGACAGCCCTCAATTGTTTTTTTGTTTTGTTTTGTTTCTTAGTACGGAAAAGGCCAGAAAAAGGGATGTGGAGAGAGAAAGAATGTTGCACAACAAAACAGGCAGAAAATTAAATTAAATCCTGAGATACAGCATAGCAACCTACAGTAGCATCTTGAAATTTGTCAGGTAGCTTTGAAAGCAAGAAGCTGAAGAGAGGACTTTAAAGTCATAATCACATTAGGCTACAGTTGTTTTGTTTTTTTTTCCCCCTTCTGTCCCTCCTCTCCCTTTTCGGAAATTATAGATTACAGTACATAGTCTAGTTTTTGTTGTCGTTTTGGTGGTATTTTTTTTTTTTTTTTTTTTTTTTTTTATGCTGTTGCTGTTTTGCTCTTTTATGCTCCCCCTTCCACCTTTTTGGGACTCTTTCTCTCCCTATATTACCCAAGAAGAGACAACAACTGTTGCCATATAGTCAAGCTACCATCACACTCTATAAAACATCAAAATCTAGGCAAGAATCAATACCAACTGCCATATATCAGTGAGGCAGACAACACCTATGAAAGTTGCTCTGAGTTAAGCATTAAGAGGAATGAAAAGGGAAGCCCACATCTTGGTCACATCTACCTGGCAGCAATCAGAAAACACACAAAAAATAACAAAACAGGTACTCAATTAATTATTAGGCAGGAGCTCTGGCAGTGTAGTGGTTACTAATCGGGCTGCGAACCTTAAGGTCAGCAGTTCAAAACTACCAGCTGCTCCGTGGGAGAAAGATCAGGCTTTCTACTCCTGTAAAGATTTACACCCTCGGAAACCCTGTACAGGGTCGCTATGGGTCGGAACCGATTCAATGGCACTTAACAACAACAACAACTATTAAGTATTAAGGCCACAGATAAACACTAAACATGCCCAAGTATCAAAATCAGATGACCATATCAGCACAAGTCCAAAACCAAGATAAAATGTCTGATACAAATGACCTTGAGGTAGACCTCTACTACATTCTGGAAGGAGGGCAGGCCTTACAAATGCCAGAGAAGGAATTTAGAAAAATGATTATAAATTGTTTCCAAACAATTTATAATGGAGTTGAGAAGAATAAGGAAGAAGTCAGGAAAGTGCTACAGGAACAATCAAATAAAATAGATACAGCATTGGAAACAATTCAAAACATACAGAAAGAGTTCCAAACGATCAATAATAGAATATCAGAAAAAGATAATTCACTGAAAAGGCAAAGGAAAAAAATAGAAGAGATGGAAGGCAGAACCAGTGAACTGGAAGACAAATCTCTCAATACCTCTAAGGTAGACGAACAAATGCAAAAAAAGGATATAAAAATTAGAAGAAGGTCTAAGATTCATGTTGGACAACATGAACAGGAATAACTTAAGAATTATTGACATTCCAGAGCAAGAAGAATCACACACTTCCACAGAGGAAATAGGAAAAGAACTGTGAGAAGAAAGTTTCTCTAATATACTGAAAAGTGAAAAGATAAATATTCAAGAAGCTGAATGACCCTCAGGAAGGATAGACCCCAAAATAAATCACTGAGACATATCATAATCAAGATCTCCAAAATAAAAATTAAGAAGATACTACTAAAAGCAGCTATGGAAAAGATAAGTGTTACATACAAATTCAAGCAAGTCAGATTAAGCTCATATCTCTCAGCAGAAACCATGCAAGAAAGGAGGCAATGGGTAGACATAGATAAAACCCTGAAAAAAAAAAAAAAAGCTGTTAACCAAGAATCCTTTATCCAGCAAAGTTATCAATCAAATAAGATGGGGTAATCAAAACATTCCAGGATAAAGAGAAGCTAAGGGATTTTGCCAAAGCTAATCCTGCGTTAAAAAAAACATCCTAAAGAGAGTTATGTGGACTGAGAACCAACAAAAACAGACAACAAGCAGAGATTGACATACGAGGCAGTACCTCCCAGAATTAAATTGACAGAAGGAAAAGTTGAGAACAGAACAAAACTATAAGAACAAACACAGCAAATCTGGGAGGTCAGTCAATTATCAAAACAATTACAATGTAAAAGAAGGTAAACACATAGAAACATGGATCCAGATGGTGAGAAGACAGGTAGATTACAGGATAAATTACAATGCAAGAAATGGAGGGAAAAATTAATGGACTTTAAGGTAACCTCAAAGAAACTTAACACTTCAGAACATACCAAGAAAATGAAAATTCAAGAAGAACATGGAAATATTAAAACTATGAGGAAACTCACAAGAAAGAACACAAAAAACATGAACTCAGCAAAGGAAGACACACAGTACAAGAAAGAAGCAACATCATAAAAAATGTTGCAGACCGTGCAGATGTTCGAGGCCCTATAGGCCTGAGTGTAACAGATCTAGCCACTTGGCAGTTAATAGCAAATTGTTTTTCATCTTAGTGTTCAGTTATATTTATTTAATTACAAACATGAGCCCTGGATGTCCACAGAGAAATGCAATATTCCCCTAAGTTTCTAAGGTCAAGATTTTCCCCCTAGAACCAAGGCAGTAAAACTTCCTCAGAGGACGAACAAGGACAGGTTTACTGGGATTAAGCAGGGAGGCTCTGGAGAGGAACTGCCCGGGGTATATTCACTTGGGGTGGAGTGGTAAATTCTGGGAATATGGGATTAAGGACAATGGGGGCAACTCCCTCGGACCACCCTGGGTTCAATCAGTTTGATCCAAGTGAAGGTTAAACCCAGTAAGGAAGAAAGGAATATTAGTTTAAGTAAGGTTTATTGGCTTAACTTATCTTAAAGATTGTCTTGTCTGAATAATACCATTCTTCTTCTGTAAAGATCCCTCCCTGAAAGAGAGGAAATAAAAGATGGACATGGACTTAAGTATGCGGGCATTATTGCTTGCAGGGTATGAAGAGGCTGTCTGCCGGTTTTGCATCTACTCTGGTCTCCGAGTGTTTCTTTTCTCTCTCGCCTCTCCAGACATCCCACCTAGAGTTAGTCCGAGAAGGGAAAATGTCAGCCACTGAGCAGTCTGTCTGGCAGCTTGCATCAAGCCTGTATGTCTGTCTTCTTTGTATCTGTTTTCTCTGTCTTCTTTGTGTCTGTTTTCTCTCTTTCTCTCTCTCTCTCTCTCTCTCTCTCTCTCTCTCTCTCTCTCTCTCCATCATCGCCAGACACCCCATCTTCAGGTCCTCACCCCCTTGCCAAGGCCACACCCTGGCAAAAAAACCCATAATGGCAGTAATTAATCCATACCTATTGATAATTACACTGAATGTAAACAGATAAAATGCACCTGTTAAGAGATGGAGGGTGGCAGAATGGATAAGAAAACAAGATTCTTCAATATGCTGTCTGTAAAAGACACATCTCACACACGTAGACAAAAACAGATTAAAAGTCAAAGGACTTTTACCTTTACTATACCAAGCTAATAGCAATAAAAAGCAAACAGGAGTGGCAGTACTAATCTCTGATAAAATAAACTTTAAGGCAAAAAACTGCATAATAGATAAAGATGGTCATTGTCTCATGATTAAAGGGACAATTGAACAAGATGAAATAACCATAATAAATATCTATGCTCCCAATGAAACAGCTGCAAAATACATAAAGCAAATTCTAATAGAGTTGAAGAAAGGAATAGACAAATCTACAATAATAGAGGGTGATTTTAATACAACGCTTTCAAAAATGGATACAACAACCAGAAAGAAGCTTGACAAAAACACAGAAGATCTAAACAACACAATCAGCCAACTGAACCTCATAGATGTGTGCAGTGCATTCAACACAACAGCACAATACACATTCTTTTCCAGTGCACATGGAACATTTCTCAGTATAGACCAAGTCTTAGACCACAAAACAAATCTCCATATATTTACTAATATCAAAATACTACAAAGCATCTTCTCAGACCACAATGTTATCAAATTAGAAATCAACAATAGGAAGACCAAGGAAATAAAGTAAAATACATGAAAATCAAACAACACCCTGCTGAAAAGTGACTGGGTAGTAGAAGAAATTAACCGTGAACTCAAAATGTTCCTAGAAACAAATGACAAGGAAAACACAACATATCAAAATCTTTGGGACATAGTAAAAGCAGTGCTGAGGTGACAATTTATTGCAATAAATGCACACATTCAAAATGAAGAAAGAACCAAAATTAACACATTAACAAAGCATCTACAATTAGAAACAGACCAACAGAGGGAACCTATAGTCTCCAAAAGAAAGTAAATAATAAAGATTAGATCAGAAATAAATGAGACAGAAAACAGAAAAATTATAGAAAAAATCAACAGGACGAGAAGCTGGTTCTTTGAAAGGATTAACAAAATTGAGAGATGATTGGCAAACCTAACAAAAGAAAAGAGGGAGAAGACACAAATAACACACATTAGAAACATCATGGACAATGTCACAATGGAATAAAAGGAAATCAAAAAGATAATGACAGTTGTGCTCCAACAAATTTGAAAAGTTAGAAGAGATGGATACATTTTTAGAAAAACACAACCTTCCTAAACTTACAAACCGTGAAGTAGAAAACGTTAACAGACCCATGAAAAAATAAGAAATTCATCAGGTCACCAAAAAACACCCAACAAAAAGAAGTCCAGGCCAAAATGGCTTCATGGGTGATTTCTAACAAACATTCAGGGAAGAGCTGTTACCAATTCTATTCAAATTATTCCAGAATATAGAGGAGGATGGAAAACTCCCTAATACATTTTATGAAGCAAGCATAACCCTCATACCAAAATGATGGTAGGAAGTCACTAAGAAAGAAAATTATAGACCAATATCCCTCATGAACATAGATGCAAAAATTCTCAACAAAATCCTAGCCAACAGAGTCCAGCAGCACATCAAAAAGGATAATATATCATGATCAAGTGGGATTCATATCGGGAATGCAAGTATGTTTCAACATTAAAAAAAGATCAACGTAATCCACCATATAAATAGGAAAAAAGAAAAGAAATGCATGATCATAACATCCATTCCTGATGAAAACACTCAATAAGGTATGAATTGAAGGGAATTTGTCAACATAATTAAGAGCATATATACAAAACTAACAGCCTTTATTACTCTCAATGAAGAGAAACTGAAAGCCTTCCCAGAGCGAACAGAAACCAGACAAGGATGACCTTTGTCACCACTCTTATTCAATATTGTGCTGGAAGTCTTAGCAGGAGCTACATGGCAAGACAGGGAAATTAAAGGCATCCAAACGAGCAAAGAGGAAGTAAAACACTCACTATTTGCAGATGATATAATCATATATATGTAGAAAACCCTAGACTCACTAAAAAAGCTACTAGATCTCATTGGAAGATGAAGCAAAGGGCAGGATATAAGGTCAACGTACAAAAATCAGTTGGATTCCTCTATACTAAAAATGACAGCATTGAAAAGCACATTAGGATAGAAATACCACTTACAATAGCCACCAAAGGATGAAATATCTAGGATTAAATATAACCAGAGAAACTAAAGCCTTATACAAAGAAACTACAAAACACTACTATAAGAAATCAAAAAAGACCTACAAAATGGAAGAATGTACCATGCTCCTGAATAGGAAGACTTAACATTGTGAAAATGTCAATACTGCCCAAAGCAATTTACACATATAATTCATTCCCAATCCAGATTCCAAGGACATTCTTCAAAGAGATGGAAAAAAAATTACAAACAATATGGAAAGGAAAGAAATCCAGGATAAGCAAAGCACTGCTTAAAAAGAAGAATAAATTTGGAATCGTCTCACTCCCTTATTTCAAAAATTATTACATGGCTACTGTGTTCAAAACAGCTTGGTACTGGTACAATGGAACAGAGTCGAGAATCCAGAAAATAACTCATCCACATACAGCAAACTCATTTTTGACAAAGTACCTAAATATATCACATGGGGAGGTGATACTCTCTTCATCCGCTGGTGCTGGCAGATCTGGAAACCTATATGTAAAATATTGAAGCAAGA
Source organism: Chrysochloris asiatica (assembly GCF_000296735.1). NCBI lineage: Eukaryota > Metazoa > Chordata > Mammalia > Afrosoricida > Chrysochloridae > Chrysochloris > Chrysochloris asiatica. Next base: position 5,815,136 of record NW_006408644.1, on the reverse strand, counting down.
CCTTCATCTCACGCCTTATACAAAAACCAACTCAGCATGGATTAAGACCTAACTCTGAAACCCAGAATTGTGAAGGTCATCAATGAAAAAATAGAGACAAATGTCAGGGCATACACAGACTATCAAACATTTTGATAACTACACAAACAAAAGTAAACAAAATAGATGAGTGGGACATACTAAAAGTTAAAAACTTATGTGCATCAAAATACTTAACCAGAAGAGTAAAAAGGGAACCCACAGAATGGGGAAAAAACAAACAAACAAACAAAAAACTTTTGCAAGGACTCACCAGACAAGGGTTCATTTCTAAAATATATGGAAAACTAAAATACCTCTACAAGAAAAAGACAAATAACCCAATTAAATAATGGGCACAGGACATAAACAGACACTTCATCAAGGAGGAGATCCAGGCAGCCAACAAACATATGAAGAAATGTTCATGATCACAAGCCATTAGAGAGATGCAAATCAAAACAACAATGAGATACCATCCCACACCAACAATAACAGCAAAGATTAAAAAAGCAGAGGACAATAAATTTTGGCAGAATGTGGAGAGACTGGGACACTCCTGCATTGCTAGTGGGATTGAAAAATGTTCCATCCTCTCAGGAAAGAAATATGGCACTTCCTCAAAAGGTTGGAAATAGAAATACCTTTTGATCCAGTAATTCCAATACTAGTTATTTACCCAGACGAAATACGAGCCATAACATGAGTTATGCACACCAATATTCATAGCAGCACAATTTATAACAGCAAAAAATGGAGACAGCTTAAGTGCCCATCAGCTGAAGAATGGATAAACAAACTGTGGTACATACACACAATGGCATATTATGCTACCTTGAAGAATAACAAGGAAGTGGCAAGCCACCGCATAACATGGATGAACCTTGAGGACATTATGTTGAGTGAAATTAGTCAGTCACAAAAAGAGAAATACTGCATAGGACCACTATTGTAAAAGATTAAGAAAAATAATCCATACTAAAGGCTAGGGGATTCTTTGCTGGTTACTGAGATGTGAGGATTTGGGTGAATGGAAGGAGGGGAAAGTGGAGCACAGGCTAAGGAATAGAAACAGGATAGTTTAGGTGCTAGGGAGGGGGCCAATACACTAGAAAGGGTAGGGTCATGGAAGAACAAAGCAGATGGGAAAACAATTAGGCAGGTTTGCATGGGTTAAGTGGGACGGAGGTAAAGAATGATGTATGCACAACCTTGGAACAACACGACTCTGGGATACAGGGATTTAAGACATGGTTGCAATGGGCAAAAGGAGGTAAATAATGTTAAGATGCTTGGCTGTCTTTTGAATCTTGTTTTCCCTTGCATACCATTATAAAATAGACACTTGAGGGCGAGAGAAAGGAATAGCCAGAAATGTCACCATAGAAAGTTTGTAAATCCGTCTTCTGCCTATAACTGTTTGGGATACCTAAAACTGGGCTACAATGTGCCCAGTGAAGGCGGCTTCTTTCTGAACCACATGCAGAATCTTCTGAGGTGGGATATTTCTGTTTGAAAGGACAAGCAGACCAGCCTGGTGAGACTAGAAGAACAGAAGATAATTCTTGAAAGAAAGACCGACAGGAAAAATACAAAACAATGTAGGCAGTCTGACTGATTACTACAAGAATTAGCAAGTTGCTTGCCCAGGACACATCACGGAAATTAGCCAGGTCCCCTCAGGCAAAAGCCCTTCCAATACTAATACTCAATGGGAATACATGCTCTGATTGGTGACCACGTTCGTCACCGATAAGGGAAAGTGAGGGAAAAACAGCAGTGACGCTGCGAGCTAAGCCCTACAATGGTCCATAGACTCCTGTGAACCCAGGGAGAAACCTGGTTGACAGGCAGTGTGCCAAGACCTGGGGACTCTTGGGCCCAGAGTCAGTGACATGGCCACAGAGGACTAGAGTGGAGAGTGAAGCATCCAGCTGATAAGAACACCCACACTTGAAGATAATACCCATTTGACCTGGCTTCAATGACTGGATGATCAGAGTTCAACTAGAAGAAAAAGA
>NW_006408644.1:5801345-5802737 GCF_000296735.1 Chrysochloris asiatica | reverse complement strand
AGAAAAACTATAGAAACAATCAACAAGACAAGAAGCTGGTTCTTTGAAAGAATTAACAAAATAGACAGACCATTGGCAAACCTAACAAAAGAAAAGAAAGAGAAGACACAAATAATATGCATTAGAAATCACATGGGAGATGTCACAACGGAACGAAAGGAAATCAAAAGGAAAATAAATAGCAGAATACTATGAAGAATTGTACTCCAACAAATTTGAAAACTTAGAAGAGATGGATACATTTTTAGATAAACACGACATACCTAAACTTAGACACAGTGAAGTAGAAAACCTGAACAGACCCATAACAAAAGAAGAAATTGATCAGGTCATCAAAAGATTCCAAACCAAAAAAATTCCAGGCCCAGACGGCTTCACTGGTGAATGCTACCAAACATTCAGGGAAGAGCTGTCACCAATGCTACTCAAATTATTCCAGAATATAGAGGAGGATGGAAAATGTCCTAATACATTTTATGAAGAAAGTATAACCTTCATATCAAAACCAGGGAAGGACATCACTAAGAAAGAAACTTATAGACCAGTATCCCTCATGAACATAGATACAAAAATTCTCAACAAAATCCTAGCCAACAAAACCCAGCAACACATCAAAAAGATAACACATCATGATCAAGTGGGATTCATATCAGGGATGCAAGGATGGTTCAACAATAGAAAAATGATTAACATTATCCACCATATCAATAAGAAAAAAGAAAAAATGACATGAGCATATCAATTGATGCAGAAAAGGCATTTGACAAAATCCAACATCCATTCCTAATAAACACATTTAACAAAATAGGAATTGAAGGGAAACTCCTCAACATAATAAAGAGCATATATACAAATCTAACAGCATACATTACTCTCAATGGAGAGAAACTGAAAGCCTTCCCTCTGCGAACAGGAACCAGAAAAGGATGCCCTCTGTCACCGTTTCTATTCAATATTGTGCTGGAAGTCCTACCAAGAGCTATAAGGCAAGACAGGGAAATTAAAGGCGTCCAGATTGGCTAAGAGTAAGAAAAACTCTACCTATTTGCTGACGATATGATCCTATACATGGAAAACCCTAAAGACTCAGTAAAAAAGGCTACTAGACCTCATTGGAAGATTCAGCAAAGTGGCAGAGCATAAGATCAATGTACAAAAATCATTTGGATTCCTCTATACCAAAAACAAAAGTGTTGAAAGGACATTAGGAAAGCAATACCATTTACAATAGCCACCCAAAGGCTGAAATATCTTGGAATAAATGTAACCAGAAAAACAAAGGACTTATACAAAGATAACTACAAAACACTACTGCAAGAAACCAAAAGAGACTTAAAAAATGGAAGGATGTACCATGCTCCTGGATAGGAAGACTTAACATTGTGAAAATGT
>NW_006408644.1:5790999-5801245 GCF_000296735.1 Chrysochloris asiatica | reverse complement strand
AGTTCAACTAGAAGAAAAAGAAAGGAAAAAAAAAAAAAGAGTAATCTGATACAATTTGATGAACTTGACCTACACCTATGGATGCAGTAGCTCAAAACAGGGAACAGATCTTTACAGCTAGGATCATTCCTACCTCCTCCATACACAGAGCAGACAGGCTTGGGCAACTTGGACATTGGCTACCCAAAATGGGGTGGCTACAAAGGCAAGAAGAGACTGGATTACAAGCTTTCAAGAGGGAGTCGAGATCCAGAGGGCATGGGGGAAGGTAGACTCTCCACTGAGTAGTATCTAATCTGTCTGGGAGGGGCTGATAAAAGGAGATGCAGATAGGTCTCCTGTGATACAATAGTGAATAAATGTTATCAGGACTGCTTGTGAGGGTTGGAAATGTAAAGGTTGACATTTTGTAGCAAGGAGGGGAGTGATTAACTTTGCAGTATAGGAAAAGAGGTACCTGGACCATCAAGGGAGAAGAGTCGAGAGTGGGACCCTACCCAGAGAAGCAGTGATGCCAGAGATGAAGGCAGAGATGATGACGTGGAGAGATGGAGCTGCTGAGGACTTTGGACCCAGAGAGGGAAATGGGCTGTTTGCTGACGATCGGGGTGCAGGCTTTTAGTGTATACCCTTTGGTTGGTTGATGATGCATGGAGGGGATTGTAACCATAGCAATGAAACGATATAGGATAGGATGAATGTAAAGCTAATGTTCTCCCATGTAAACTGTCACATAATTCACAATAAAACATTAAAAAACAAAAATAAAAGTATAGTTGCAATGTATAAGTCATTTTTCTGCAAAATTCCATCATGCAATCTACAGGATCTTTTCTACCACCAAGGTCATATTTTCCAATTATGGATCTTTTTGTTTTCAACTTTTATATTCCAATTGCCAATAATTATCAGTACATCTTGCTTGCATGTTTGATAAATTTTAGACTGAAGAAGTTGGTAGAATTCTTCCATTTCATCATTACTGGCTTTAGTGTTTGGTTTGTAAATTTAAACCATAGCGATATTAATTTGTCATCCTTGTGTGCATATGGATATTATCCTATTACAGACAGCATTATACTTCAAGATAGATTCTGAATGTTGCTTTTGATGATAAATGCAGTACCATTTTTCTTCAATCGGATGTTTCCAGCATCATTAACTATATGACTGTGTGATTTAAAATGGCAAAAATGGCTAATACCATTCCATGGAGTCCTGGTGTGACACTGCAAAGTTGGTTTGAACCACAAGGTTGGCTGTTCAAACTCACTAACCATTCCTCATCAACCCTATACAAGATTGCTGTGGGTAAGAATCAACTCGATGGTACTTAACAAACAACAATTCCAGTCCATATCAGTCCTGGTGTGATGCTGTAGGATATTCTCAAGGTTAATGTTTCAAACTCAAAAGCTGCTCCTAAGAAACCCGCTACAGGGCCTCTTATCAACAATACTTAGTATATAGAACGTCATGCATTCCATTTCATTTTTCGGCAACTTCCAATTTTCCTGGATTCATACTTTGCAATTCCAAGTTCCAATGATTAATTGATATATACATATATTGTAATTTAGCCATTATTTAATGAGCTTATTTCTTTGCAAGAATTCTAGCATGCTAATTTGTGAGGATAAATTCCATTTGTGAGAGGAAACAAAGCACACAGAGAACCTTGGAGTTAGGGAATGGCTTTGGTTTTGGCATAATTTGTGAGTCCATAGCTTTCTGATTCACTTTGTGTTGATTTGTAACCTCATATTTATCTTTTTTGGTGTTGAAGATCTTACCTTCTCGGTGTCTAGGCCTTTGCAGCTTCTTCCTCTTGAAGTAAACCTCTGTGAGATGTTTGGGGATCTTCACACCACTCATATAAATATTGGTGGAGGTGGCAATGACAAATTTCTGGTGTGTTCAATGCAGAGGAATGCAATTGAGGTACAGAGGTCCAATCACAAGGAGCAAACCACTGGCCAACTGCTTCAGGAAAACCACTCTTTTGTCTCGATGGTGCCAAGTGAAGATGACCAGACTGGTCCCAGGAGAGATGCTGGATCGCAGTCTTCTGACATGCTGACTGAAGGGTTTTTTCCCTTGTCTCAACAACTTCCAAGGCACATCTTCAGTCATGTAATACCTAGGCATTTTGTGACATTAAACCACTCGGGGATGACCGTTCTTGTCTCCACCAAGTGGCTTTGCGACAGTAGCAAGAACCTTCTCCTTTTCAACCCTGGATTTACCATCCAGTTACTTCCTCTTGCACATGGCCTTTCTGGAATACATGGCTTGTCAGGAATACCTGCCAATTCTTTGGACCAGGACAGGATTTTGGCTGCAGTGGGGTTTCCCCTTCTTGGGTCTTTTGCCTTGAGTTTAGCCTTCTTAGCTTTGCCACTGGCATCTGCTTTCTTGACTTCAGGCTTCTTCTCCTTGGTAGCTGGCTGCTCAGCCTTTCCGCCCGCCATCATGCAAGATGGGACATTAATTGATATTTGTAGATGTTTTCCTTATTTTTGAGTTGTGCACTGTTACCAAATGAAGGTTCCAGGAGTTTTCCTCCATTGTGTCATTATGGTCAAATCTATTGTAAGGATGCACTTTTTTTCCCAGTAGTATTTTGAGTGTCTTCCAATAAAAAGGCCCCATTTTCTAGCACTATGTCTGACAAAGTTCTGCTGCTATTCAAATGTTTTTAAGTGGCTAAACATTCAGAAGTAAGCAGCCTCTCCTTCTTCCTAGTCTCTGATAGTCTGAAAGCTCCACTGAACCTGTCCACCATGGATGGTCCTGCTGTTTTTTTTGTTTTGTTTTGTTTTGTTTTTTTAAATACCTGTGGCATAATTTTTAACATCACAGAACATGCAGGTGAATTGTGTATCGAAGAGTAGTTTAAATTTTAAAAAGTAAACAAAAAACAAACCCACAGCCATTGCATCAATTCTGACTCATAGCAACCTGATCTAGGGTTGTAAATCTTTACAGGAACAGAAAGCCTCATTTTTCTCCTGTGGATTGGCTGGTGCACTTGCACCATTAACTTTAAGGTTAGCAGCCCAACCCCAAACCCACAGCTTCACCAGGGCCTCTGGCAGATATCATTACTATATTAATAATGATAAAATGCATAACAGAAAGTTATTTATTAGAAGTTAATTGCAATTTATTTTTACTCCTCCTTATTCAAGATATAGAAAACAAAGTTGCTTAAACCTTAAGAAAGGTAGACAATGTCAAGGTAGGGCCTTATTAGAGGTTGTTATTGGGTGGCAGAGTGTGTTGAAATCTATGTATCATGCTTCATGGGTAGATAAAGTATATTGATTACTGCCCAGTGACAACTGGACTTCATTTATAAGGACTCACCCTGTTCCTGATGGTAAATTGATGCTTGGGGGTCACTGTATTATTGAGAATGCTAATTTGTGCCTCTTAATTCTTATAGAGCACCTTCTAACTCAATTGTTGTTTTTTGGCTACAAAGAAGCATTCAGATCAACATTTTAAATATGAAATATAAAAGAACATGGTGAAATTGATGCATTATGCTGGATTTTGAGATTTGGAGAAATCTATTTGTTATTTGGCATTTGGACTAAAACAAATGAAAATGTTGGCAGCTAATTTATCTTCTGAATATTTAATCTGATTCAGAATTTGGCCTATTCATATATAATTTCCAGGTATATAACACAGTTTTAACCTTAAACAGTAGTAAACCAATGCTGTAAATCAAACAGAGAGAGCCTGAATAGAATAGAATCCATAATTGTTATTTATATATTACCTTTTGGAAGTCTCAACAAACATGAATTTTATTCTTAAGAGTTCTTTAATTTCAGCCAACAAAGAATGTCAGCTGTCTCTGACAGGGCCATTTTAACAAGAGCTGAGACAATTTTAGGATGAGGCATTTCATGTGAGGAATAGAATGTATGCAGTTAAATGAACACAGATTTCAGCTTATGCCCTTGTTATTCAGCCTGGAGCATAGCTGGAACATTCTCTCTCTACTTCACTCTCTGAAAAGCTTCCAGGAGATTTTAAGTGACCCATAAAGTTCAGCTCCTTTTGTTCTACATCTTATTGAAAACCAGTACCATGGGCCCAATAGTTGAAATTTCCTAGTCCATGTATGCTGAGATGAACACTATCATCTTGATCTTGGAGAGGTAAAGAAGTAATTTGCATTGGGAACAGTTGGACATCTCCTTCCTAAGACCTTGAATGTAAGGAGGTAGAGAGCTTATCACTACATTTTATTTTTGAGCTGTGCTTTATTCAATATGTCCAGAGACTTTAAAAATGAACCAGAGGTTTCAATAAAGGCCTTTTGTTTAAGACATATAACCCGTGATTAAAAATAACCACAGCAGTTTGAAACTACCTGTATTCCACTGGAGAAAGATGAGGTTTTCTTCTCCCATAAAGATTGACAGTTTTAGAAACCCTATTCAAGGTTGCTATGAGTCGGAATCAACTCCACGGCACACCACCACCACGACCAAAGAGATCTCCATCAGTACTGGATATGGTTTGGAATGAGAATGTGCTACATCTTTGAAATGAATATGTGCAGAATAGTTGGACGGTTCTTGAAAATTGCACAAGAAAGGCATATATGTAACACTCAGGCATGGTGACATATATATCCATGTATGTTGAAGTGTATGCTGCATGCTAATGAAAAAAAATTTTTTTTAAAACAAATGTACTGTCACTTGACTTTCCCAGCACGCATTCTCTTAGGGAATTGGCCTGAAGACATACCAATGTCACTTTTCCAAAATGATTGTGTTTCTATTGGGAGTAGTTTGTAGTATTGAAAACTCTTGGTCCTTAATTTTTCAGGAAGCCAGAAATTGTGGGTTTCCTTTATTACTTCAGGATACTAACACAATTCTAAGCATTAACACATTACTTTCAGCATGGCATTAGAGTAATCTGAGTTAAAGAATCCTACCCAAGGGTCATTTATTTAGAAGCACTTGTTTACTGCAGCAGGGTGATTCAATAGTTTATAGTTATGCAATATTGATTTTATTTTTCTAAAAATATGTGCCTCTTCATATTTACAGTAGTAAATGGTTTTGATGACGGGTAGACTGAGGTGAAGCAGTAGCTCTTATCAGCTCCTTTACATGAGCTGTTTCTCCAACGATTTCAAAAGGGAAAAACACGGAAAAGACTGTTAAGGGCCCTGGGTGGCAGGTAAGTGCACTTGAGACAGATGTGTTAAAGAACTTGCTTCAAAAGCACGGATCCATCCTTTTCAATAGTCCAATGGTAGAGTAGGGTGTGAGGCTTGTTTCTCTCACTTCAATGAGGGGTCAGAGATGAGTTCCCAGACAGTAAATTCACATCCTATGTGTGTTCATGCCATTGTGCTTCTTTACAACTGTCTGCCCACCTTTGTTGGGATGGAATGCCAAATGACACGATAAATGATCTACCAGAGTTATCCTGTTTATTCTATGTAGTGAGGATTTTGCTGATGGATTAAGACTCATAATGTATTAGAAAATCAGCTTTTTTCCCCTTTTGAATTCTCATAACACTTTGTATTTCTCTCTAGTAGAACATATATTACATTGTATTGTAATTTTTCATGTCTGTCTTTCTCAGGAGACTGTGAGTTTCTTGATGGCAGGTACTTTGCCTAATTTATCCTTATATACCCAAGGTCTCACATTCTTTATGGCACAGAGTAAGGATTTAGTAAATGCTTGTGGACATAACTGAATAAATGGGTAGTGAGAAAACTGTTAGACAAGTTGCAGAGGTCAAACAGACAACGATCTCATCAATTGTAAGACTGCTAGTGGTTTCATGATACTTGAATTACTCCTGGTCTAACAGACTGTTTGTGGGCCTGAACATCCATGGGGTAAGGTGGTATCAGTAGAAGATGCCTGTTTCTGGGTAGTCATTTGCTCCAAACCTACCAAAATATGAGCACAGCACCCTGAATATCTCAATGATTTGACTCATTACAATTATACTTATTATTCTGTGCTTGTGTGGTTTCTTGATTCACATTGACATCCTCTACTATACTGTGAATCTAAAGATGAATGGTAATATATTTTTCTTACCATCATAACCTCAGGATCTAGCATAGTGCCTAGCACCAAGTAGGTACTCCATCAATGAGTGTATGTTAGGAAATACAATGCTGGCTTTCCGTATTCATATTGATTTTAGTAACATTCCTGAAATGGTGATGGTCATGTGCCAACTCAAAGCAACCCTGTACAGAGCTTTTGAGGCTATAAATCTTTACAAGAGCAGAAAGTTTCATCTTTCTCCCATGGAACAGCTGGTAGTTTCAAACTGCTGACCTTGAGGTTAGCAGCCCAATTCATAGCCAATACGCTATCAGTCTTCTCAACATTAAGTTGGAAAATTTTTTTTTCAGGGTCCAAGCTAACATTTCAGTATCCAGTCTGTTTTTAGAATGTTTTAATCAAATATCTTCTAATTTTTTCCAGATTATTGATTTAAAAAAAAAATGTACATCTTCAGAGGTAACATGTTGGTTTTTAAAGTGTCCATGTTTGGAAAACACTGCCATTTTTTATCTCAATGGAATATTTCAGTTAACTTTTAAATGAGTGAGTGTTTGGCTGAAGCACAGACTTCTCTCAAGGAGAAAGGTCTTTAGAGTGACACTTGGTAATTTAACTATTAAGGTTAATGCTCATCTTCTCCCTGTCTATTGAAAATTCTAGGGTAGGCTGTGCAAATAGCTTATCAGGTAGTTTTAAAGGTTATGTGCAAAGAAAAAAATTATTGCTTTGCTGCTGGAATTGTCCTCAGTAATCAGTGACTGCTTATGGGAGGAGAGGGTTGAGAGACTTTCTCAGCTCATCTATCTTGCCATTTCCTCTGGGTCACTTTGCAACAGATTTTGAGTGTGTAGAAGCCCAGCCTGGAAAGCAGCTAACTATGCACATACATCTCTGCTTGATATATTAGTGAAGTCAGTAAGATTAAATAACTACAACAACAATGTTTTAATGTTTCCATTTTCCTCTTCAGCCTCAGAACTCTACCTCTGGGATGAGCCTGAAAAGGATGGGACCAAACAATAGGCTTCTTTGTTGATAGCCTGTAACATTGGTCAAACCTATTTTCACAGAAAGAATCAGAGCAAGGATGGTGGATGCTCAACTTATTTCCTTGTTATAGCTTTACATTTTCACCTGTGACATAGCCATGTCTCTGTCATCTCTTTGGCCTACATCAATCCTCTATTAATTGCATGAAATGAGCTATGCCCAGTCAGGTATGACCATACCACAAGCCGCTCATAAGTTTATCTGGAGCTTCTCGTGAAAACTAAAACCTAATCTACCAGTCTTAGTTCTTGCTGAGACGACTGACTTAGCTTTCTTTTAGAATCCATTGAGTTATTGATGTTTTTTTCTTTCTCCAAGTAGTAATAATATGGGTTGCAACAGCTTAAAGGATGAAGGTATACCTTGACTTTTTTAAACAGATACCTCTGAGGCAGATATTATAAGAATGACTTTAATAGCTCTTTCAGAAGAGTGAATTGTGCCTTAAGGCTTATTGAGAGAGGGGTGACATAATATTCTGTGATCACTCCCCAATTGATAAAATGAGATATAGGGCTTACTGTACCAGTTAGGGCTCTGGGTGGCCTACAGAGAAGCATGCCTCTGGCTGATGCATGCAAAGGAAAGGCTGATTGCAAGACTTTTGGGGTGCTCACATTCATGATGGGGATGCAAGAGAACCAGGCTCAGAAAAGAGGAAGGCACTGAAAGGAGACAAGCCTACACTGCCATCCCTGGGCACCTGGGCCTGGGCACAGCCAGGAAGAACTTTAAACCTGTTCCCTTGTCCCCAGGGCTGTGTCTGGGAACTCCCCTGAAAAGAGGAAGAGACTATTCCACCCTCTACAAGAGCCACATGAGTGACTTCTGGTGCTTCCCTGACCAAGCAGCACAGATAGGATAGGCTCCGGATAAAATTGGGGGTTGTATCGCACAAAGGAGGCCCCCGTCTAGTAGACAGACAGCATCTGAGCAAACACTAGACTTTATATTTCAACATTTTGTGCTTGCTTTTTTAAAAAATCAAATTGCTGAGGAATTACAGACATTTTGAACTTTTGCCCGCCTGTACTCGGCTCCCACTCTGGCGACTGCCTCTGCCCCCTGAAGAGCTTAGTGTGCACCTGCTGGAGCAAGCCCACTCAGAAAGCAGGCACTTCCAGAGGAGAGGAAGCATAAATTAACAAAGCTGCAAGAGCTGATAGCCCTTCCCAGAGGGGTATCCTTGCCATAGTAAGTGATATCAGCACAGATATCAGGCAATTCATGGTACCCATGGTACAGAGAGACAGAGAGAGGTATTTTTGAAGTCATCAGACACAGATGTCACCTGCCTGCAGCTACTGTCTCCCTATGAGTTGCTTTTTACCACAGTTAGCAGACGAGTCCCGCTGTAGCTCTGTGGTTCATGCGCCAGATTGCAAAGCCTTTTGAATTGCAAGGTCGTTGGTTCAAGCTCACCAGCTGCTCTTTGGAAACCCTATAAGGGGTCGCTGGGGGTCAGAACCGACTTCATAGTACTTAACAACAAGGAGAGGAGAGCAGAAGGGAGTGAAAGAGAGTTAGGACACTAAAGACATACTTACATTAAGATACAGATTTTTTTCCTTTTTTTTCTTCTTTTTCCTCTCTTTCTTCTGCACCTCCTCTCCCATTTTTTTTGTGATTAGAGACTGTCATATTCAATCTGTTTTTTGCTGCTGCTACATTTTTTTGTCTGCTTTTTCTTTTCTTGTTTTCCTCTTTTTGGTTTTATTTTATTTTATTTTATTTTGTTTTTTGTTTTCCACCCGACTGGTGTTGTTTGGCTGTTACATAGTATACCTTCTGCTTTTGGAGGACTCTATGTCTCCCTATATTACACGAGAAGAGTCAGAGACTGCTGCCAAATAGCCAAGCTGCAATAGCACTTTATAAAACACCAAAACCTAGGCAAGAACCAATACCAGCTGCCATATATCTGGGAAACAGACAAAACCTGTGAAAGTTACTCTGAGTTAAGCAATAAGAAGAGTGAAAAGTAAAGACCACATCCTGATCACATCTTCCTGGAAGCAAACAGAAAACATAAAAAATTACCAAAATACATACTCAATTAAGTATTAGGGTGACAGATAAATATTAAACATGTCCAAGAAGCAAAAGCAGATGACCATACCAGCACATGTCCAGAAAAAAGATAAAATATCTGAGACAAATGAACTAGAAGTAGCCCTGGACTCCATTTTGGAAGGAGTGCAGGCCTTGGAAATGCTTGAGAAAGAATTCAGAAAAATGATTATAAAATGCTTCAAAACACTTTACAATGGAGTTGAGAAAACTAAGAAGAAGACAGGAAAGCATTACAGGAGCAATCAAACAAGATAGATTCAGCATTGGTAACAATCCAAAACCTACAGAAAGAGGTTTAAATGATCAATAACAAACTATCAGAAATAGAAAGCACACTGAAAGTACAGAGGAGTAGAATAGATGAAATGGAAGGCAGAATCAGTGAGCTGGAAGGCAAGTCTCTCAATACCACTAAGATAGAAGAACAAACACAAAAAAGAATAAAAAATTTGGAGGAAGTACTAAGAACCATGTTGGACAACATGAAGATGAATAACTTACAAATTATTGGCATTCCAGAACAAGAAGAATAACACAAGCCCACAGAGGAAATAGTCGAAGAACTACTGGAAGAAAATTTCTCTAACATCCTGAAAAGTGAAAAGATAAACATACAAGAAGCTCAACCAACTCCAGGAAGGGCAGACCGCAAAAGAAAATCACCAAGACATATCATAGTCAAGCTCTCCAAACTCAAAGAAAAGGAGACGCTTCTGAAAGCAGCCAGAGAAAACAGAAGGATCACATACACAGGCAAACAAGTCACACTAAGCTCAGATCTCTCAGCAGGAACCATGCAAGCGAGAAGGCAATAGGGAGACATATATAAAACCCTGAAAGAAAAAAAAAATGCCAATCAAGAATCGTTTATCCAGCAAAGCTACCAATCAAACATGATGGTGTAATCAAAACATTCCAGAATAAACAGAAGCTATGCGACTTTACCAAAGCCAAACCTGTGCTACAAAACATCCTAAAGGGAGTTCTGTGGACTGAGAACCAACAAGAACAGACAACAACCAGAGATTGGCGTACGTGGCAGTCACCTC
>NW_006408644.1:5759146-5787738 GCF_000296735.1 Chrysochloris asiatica | reverse complement strand
ATGTACATCAAAAGACTTCACCAGAAGAGTAAAGGGAACCCACAGAATGGGAAAAAATCTTTTGCAATGACATATCAGACAAGGGACTCATTTATAAAATATATAGGAAATTACAACACCTCTACAAAAAAACGACAAATAACCCAATTAAAAAGTGGGCACAGGATATGAACAGACACTTCACTAAGGAAGAGGTCGGGGCAGCCAACAAACATATGAAGAAATGTTCACGATCACTAACCATTAGAGAGATACAAATCAAAACAACAATGAGATATCATTTCACATCAACAATAACAGCAAAGATGAAAAATGTAGAAGACAATAAATGCTGGCGGGGATGTGGAGAGACTGGGACACTCCTGCATTGCTGGTGGGACTGCAAAATGGTCCAATCTCTCTGGAAAGCAATATGGCTTTTCCTCAGAAGGTTGGAAATAGAAATACCTTATGATCCAGTATCGGATTCCTGCTCTGACCATGGTTTACTCGAGGGAGAGGCGGGGATCAGTGATCAGATAAGAGACACATGCTGATGGCAAATGACAAAGTTTATTAAAAAGTTCCAAGCTTATATAGGGCAAATCTGCCAAGTCATTGTGGTTTTGCTAGCGCATAAATTTCCTTTTCCCCAAATTGGCTCAGGTAAATTCACCTGTAAGTTTCTAGAGCTGATGTAACTGTTGCTAGGCAATTTTGGTCTCAAGGTAGTCATGAGCCTTGGAAGGCTCTGGCTATCTCCATCTCCCCCTTCTTTATTTTAACAAGGGACGTTGCCTGTCTTAGGTGGTCAGTGCGAGTCCTCAGTCATACCCATCATGGATACTCATTGCAGCATAAGGCAATGGCTCTGTCTTAGGTTGACTGGGGGTCCGCCAATCCTTACCCATCTTTGGCTACATGTCCTGCATGTGTCGGGGGAGTGTCTTTTGCTGGAGGCCATGAAGACGACTCCACAGTACCTTATACTGGTTAGCTGCCATTCGAAAAAGGCAGGGAAGGAGGAAACAAGCAAAGATGACAAGTATGCCAATAGCTAGAATGGGGCCCCACAATTGAGAGAGGGAGGGAATAGTAGGGAACAAATTTTTAAGGTTGCATAGAAGTTGTTTAGTTAGTTCTGCAGGTTTGCTGTGAAGGCGGGGGACATAATGCATAGCAATTATTTGTGCATGTAACTCCTTCCATTCTCGGCTGTTATTCTCAGAAATTCATACTCCATGCAGATGGGCCTGCAATATGGGCCAAGGGAAGGCCGAGGCATTATACACAAGCTTAGTTACACAAATGGAGCGATAATCAGCATGGCATGCAAGGCGTTGCCAGATCATGACCTGCTCCAAAGTATCCCCAAGTAAGTTAACAGTATCATATAGTCCATTCAGACGATGTTCAATGGCCGGATCAATATTTTGTTGCTGGTCCCAGTTGTAGGTAACATTGTCCATCAGTTCATTGACTGTAGCCGCAGTCTGAATCTCTTGAGTAAGTGCAACTGTGGTGTTGGTGAAAGAAACAAGCAAGGTGATAAAAGACACTGTACCCATTACTATAAGCCCAAGTCCTTGCTTTGATCTAGAAAGCAAAGTGGTAAACTAATTGACAAGTTGCAGGCCGGCGTCATCATACCACTCTTGGGAGATGTTTACTGGCAGCAACACATAGGTTGGTCTTTTTAGGACTGCAAAAGACATGTTAGGCCTTAGGGCAGCAACCCATGAAGTGAGGTTGCACCCCGTGCAGTTCAGATGAAATTTCTCATACCCTCTCGATGAGGTGACATTTTTCATAGTAAGAGGGCCCACAAGGAAAACATAGGGCTCAGGGAGGAAGAGAGATACATAGAAGGAAGATTTAGTGGTGTTATAATGGCAGTTTTTAGACCTGGAGCAAGCTAAGCACTGCATCATGTTGATGGTGTTGTAAAAGGGCTTGCACAACAAGTTCGTCATATTGTTGGTGTAGCAAATTGGTTTAGAGTAACTAGCCCCACTGTAGTTGAAGGGCTTAGTTTCTCGCTGCAGATGTCCCACCGAGAGAAGGTTCAAGCCAATCTCCGTGTTATTTATGTAGAGGGGAAGTGGTGACCGATTCCATTCCTTGCAGGACACGGGTCTCGACAGTGGGGGATGCAAGACAACGGCCCAATGGATCGCCTCCTGAGTCATCCACATGCCACACAAGGCGCTCAGGAATCCAACGAGGACCAGGTTCATCCTGTGGGAAAACACAAACATCGCCTCATCCCCATATGAGAACAGGATCAGGCCCCTTCCATGTGCCTGTTAGGGCATCTTTCCATTTCACCATGGGTTTTGGGGCGTTTGGCTCCCGGTTACTATGTCTATCTGCAGCCGTGAAGCCGGAGGCATCAGTTAAAAGGTAGTTAAGGATGAAGGTGACATGGTTGATATAATTTTGAAGTGTGTGCGGGTAGGATTCCCCTTTCTTTATTTTTTCAAGATATGACTTCACAGTGGCATGTGTGCGTTCAACAATGCCTTGGCCTTGGGGATTATAGGGAATGCCAGTGTTATGTTTAATAGAGAATGTCTTACAAAATGTTGCAAAGTGGGCGCTAGTATAGCCGGATCCATTGTCTGTCTTGATGCTCTAAGGTATGCCCATAGCTGCAAAGGCATGTAGGCAATCTTTTATCACTTGGGTTGTCCCCTCTCCCTTTAAGGGCAAACATTTCTGGAGGCGTTAACCCTTTCAGGGCAGCAGCCATAGCTAAGCCCTGGTTGTAACAAGGGCCTATGTCTGCACAGAGACGAATATAATCATCCAAGCTGCCTTTATTTTTAAAGGGTCTGAGTACTGTTTGACATGCACTGTTGGCATTTTCAAAGGCCAATTGTTTGACCAAAATCATAGAATCAGGAGAGTCGCCTAAGATGCGACCAGCTGTAATAAGCAATCGAGAAACAAAGTCCTGAAAAGGCTCATCAGGACCCTGCTTCCCTGTATTGGGAATACTTTTCCATGCCTTACACCCACATTGGTTAATTTGGGCGTAGGCAGGCATAGGGTATTCAATTTGTTTCTGCAAAGTTTGAAAATTCCCTTCTCCCACAAGCATGTCAAATGTGCCCCCCCCTTGGCCTTGCTGTTGATTGATATCAGCAATTCTGTGAGCCTCTTCATGATACTCTGATTTCCTTAGCTGGTAGTGACCACAGGGAGGCAGGCTCGAGCAAGGTTGTTCCAATCTAATGGTGGGAGGGCCTCCTCACACAACAATTCTATTAGAGCTTGCATAAAAAGGGCATTGGGGCCATACTGAGTACAAGCCTGTTTTAGTTCTCTAAGTCTCTTAAAAGGGATTGATTGGTGGATACGGTGCTCTTGCAGATTCCCCTCCTCATTTGGCTCTGCAGCAGTTGGGGTGATAGGATACATTTGAAACCCAGCCACTTCCTCCCCCTGCTGCTCACCTGCGGCGAGGGCTGCCTGGATGGGACACCAGCGGGTAACAATGGCATGGACTGTAACCAGGCAACCACTGTGTTTGTGGTAGCAACAGTAGTGTTGGGGTTCAGCCCTATGGGTGTTGGCTCTTTTTCTCGGGGTCCTTTATCCTGCTTTCTTTTTTTCTAATTCTGTCCTCCACTGCTTGTCTTGCTCGAGTAAAGCTGTTTTCCATTCTGTTTCATGACTCTGAAGCAATAAACCTAAACTCTCTACCAATCTGGTGAGAGCCTGAAGCTGCATTTGTGTCCCATCTGAGGTGGCAGTGGCTGAGGCAGAGCTCAGTTCCTCTTTTTTGCTCTCCTCTCTTGACTCTGACTTTAGCTCCCCTTTTTCTTCCACTTCCCTGGACTCCTTACTAACTGGGTAAATAGCAGGCACGGCGGAGGATGGAGGGTCTGGCCACAAAACAACATTTCTGTCAGAGTCACTGTTTTCTTTATGTACGGCCTCCTTCTTGAGAGTGCCAAGGTTGGGATAGATGTTATCAGGTGGACTGGGCACGGATGATTTTATTTCTTTGTCTGGGCTTGCCGGACGGTTGCTACTGAAATCAAAAGTGTCTCGGACAAGCTTCCACAAACTGAAAGTATTAGCCGGAACCCGAGCGGGTCCATTCTTAGCATAAAATTCCTGCAAATCATGTCCTATTTTATTCCATAATTTTACATCTACAATCCCATCTTCAGGGAACCAAGGACAAACTGTATTTACAAAATCTATAAATTTACAAAGCTGACCATGGTCTACTCTCACTCCTCTGGTTCGGAGCATCTCTATAAGCATATTTACATACCGAGATTTTCTCGGTTTATTCCCCATACTTACCTGATCAGATTGCCCTCACTTCTGTTAATTATCAGTACAGCCTTATTCTTCGGGCTCTCTTTTAGAGGGTCCTTCTCTTAATCTCTCTTAATCGAGCCCCACATTGGGCACCACTTATTGGATTCCTGCTCCAACAGTGGGTTATTCGAGGGAGAGGCGGGGATCAGTGATCATATAAGGGACACATGCTGATGGCAAGTGACAAAGTTTATTAAAAAGTTCCAAGCTTATATAGGGCAAATCTGCCAATTCATTGTGGTTTTGCTAGCGCATAAGTTTCCTTTTCCCCAAAACGGCTCAGGCAAATTCACCTGTAAGTTTCTAGTGCTGATGTAACTGTTGCTAAGCAAGTTTGGTCTCAAGGTAGTCATGAGCCTTGAAAGGTTCTGGCTTCCTACAATCCAGCAATTCCTCTACTTGGTATTTACCCACAAGAAAAATGAGCCACAACACAAGAAGGTATATGCACACAAATGTTTATAGCAGTACTATTTACAATAGCAAAACGATGGAGACAGCCAAAGTGCCCATCAACTGAAGAATGGATAAAGAAACTGTGGTACATACACACAATGGAATATTATGCTACATTGAAGAATAACAAGGAAGTGGTAAGCCACAGCATAACATGGATGAACCTTGAGGAATTTATGTTGAGTGATATTAGTCAGTCACAAAAAGATAAATACTGCATAGGACTACTACTGTAAAAGACTAAGAAAAAGAAACCATACTAAAGGGGGTAGGGGGAAGTCTTTGCTGGTTGCTGGGAAGTTGGTGATAGGTGGGGGGAGGGGGGGCAGGTGGAGCGCAGGGTGGGGATTGGACACAGGAGAGCTTGGGTGCTGGGGAGGGGAGCAATATGCAGGGAGGGAGAGGGAAATGGAGGAACGGGGCAGATGGGAGAACAATTGGGCATCTTTGAATGGGCTAAGTGGGACAGAGATAAAGAATGATATATGCACAGCCTTGGAATTGCAGGTATCTGGGGTACAGGGATTGAGTCATGGTTGGAATGGGGGAGGGGGGAATGGTGTTGAGATGCCTGGCTGTTTTTTTGAATCTTGGTTTTCCTTGCATTATAATATAGAGTAGACACTGGAGAGGGAGAGAAAGGAATAGTCAGAAGCATCACCATAGAAGGCTTGTAAGTCCATCTTGTGCCTATAACTGATTGGAATACCTAAAATGGGGCTACAGTGTACCCAGTGAAAGAGGTTTCCTGCAATACATAAGACTATAGGTAGAAACCTGAACCACATCCAGATATCCAGAGATGAGAACTTTCCACTTGAATGGACAAGCAGACCAGCCTTCAGTGGCTAGAAGAACAGAAGATACATCTTGAAAGAAAGACCTACAGGAAAAATACAAAACAATAGAGGCAGATGGACTGTCACTACAAGAACAAACAAATCACTTCCCCAGGAAACATCAAGGCAAGTGGTCGGGTCCCCTCAATGCAAACCCCCTTCCAAGACTAAGACTCAACGGAAATACATGCTCTGATTGGTTACCACACACATCACTGATAGGGGTAAGTAGGGTAAAAGCAGCAATGAAGCTGCAAGCTAAGCCCTACAATCCTCAGTGGGCTTCTGTGGAATAAGATGGGGACCTGGTTGGCCAGCAGTGTGAGGAGAACTGGGGACTCTCGGGCCCAGAGTCAATGGTGTGGCCACGGAGGACTCAAGTGGAGAGTAGATCTACCGGCTGATGGGCAGAGAGGACAGGTGCACAAGAACGCCCACACTTGCAGATGGTACTCACATGACCTAGCCCAGATGACTGAATGATCAGAGTTCAACCAGGAGAAGAAAGAAGAGAAAAAAAAAGAGTGATCTGATACAATTTGATGAACTTGACCTACACCTACCGATGCAGTGACTCAAAAGAGGGAGCAAACCCTCACAGCAAGAAACAATCCCACCCCTCCACACTACAGAGTAGACAGAAATGGGCAACTTGGACATTGGATACCCAAATGGGTGGGGGAGGGGGAACTACAAAGGCAAGAAGTTACTGACTTACAAGCTTTCAAGAGGGAACCTAGAGCTAGGGTGCATGGAGGAAGGCAGAATCTCCAGTGAGTACTATCCAATCTGTCTAGGTGGAGTTGATGAAATGAAATGCAGATGGGTCACTTGTGATACTATAGTGAATAATTGTATTAGGACTGATTGTGAGGGTTGGAAATGTAAAGGTATACATTTTGTAGCAGGGAAGGGAGTGCTTAATTCTCCAGTCTAGGAGCGGAGGTCCCTAGGACCATCAACGGAGAAAAGCCAAGAGCGGGACCCTACCCAGAGAAGCAGTGATGCCTGAGATAGAGGCAGAAACGATGATGTGGAGTGATAAAGTGGCTGGGGACTTTGGATCCAGAGAGGGAGAGGGACTGTGTGCTGAAGACTGGGGTAGGAGGGGGAGTGCAGGGGGCAGGTTTGTAGGGTATACCCTTTGGTCAGTTGATGATGCATGGAGGGGATCAGAACCATGGCAATGAAATGATATACGATGGAATGAATGTAAAACTAAAGTTCTCTCATGTAAACTATCATATAATTCACAAATAAAAAAAAGAGAGAGATATCCACAATAATAAAATGAAGAATGCATTTCTACGCAGAGCATCCAATAGCTGTTTTGCATATGGATTCAGTAGTGAGATAGGACTCTGATTTGCATTTTGTTTTGATAATTGCTTCTCAGAATATAGCAGCAGACTTGGCGGGTTATATTTTAGAGGAAAAGTTACATTTTCAAAATCCTGCTGATAACTATATCTACTCCCCTTCCTGTCTTGCCCTTCCTTCTTCCCTGAGTCATATCCTGGGAATTCTTTTACATGAGGAATATCAAGTTAGTTCAGTTCATACAATGTTACTACACATTTTAAATCAGTTTTTACGCAACTTTAAATTGTGGGGTTTGTTTGTTTTGCACATTTTTTTTTTTTAAGTTTGC
Organism: Chrysochloris asiatica; assembly: GCF_000296735.1. Lineage (NCBI taxonomy): Eukaryota > Metazoa > Chordata > Mammalia > Afrosoricida > Chrysochloridae > Chrysochloris > Chrysochloris asiatica. The sequence continues at coordinate 5,780,475 of NW_006408644.1, read as the reverse complement.
CCTTTTTATTGTGGCAAGGCATGTAACAAAACACTTGACATCTCAACAACCTTCACATGTACCATTCAGTGACATTAGCTATGTTCATTATTTTGTTCAACAATCATGCTTTTCTGTTCTTGAAGTATAACATCAACTTAACAGATGGTCAGCATACCCTAAACATTGAGTCCTCATTTCCCCCTCCCTTCTACCTCTGGTAATCACTTTGGTCTCTACACATTTGCATATTCTAGATATTTCATATAAATGGTGACATACAATTTTTCGTGACCTAGAAGACACACAATTTAATCCACGAAGTAGGACGTGGTGGCCATTTGATTGAGTTTACTTCTATTTCAGAGATAGTTGATACTGAAACACAAAGTTTAGAAAACATATTATGTTGAGGACTGCAAGTACTGAGATGCTGAGGACCGGTGTCATGGACAAAAATCCAACATGATGGCCGCTCTCAGGCTTGTTAGCCAGGGACCCTGAGGGCCCATGGACCTCCGGACATCCTGGGTTCATTGGCTTTTACGAACTCACTCTTGGGCTATCCCTGTATAATTTTATTTGGTCTTATTCATTCTATGCTTCGAACTCCAGTAGTTGTAGCTTCTGAGAAAATGGTTTCTTATGTGCCTCTCTTAATGTTTCCACTGTGTTGACAGTGCTTAAGGTTCTGGGAACAAAATCTCTCTGAGGAGCAAACTCTGGCCAACTGGCAAGCATGGCAAAACTGTTCTTTATCAAGTTATTCAGTTATGTTTGGTATTTACTTAATACATGAGCACTTAGTATCCATGTATAATATAAGTATTAAAACAAAAACCTCTGCTAAAGCTGAGGCCTAATAGCTCCTAAGGCAAGTTTGCTAAGAGACGCTAGAGAAAATTCCCCTAAGGAATTCACTTAAAGTATATTGGCGGCTTCTGGGGTTGTGTTCAAAGAATAATGGCTGTCAGCCTTCTCAGATCGTCCCCAGGTGCATACCATTAACATAGGCATCCTCCTTCCTCCTGCAAGCCTCTGCCAGATAGCTGAAACAGCTGGACTCCTTTCAGACCTTTTGAATCCTTTTCTTACTGACGATTAGGTGCTCTAGGTATGTTAATTAGTCTTGAGAAACCTCGAGTTTCTGCCTTGGGATTCGAACCTAAAAAGTACTATATAACAATTTGCTTGAATTTCTAAAAAATTAAGGATGTTAGATTATCAAGACAATTTGTGATGTATGTTTTAGAATTTGTTCCTATAAATCATTGTGTCCTGTTTTGAACGATTAATCACATTTCACTTCTGTACCCTGTCTTTATACTTCCTGCCTTCCTTTGTGTAAAGCTCCTCCCTGAAATAAAAAAGAGGCTCAGACTGAAGCTTGCATGCATTACGGCTTGCAGGGCATGCATTACGGACAGGCATTGCAGTTGGTAAGGTGTGCATACTGCTTGCATAGCCATGATGTTTACAATGCAGGATCTGTCTGACGCCAGTGTCGCATCCACTCTGATCTTGGGGTGTCTTCTTGTCTCTCTTGTTGTGTCTTTGTGTGTATTCTTTCTCTATCTCTGTCGCCACCAGATCTCCCAACTTCGTGAACCGACCCCCCAGTCGAGGCCAGTCCTCTACAATATTAAAGATTGCCACATATCTATTGTTGTTGTTAAGTGCCATCGAGTCAGTCCCGACCCATAGCGACAAGCTTATATTTCCCATAGGTAAGCCCTTAAATTTTCATAACTTCCTAAAGGGTGCTGCTAATTACTCTTGCTAGAATATGAGAGGGCTTCAAAACGTTTGTGGAAATTTTCCATGAACTTTTAAAATTCCTCTCATATATAACAAATTAATTATGCTATAATTAATTGTGTTATTTTTTTAATTCTGCAAATTTAGTTACACTGATATGAACTGTAACTTTATAGTAAGCTTGGAAAACAAGTGATTTGTATTCTAGTTTTGTTCTTTTTCAAAATTGCTTTGAGTATGCTAATTATTTTGCAATTTCCTAAACAATTATGATCAGCATTCTATTTTATGCAAAAAAAAATCCCCTGGAATGTGATTGTATTTCATATATAGGTCAATTTCAGTTGAAATTATAACAAAATTGTGCCATTGACTCCATGAACATGGTATATATTTCCATTTATTCAGATAATTTAAAATTTATCGGAGATTTTTTTCTTTTGCTTTTGGAGTTTTCAGTGTTCTTGAACTTAGAGATAAGAAATTCAGTCTATTTCAATTAATTATGATGTTAATGGTAAGTGCTTTTGTAGATATCCTTTATCAAATTAAGGAAGTTACATTATGTACCCAGTTTATTGAGCTTTTTTTAAAAAATCATAAGTAGATGATGTATTTGTTTACACTTGTTTAGTGTAACCATGTGATTTTTCTTCTTTTTAAATATTAATATTCTGTATTGAACTGATTGATTTAAAAAATATCTATCCAGCCATTGCATTCCTGGAATGAAACCAATTTGGTCATTATATATTTTACTTTTTACATATTGTTAGTTTCAATTTATGATGCATAAAGCATCAAAAGAAGATGAAAGGAATATACAGAGTCACTGTACCAAAAACAAATGGTTGATGTTCAACCATTTCAAGAGGTAAAATGTGATCAAAAGCCAATGATATTGAAAGGAGAAGTTCAAGGTATGCCGAAGGCACTGGTAAAAATAAACAAAACAAAACAAAACAAAAAATCTCCAGAAACTGACGGAATACAAATTGAAAACTCTCTACAAACAGATGTGGCACTGGAAGCACTCACTCATCTATGCCAAGAAATTTAGAAGACAGCTACCTGGCCAACTGATAGTAAGAGAGCCATATTTGTGTCCATTCCAAAGAGAAATGGCACACAAAAATGCAGATATTTTCAGGCAATATCACTAATATCACATGCAAATAAAATTTCTAAAGATAATTTTAAAAAGCTGAAACAGTACATTAAAGGGGACTGCCAAAAGTTCAAGGTAGATTCAGACAAGTATGTGTAATCATTGCTAATATCAGATGGATCTTGGATGAAAGCAGAGAAAACCAGAAATATGTTTACCTGTTCTTTATTGACTACGCAAAGGATTTCCACTGTGTGGATCATGACAAGCTATGGACAACATTTCAGAAAATGAGTATTATGGAATCTATACATAGACCAAGAGACAGTTGTTAGAAGAGAACAAGGGGAGATTGAATGATTCAAAACTAGAAAAGGTGTGTGTCAGTGTTGTATTCTTTCACCATACTTACTTAATGTGTATGCTAAGCACATAATCAGAGAAGCTGGATTATATGAAGAAAAATGTGGCATCACTATTGGGGGAAACTCATTAATAACCTGTGATATGCAGATTATACAACCTTTCTTGCCGGAAGTGAAGAGCATTTAAAGCACTTACAGATGAAGAGCAAAGACTTTGGTATGGGTTGAACCTCAGTGTAAATAAAACAAGAATATTCACCACTGGACCAACAAATAACATCCTTATAAATTCAGAAAAGATTGAAGTTGTGAAATACTTCATTTTACTTGCATCAAACATCAACATTCATGGAATCAGCAGATAGGAAATCAAATGATTTAATGCATTAGGCAAATCTGCAGCACAAGACCTCTTTTAAGTGTGGAAGAGCAAAGATGTCAGTTTGAAAACTAAGGCATGGCTGATACAAATCATGATATTTTCAATAACCTCCTATGTATTTGAAAGTTGGACATTGAATAATGAAGACCATAGTAGAATTAATGCATTTGAGCTATGGTGTTGGAGGAGACTATTTAAATTACAATGGACTGACAAAAGAACAATCGAATCTACGTTGGAGAAAATAGTCAGAATGCTCTTTAGAAGCCAGGATGACTAGACTTTATCTTGCACATTTCAGACGTGTTATCAGGAGGGACTACTCTTTGGAGAAAGACATCATGTTTGGTAAAGTGAAGAGTCAGTGAAAAAACAAAAAAGAAAACCAACAAGATGGATTGGCACAGTGGCAGCAGCAATGTGCTCAAATGTAGCAGCCCTTGTGAGGTTGGTACAAAACTAGGCAATGTTTCATTCTGTTGTGCATAAGATCACTATGAATCAGTACCAACTCTATGGCACCTAATAACAGCTACAAAATTCAATTTATTATCATTTTGCTTAGAATTTTTGTGTCTATGTTTAAAAGGGACATGGATTTGTATTTTCTTTTGTGTGTGTTGTCTTTGTCCAGTTTTGTATTACAATAATAAAATGAGTTTTAGAATGTTTCTTCCACATATGTTGTCTATTAGAGAATGAGTAAAGTTGGTGTTAATTTCTTCTTCAAATACTTGGAGGAATTCACCAGAGAAACACTTTGGGCCTAATAATTTCTCTTTTTTAATTACTAAAAACTCCATTTCTTTAAGATTTATAGGACTATTTAAGGTAACTATTTTATCTTAAGTGAGTTTTGGTAATTTTGGGGTTTCTAGGAATTGGTACATTTGATCAAAGTTGTTGAATTTATGTGGCTAGAGTTGTTCATAGTATTTTCTTGTATACTTTTATTATCTGTGCATTCTGTAGTAATATCCCATTTTCCATTCCCGATATTGAAACTTTCTATCTTCACTCTTTGTTGAGTCTTAATAGAGACTTGCCATTTTTATGGATCTTTTAAAAATAAACAAGTTTTGATTTAATGGGACGTTTCTACTGTTTCGTTTACTTTTTTTATTTTATTGATTTTTTCTTTTATCTTTATTATTATCTTCCTTCTGTTTACTTTGAATTTACTTAACTTTTCTTTTTCTAATTTCTTTTTTTTTATAGTATAAGAACTTATACATTGCAACTCCAGCAGGGTGTCTGCTACACAGACCCTCTGTAACAAAAACATGAGAAACAAAATGAAACAGATGCAAATGATAGCTTCAGAGGAAAGGATAAAGTAGACTGAATACTGACTAGAATAAGAAACCTAATAAAGGTATTGAGAAAGGTGACAAATGAGTACACTGTCTGCTGCCCTGATGTAGTGTGGCCACCTTGAACTTTTGTAAAGAATATTCAATCAAGACAGCATTATGACAATGCAAAAGCCCAATAGTGCTATCAATGAAAAAGATGGGATTCTTTAACATTCTGGTGACCAGAGTGTCTAAAACATGCCAACACAACACATAATCATCAATTAAATACAAATATAACAATACCACAATGCCTCAGAGACAACAGACAATTACACATCATACTAAGAAACAATACAGAGTGGCTTAAGCAAGTGATTAGAATACAGAGCCTTTCTGATGAAGACACGTCAATGGAACTACATGATAAGGAATTTTAAAGGATTATATATAGGCACTTACAATGGATTTAGGGAAAGAGAGAAAAAGTTGCAAACGGAATCAAAGAAAACACTACAAGACCAAACTGACAAAATAAATGAAAAGTTAGAAATCATACAAAACATAGAAGTTGAAAATGCAGAATATGAATACTAAGACTTCAGAAATAGATAATACAGTGAAAGGACAAAGGAATAGAACTAAACATTGTAAGGTCAAATTAATGAACTTAAAGTCAAATCTCTCAATACTAATCAGTTAGAGGAACTATCAGGAAACACAAAGGAAAATATCTGAAGAATGTCTAGAAATTATTTGAGACATCATGAAGAGAAATAAATTATATGAGATTCAATTCCAGAACAAGGAAGAGACAAGATACAGCACACAGAAAATTGTTAAAGAATTGTTGGGGGGGAAAAAAAACAAACAAACAACACTCCACTAATATCATGAAATACAAGAGAATATGAATTCAAGAACCTGAAAAATAAGAAACAGGATACACTCCTAAATCACAAAGTCACAAAGATGTTATTATAATCAGATTTTCCAAAACCCAAAAGAAGGAAATAATCTTGAGAGCAGCAAGTGAAAAACTAAAAGGTACCTACAAAGGAGAACCAGTAAGGTTAAGCTCTGATTTCTCAGCAGAAATCATTCAGGCAAGAAAGAAGGTAATGGGAAGAAAAATATAAAACTCTGAAAGAAAAAAAAAAAAAAATGCTAACCAAGAATCATATACCCAGAAATTTGTTCCAAAAATTTCATGGTGAAATTAGGATATTTCCAGATAAACAGAAATAAATAATATTTGTAAAACTCAGTTAACCTTCAAAATTAATTCAAAGAGACAAGAGAATATTGAATGGTTTCAAATTAGGAAAATTGTGCACAAGGGTTTTGTTCTTTCACCATACCTATTCAAACTGGATGCTGGGAAAGTAATCTAAAGAACTGGATTATATGAATAAAGCATGCCATCATGATTGGAGGAAGATTCATTAACTTGCAGAGGATACAACCTTGCTTCCTAAATGAGAAAAGGACTTACAATACTTACTGATGAAGATCAAAGACCACAGTTTTCAGCAAGAGGATTGCAATTTAATGTAAAAAAGCAAAAATTCTTATAACTGGCCCAATAAATAACACCATGATAAATATAAAGAATATTGAAGTTGTCAAAGAGTTCATTTTGCCTGGAATCACAATCAACACTCATGGAAGAAGTAGTCAAATTCAGGCAGCCAAAAAAACATATGTAGAAATAAATGTACACCATCATTAATCATTGTTGTTGTTAAGTGACATTGATTCGATTCCAACCCATAGCAACCCTGTATAGGGTTTCCAAACAAAAAACAGCTGGTGAGCTTGAACCAACCACCTTGCAGTTCAAACGACCTTGCAGTCTGATGTGTTAACCCAAAGTGCAACACCAGGACTCATTAACCATTGTTGTTGTTGTTGTCAGGTGCCATCGAGTCTGAACCGACTCATAGTGACCCCATGCACAGCAGAACGAAACAATGTTCGATTCTGGGCCAACCTCACTACTGCTGCCACAATTGACTCCATCAATGATGCCACCTGGCTGATCCATCTTGTTGGGGATCTTCCTCTTTTTCTCTGACCCTCCATCTTACCCAGCATGACATCCTTCTCCAGCAACTGTTCCCTCCTGACAATATGTCCAAAGTATGAGAGACGAAGCTTAGCCATCTTGGCCTCCAAGGAGGACTCTGGCTGCACTTCTTCCAAAACAGATCTATTGGTTCTTTTGGCAGTCCATGGCACTTTGAGAGTGAGCAGGTGAAGGTAGACTCTCCACTGAATATCTTTCATCTTGTCTAGATGGGTCTGGTGAAAGGACATGGGGATAGGATTATTTTTATTAAACTGTGAGTAATTGTTATCATGATTAATTGAAACTATTACAACTGTAAAGGTAGAAATTGTGTAACAAAAAGGGGGGAGCAGTTGATCTTACATTCCAGGAACAGAGGACACTCAGACCATCAAGAGAGAAAAGCATGAGCAGAACGTATGATCCTAACCAGAGAAACAAGGACACCAGAGATGGAGGCAGAATTGATGGCATGGAGAGATAAAGCAGCTGATGATTCTAGGCTCATGGATTGAGAAAGATTGCATGCGGGTGGGCAGGAAACTGGCTTGCAAAATGCGCACTTTGGTTGTTTAAATGATTATATACTCCTGCATATTTTTGTGTGCCTGGAGGAAATTGCGAACATTGCAATGAAACAAAATATGATTGGTTGATTGCAAAACCTATATTCTCCCATGTAAACTGTCATTCAGTTCACAATGAAACTTTAGAAAATAAATAAACAAATACAAATAAAATGTGAAAAGGAATAAGTAATCAAGAAATTGAACGATCGCTTTCATTTGGCAAATCTACTGCACAAATCCCTTTAAAGTGTCTAAGAGCAAAGAAATCAGTTTGAAGATTAAGCCATGGAATTTTCAATAGTCTCATACGCATGAGAAAGTTGTGCCATTAATAATGAAGAATGTAGAATTGATGCATTTGCGTTATGGTGTTAGAGAAGAATACTGAAAGTTCCAAGGACTGACAGAAGAACAAACTAATTTATTTTGGAAGACTTACAGTCAGAATGATCCTTAGAAGCGAGGATGGCGAGGCTTCATCTTTCATACATTGCACATATCAGGACGGATTAGTGAATGAAGAAAGGCATTATGCTTGGTAATGGGGAGGGTCACTGAAAAAGAGGAAGACCCCCCAACGAGATGAATTAACACAGTGGCAACAGCAACAGGTTCAAGCATAACAACAATTGTGAGGATGGCATAATGTTTTGTTCTGGTGTGCATTGGGTCACTATGAGTCAGAACAGACTCCTCACACCTAACAACAACAGACCAACCTTACAAGAAATACTAAAAGGGAGTGCACCAACAACAGTAGAAAACAACCAGAGATTAACATACGTGACAACACTACCCAGATATGTTGTTGTTGCTGTTAAATGTCATCAAGTTGCTTCCGACTCATGGTGACCCTGTATAGTGTTTCTGAGGAGTGGTTGGTGAGCTCGAACCACCAACCTTACAGTTCAAATGGCTTTGCAGTTTGGCGCATTAACCCACAGCGCCACACCAGGACTCCAAAAAGAAAAACTACAGCACCTAGTATTCCCAGGTGGTTTCCCAACCAAGTACTAACCAGGCCCGACCCTGCTTAGCTTCCGAGATCAGATGAGATCGGGCACATTCAGGGTGGTATAGCCATAGATGCCCAGATATAGAGTTGTCTAAAGTAAAACAAAACAAAACAAAACAAAAAACCCTATAATACTGAAAATAGATAACCAGCAGTATCTATTTGTAATAAGGAGAATTATGAAATAAAAATAGTGACTAATGCAGTTACAGAACCTCCAAATGGAGAGAAATTCAGGGAGATTTCAAGTTATAACAGACTATTTTAAATTTGGAAAGAAATTAATAAATTTGTGACTTAGGTGAAGGGGAAGGCAAAAGAAGACACTAAGGATAGTTTTTGTTAAGTATCATTGAGCTGCTTCTGACTCATATCGATCCTTTATAGGGTTTCTAAGGTATAGCTGGTGGATTTGAACTGCTGAACTTATGTTTCAAAGTCTAGTTGTTAACCCAGAGTGCCATAGTGGGAGGAGAGCAAGAGTTAAATGAAATGGATGTAAATACTGTTATATACACTGTCTTGTAATAACAGTGATCTACATGTAGATGTATAAATAGACAGGTTGAACAGGTGTGAAAGGGAGAGTATAAGTATAGTCACAACTATATGTAGGTTTAACAGAAGATATTTGTGCACACATATTTACCATTGCTGCAAATAGATCCATGAATGTAGTGGAGCATACAGGTTTCAAAATTATGACAATTTCTTAGACATAACCAAACATCTTGACGGATTGAGTCACTGGGTCTGGGAATTCAGGATCATGGTCTCAAGGGATACCAAGATCAATTGGCATAACAGAGTCCAAAGACAATGTTCAACATTCTAGTTTGGTGAGCAATGATTGAAATGTTAGAAGCTTGTGAATAGCTGCCTAAAGAGCAGGCCTATCCCTGTCTGGAGGAAAGAAAAGTGATGCAAATAGAAAACACATGGAAGCACTTATTAGTCCAATGGACCATGTGAACATCAATCTCCACAACCCTGAGACCAGAAGAGCTAGATTGTGCCTAACTACCATTACCAACTGCTTTGAAAAGGTTCATTTTACAATGTTCTGGATAGAGTGGAAGAAAATGTGGAGCAAATATACTCATGTTGATTTTATGTTTCAACTATCAAACATGTTTTAAAGAACGTAAAAGGAAATAAATAGTCTTTTGTATTTACTCAATTATTTCCCATTTCTGTTGCACTCCTTCATTAGTGGTGTTCCAAATTTCATTCTGGTATTGTTTTTGTTTTGTCTTAATAATGTCCTTTAACAATTCTTTTAGAGCATGTCTGCAGAAAATGAGTTTTCTTTCATCGGATAATGTCTTGATTTCTCCTTCATTCCTGAAGGGTATTTTTGCTAGACATTTATTTCATTGCTTTCAGAACTTGAATGAATACTTTTATGTCACTTCTAGTCTTCATGGTTTTAAGAAGAACTCATCATTTATTTGAATTGTTATTCCTCTATATGTAATGTGACATTTTAATCTTTCTACTTTCAAGAATTATATTTAAAAAATAATTTCTCTTTTGTTTTCACTACTTTGATTATGTTGTGCTGGGTGAGGATTTCATTGGGTTCATCCTGTTTTTGATATGTTCAGGTTCTGAATCTATACGTTTGTTTGGTAAATATAATGATGTGTTCTACAAAGATGTGCATACTCTATTCCCTGAAATCTGGGAATATGTCACATTGCAAAAGAGATTCTGTAGATGAAATTAAAGTTACTAATCGGCTAACCTTAACTTAGCCCAGACAGGTCAATGCAATCACACAGTGCCTTAACAATGGAAAAGGAAGGCAAAGGGTGAGAGATATGTACCATAAGAGATGTGTTACAGATGTGTGGCAGGAGAAAAGTCAGACAGAATTAGAGCATGAGGGAAACTTGATCTGCACTGCTGACTTTAACAAGAGCCATTGGCCAGGGAATGCAGTCAGGCTCTCGAATCTGAGAATGACAACTTGCTGCAGACAGCAAGAAAATGGGGATCTCAGTCCTACAACCACAGGAAACTGAATACTACTGACAACTTTAATGAGTGAGCCTACAGAAAAAAGCCTGGGCCAGCTAACACCTTTATTGCTGCTTTATGAAGCTCTCAGCAGAACAACTAGCCGAGCCACACTGTACCTCATTTCTGACTTACATAATTATGAAACAATAAATATGTGCTGTTTTGTGCAGCTAAATTTTTGATAATTTGTTACTACAGTTTGTAAACTACTAATATAGTTTATGGGGAGTCCTGGTGTGGTACTGTGGGCTAATGCCAAGTCATTTGAACCGTAAAGTCATTTGAACTGCAAGTTCAGTGGTTCAAGCTCACCAGCTACTCCTTCAAAACCCTATACATGAATCGTCTTGATGGTACTTAACAACAACCACAACTAGGCTAGTTTGGGGCCATTATTTCTTTTAATGCATTTTTTGTAGCATCACATTTTTTTCTTCTCTTCTTCTGGGAATCTGATAATGTGAGTCATATTGTTGTTGCTGTCAGTTGCCATCCAGTCAGAACCGACTCATAGCGACCCCATGCACAACAGAACGAAACAATGTCTGATCCTGGGCCAACCTCACTACCGCTGCCACACTTGACACCATCAATGATACCACCTGGCTAATCCATCTCGATGGGGGTCTTCCTCTTTTTCTCTGACCCTCCATCTTACCAAGCATGACATCCTTCTCCAGTGAATGTTCCCTCCTGACAACATGTCTAAAATATGAGACTTTAGCCATCTTGGCCTCCAAGGAGCACTCTGGCTGCACTTCTTCCAAATCAGATCTATTTTGGTTATTTATTTTATTTTGGATATTTCTATATCTGGATTGAAATCTGGGTGGTGTTACTGCGTGTGTCAATCTCTGGTATTGTCTGTTGTTGTAAGTTCTCAGTCCAATGGACTCCCTTTAGTATTTTTTTGTACAGTTGTTCTGGTTTTCACAAACACCTTTAATTTCTGTTTATCTGGAAATATTTTAATTTCACCACTGTATTTGAAGGACAGTTTTGTTGGTTATATGATTCTTGGTTGGCATTTGTTTCTTTCAGTGTTTCATATATGTCTCCTCTTTGCCTTCTTACTTGCATGATTTCTGGTGAGAAATCAGATTTGAATCTTATTGTTTCTCCTTTGTAGGCAACTTTTCATTTTTCTTGAACTGCATTCAGGGTTCTTTCCTTGTCTTAGATTTTTGAAGAGTTTGATAATGATATGTTTTTGTGATTTTCTTTTGTAGTCTATTCTGTTTGGGGTTTGTTTAGCTTCTTAAATGTATTTCTTCTAGTGTTTCAAGATGCTAAGGAAATGATCTTCAAACAGAACTTCAAGATCTTTTCTGAGATGTATTTTTCTTTTCCTGTGCTAGAATTCTAATCACCTATAAGTTATTCCTCTTCATGCTGTTTCATGTGAATCTTAGAATTTCTTCAGATTTTTCTTTCCTCTTTTTCCCTGATTTTTCTTCTAGCTTATTAGTATTGACAGATTTATCTTCAAGCTGATTAATTCTGGCTTCTTTTGATTCACATCTACTCCTTTGCCCTTTCAACATGATGCTCATTTCTGAAATATTTGTATTAATCGTATTTCTATTTCCAAGTTTTATATTTTTTTCCAATCCTTTTCCTATTTTCTATGCTTTTTTTCTTAAGGTGCTTTCCAGAATTCTTCCTCATTTTCCTCGATCTTTCTGTCAATCATTTGGAGGTACCTAAATATCATTCTATTGAATTCTTTTTCAGATAGTTCTAGTGCCTTTTCCCCCTCAAATATGTCTTCTAGCTCTTTAATTGATTACTTGTTTGAGACACTCTGTTATATTTCTTCATGAGAACAGAAATTTTCTCCTGATTTTGAGAATTTGTGGGTTTGTTGTATTTGTGTTAAGTTGATTATTATATGTTGGTGTATTCTTAGGTACCCACCAACTGCCTCCTGGTAGGTGTGATCAGGTGATAAGCTTGTGCACCATTCTTTGTCCATGCAGTTCAGTTGAGGATGGATTTAACTGTTGTTGCTTGTTGTGTTCATCCCAGTGTATAGCAGTTGATATTGGTTATTGCTCAAATGATGGGGCTGTAGGAAGTATGGTTTTGATTGGACTGTATGGATGCCTTTTCTGTCTCCTTTCAGGTAAGCCGAGAAGAGAATACACACACAAGAGAAAATGAAAATTAATACAAACATGCGAACAACAGTGAAAAAAGAAAATGCTAAATAAAAGAAAGAAATTGAAAAAGAAAAAAAAAGGAGGGTAAAACTAGGGAAAAAAAAGAAAAACCAGAGAGAGAAAAGAGGAGTTGTTGTTTTTAAGTGTAGTTGAGTCAGTTCCAACCTATAGTGACCCTGTGTAGGGTTTCCAAGGGTGACTGGTGAGATTGAACTACCAACTTTGAGATTCAAACTGACTGCAGTCCAACACATTACCAAGCACGGCCATACCAGAGATAAATAAAATAATAATTAAAAAAGAAAAATACCTTAATACAATTAAGGAGAAGAATGAATAAATGGAAAAGAGACAAGAGAGTTGTTAAAAAAATAAATAAATAAAAATAATGAGGCGTGATAAAATTAAAAAGAAGAAAGAAAAGAAGGAAAGAAGGAAGAAAGAAAGAGCAATTGGGAAAGAGAAGTAATAATAAGAATAAATGAAAGAGAAGATAGAAACTTTAGAAAGCAAGAGCGAGACAGTAAAGGGAGAAATAATATACAAACAAAAATTAAAACAAACAAAAAAAGACAGGGCAAGGACCAAACCGAGAAAGGAGAAAATTCTGTCATCTCCTGCTACCCAAAGACTTCACTTTGTGGGTGTTTGTGGGATGAGACAGTAACACTGAACCCTAGAGGGAGGTCTGTCCTGTGCACCCAATTCAGAAGTAGTTTGTGCAGAGCCCAAAGCAGCTGAGGGATCAAAGTATTTCCATCACAGAGGGGAGCCAAGGGTGAGAGGCTCCGGTAGTCCAGAACTGACCAGAACCGGTTCTGCATGTCTGGACTAGGTCAAATCTGCCTCCAGGTGCCGGGATTCATGCAACTTCAAAAATTCGGAGAGCTGGAGCTTCCCTGGTAGTATATGCAAGTGGGGGCTGGTCACACCTCTGGCTGCCAGGGAAATGTAAGGTGAAAGTAAAAAAAAAAAAAAAAAAAAAGCATCCTTTTCTCCCCAGCAATAAACAATATATCTCTACACAACCTTTGGCCCAGGAAAGCTCAAGATACCTGCTGGCTAGCCTGCACAGATCTCGAGTTTCTTTTCTTTTACTTTTTTTTTCTTCTTTTCCCTATGTACCTATTCAGCTGCTTATTCTAAGTGAGAAATAGTGCTAGTCACAGCTGGATTTGCACATCTGGAGACATAGGTTTGTTTCTGCAACTTTGATATGTTTTCTTGTCTCTGAGGCCACTGACAAAGATCAAAAGGGCTGCACCCATCTGGTCAGCAAATGCAGATCACCAATATCTCCTTTTTTTTGACATGTCTGTTCAACTTTGTCTCCTAGTAAGTATTAAATCCACTTCTCTATCCCTTCATCTGAACCTCAGAGTCCCAGAATTATCATCTGTATCTGTTTCATTTGATAGTGCATATCTGTATTGTAAAAGATCTGTATAGCCTTTCTGCCTAGCCTGGCATTTTAACCAGTGAGTTTTTCTAATTTCATTTATTGAATTTGTCAGTAACAGAATTTCTATTTGTTTTTTCATTATAAATTCCATTTATTTGCTGAAGCTTTATATATATATATTTTTTTCAAGGGTTATCCCCAAGAATTCATAAACAACATAGTTGTTGCTTTTATTAAATGTCAATGAATTGGTTGGGACTCATAGAGACCCTATGTAAGGCTTACAAGAGCAGCTGGTGGGTTTGAACCTTGAGGTTAACAGCCCAGTGTTTATCATACGGCATCACAACAGGTGTAAAATAAACAAAATTATGGTTACTTTTTTCTGAGTTATTCTATTTATTTGTTGCTTCCTTGGTAGTTGGATAGTTCATTGGTATTTTCCGGTTCCCTGAGGTTACTTTTTTCATTCTTCCAAAGAGAAATCATCTACATATATACTACTTCTGGGGACAAGCTCTTGGATGACAGAGAGAGGCAGAGAAAGCACCTTTCAGTAACCAGAGCTCTCCCAAATGCAGAAGAAGGTTCCCTTATTTAAGTTTTGTTTCTGCAATCAGCAGGCTGCTATTGCTTCTGCTTTTGTCACTGCAGGATTTACTGGGAGTTGGGATGGGAGAGAACAGGAGGAGAGGAAGGAGAGAAAAAAATGGAGAGAGAGAGAGAGACCCTCTGGAGATTTTATTCACTCTCTTAGAGCTTTAACAGTTCTCTCCCTCATTCCTTGAGTAACAATTCTCTAGATGTCATTCTGTGTATAAAATCATACTTACAGATTGCTTTGACAGGTTTCATTGAGTTGTGGCTAGGAGATACTGTCGGGGGAAAAATGTAAACTCAAAGCAGGCTTGGTTTTACTTTGAATCCAATTGTCCTCCTACTTCTGACTCATAGGGACCTATGCACAACAGAACAAAACACCGCCCAGCCTTGCACCAACCTAATAACCGTTGCTATAATTGAACCCATTGCTGCTGTCACTGTGA
Organism: Chrysochloris asiatica; assembly: GCF_000296735.1. NCBI lineage: Eukaryota > Metazoa > Chordata > Mammalia > Afrosoricida > Chrysochloridae > Chrysochloris > Chrysochloris asiatica. The sequence continues at coordinate 5,765,298 of NW_006408644.1, read as the reverse complement.
AAATCCATCTATTTTGGGGTCTTCCTCTTTCTCTCTGATACTCCATTTACCAAACATTATATCCTTCCCCAGGGACATTCTTACAACATGTCCAAAGTATGAGAGACGAAGTCTGTCCATTCTGGCTTCCAAGAAGCATTCTTTATTCCAACACAGATTGTTTCTTTTGGCAGTCCTTGGTAGTTAAAATATTATCCTCCAACACCATAACTCAAAAAGCATCAATTTTTTTACAGTCTTCATTATTCACTGTTGAAGTATTGCATGGATATGAGGCTCGTGAAAATACCGTGGCATGGATCAGTTGCACCTTAGTCCTCCAACTGACATCTTTCCTCTTGAACACTTTAAAGTGCTCTGGAGTAGATTTGCCTAATGCAGTATGTTGTTTGAGTTCTTGACTGCTGTTTCCAAGAGTATTGATAGTTGATCCAAGCAAAATGCTTCTTCAGTTTGTTGAAAGATTTCAAGTTTTAATCCATCAATTTTTTTTTGAAATATCAATCTTTCCTTACTTTATAAGGATGTTGTTCATTGATCCAGTGGTGAGGATTTTTATTTTCTTTATATTGAGTTGCAACCCATACCAAAGGCTATGGTCTTTGATCTTCATCAGTAAATATTTTAAGTTTATCTTCATATTTAGCAGGCAAGGTTGTATCAACTTTATAAAATTCAGCTTCTCAGAGTATGTGCTCAGCATATACATTAAGTAAGTATGGTGAAAGAATATAAATAATGCTAGTGCACACCTTTTCTATTTTTGAACCATTCTGTGTTTTGAACCATTCCGTGTTCCCTGTTTTATTCGAACAGCTGCTTTTTGGTCTATGCATAGATTCCTCGTGAGCACAATTATGTGTTCTGGAATATTCATTCTCTGCAATGTTGTCTATAGTAATGATCCACACAACCAAAAGCCTTTGTGGAGTCTCGGATTCTCTACTTTGTGGAGTCTTGTATTCTCTGCTTTCAGCCAAGTTCCATCTGATCCCAGCATTGATAACCATCTTTCCACATATTTGTCTTATTCCAGCTTGAAACTCTGGCAGTTCTCTGCTAATGTACTGTGACATCCATTTTTGAATCATCTTTAGCAAAAATTTACTTTCATGAGGTATTAATGATACTGTCTGATGATTTCCACGTTCCACTGATTTATCCATGTAGCTCTCTTCTAAATACCTTGGCATAGATGAGTGAGTGTCTGTAGCGCTTCATCAGTTTGTTGAAAGACTTAAATTTGTGTTCTTTCAAATCCAGAAGATTTGTTCTTTCCCAATATCTTTAATGTACATTGAAATTCTTCCTTCAATATTATTGGTTCTTGCCTAAATGCTCCTTCTTGAAATGGTTAAAGAACTTGTGTATGGTGTGACGTATGTAGAAATCCAGTTACCCCAGAACCATTTTTTGAAGAAAGCATAATTTTCCCATTTAATAGATTTCGAAGAAATGAGGAAGAAAAAGAGCTGAATTGAAAAATTTAAAGAGCAGTTGGAGAAGACAAAGTCAAATATTATAACAAAATGTTTAAAGAACTGTAGCTAGAAAACCAAAAGGGAAGAACCGACTCAGCATTTCTCAAGCTGAGGGAAATGAAGAAAAAAATTTAAGCTTCAACGTGAAATATTGAAGTCTTCAGAAATAATGATAAGATACAAGGAATACACAGTCACTGGATCAAAAAAAAGCCTAGTTGATCTTCAACCTTTTCAAGAAGTAGCATATGATTAAGAGTCAATTATAGTGAAGGAAGAACTCCAAGGTGCATTGAAGACATTGGCAAAGAACAAGACTCTAGGAATTGATGGATTACAAATTGAAATCTTTCAAAAAACTGAATAAGGATGGAGACACTCATATATAACGATGAATTTGAAAGACAATTACTTGGCAAACTGACTAGAAAAGATCCCTATTGGTGTCCACTCCAAAGAGAGGTGACTCAATGTAATGCCTAATCAGTGGACAAATATAGATAATATCTCATGTAAGTAAAATTTTTCTAAAGATAAAACAAAAACATCTGCAAACATACACTGATGGAGAACTGCCAGAGGTTCAAGTCTAATTCAGTCAAAGATATGGAATAAGGGATATTATTGTTGACGTCAGATGGATCTTGGCTGAAAACAGAGAATACCAGAAAGACGTTTATGTGTGCTTTATTTACTACTGAAAGACTTTTGATAATGTGGATCATGACAAGATATGGACAACAGTGTGGAGAATGAGTATTCAGGAACCCTCAATTGTCCTCTTGAGACACTTGTACATAGACAAAGAGACAGTTTTTTGAACAGAACAAGAGAACTCAAAATGGTTTCAAATTAGGAAAGATATGCACCAAGGTCATATTCTTTCACCATACATATCCAATCTCTATTCTGAGCACATAATTTGAGAAGCTGAATCATATGAAGAAAAATGTGGCATCAGGATTGAAGAAAGACTCATTAACAAACAATCTATGATATGCAGATGATACAACATTGCTTGCTGAAAATGAAGATGATAAAATACTGATGAAAATCAAAGACCTCAGCTTTCAATATGGATTGCATCTCAATGTAAAGAAAACAAAAGTCCTCACCACTGTACCAATAAACAACATTCTTATCAGTGGAAAAAAGATTGAAGTTGTCAAAGAATTTATTTTGCTAGGATCAGGCATCAACACTTATGGGAGCAGCAATCAAGAAATCTAATGACGTACTGCCTTAGGCAAATATACTGCACTAGAGTTCTTTAAAATGTTTAAGAGCAAAGGTGTCAGTTTGAGGACTAAGGCGCACCTGACCCAAGCCATAATATTTTCAATAACTTCACATGCATGTGAGAATTGGACACTGAATAAGGAAGACTGTGGAAGAATTGATGAAATTTAGTTCTGGTGTTGGAAGACAATGTTAAAAGTACCATCAACTGACAAAAGAACCAAAATGTTTTGGAAAACATATAGCCAGAGCTGGCAGGGCTTGATGGCGGATAGAGTGAAGGTGCAGTGAATTTCGCCATCAGTGATAACACAGAATACCAGGCAAAGCAGATCCAGGACAGAGCTCCAAAACTCAAAACCACAGAGATAGGAATATTTTAAAAGTTTGAAGGCTTATAGCTTGTGGAAATTGGAGCTGAGGTAAAAAAATCACATACTTTTGAATGTGCTGGGGTGGGCTTGGAGGCCCAAAGCCAACATCTTGGGTGAGAACAAATGGCAAGAACAAATGGGGAGAGCAGAAACACCACGGAAAAATGCCTTGGAAACCTTGGGACAAAGGTGGACAATATATTTTGTCAGTTTTGCTTTGTTCTGATTTTCTTTTTTGTTGTTTTTTTGGTATCTGATCATTGGCGTGCCCACCATTTGCCCACCACCATTCTGGTGACTAGAGGGGGAGTCTGAGTGTGTGGTCACCCCCACACTCACCACTGATGGGTTTTTCTGTGTTTTTTAATATAGGAAAGAGCAGGAGAGGGCTGTAGGGAGGGAAAGAGAGTTTAAAAGCAAAAGAAGCTGAAGGATGGATTGGAGCCTGAGGTGTAGCATAACAACAAACACTGGCATCATGGAATCACTCGGGCAGCTTTGAAGACAGGAAGCTAAAGAGAGGACATTAAAGTCATACACATATTAGGCTACAGTTTTTTTTTTTTCCTCTTTTTTTCTTCTCTTCCTCTTCTCCCTTTTCTGTAATTAGAGACTGCAATATTCAGTCTAGTTTTTGTTGTTGCTGTTTTTCAGTCTTTTTTTTTTCTTTCTTTCTTTCATTTTTTTCCCCACTGGTGTTTTTTTGCTGTTATATGCCCACTCTTCTGCTTTGGAGGACAGCTTGTCTCCCTATATTACACAAGAAGAGACAGACACTGCTGCCATATAGTCAAGCTATAATCACACTCTATAAAACACCAAAATCCAGGCAAGAACCAATACCAACTGCCATATACCAGGGAAACAGACAACACCTATGAAAGTTACTCTGAGATAAGCAATAAGAAGAGAGAAATGAGAAGCCCACATCCTGATCACATCTTCCGGGAAACAATCAGAAAGCATAAAAAATACCAAAACACATAATTAATTATTAAAGCCACATGTAAACACTAAACATATACAAGAAGCAAAAGCAGATGACCATGTCCAGAAACAAGATAAAATGTCTGAGACAAATGACATAGAAGTACACCTGGACTCCATTCTTGAAGGAGGCCAGGACTCAGAAAAACCTGAGAAAGAATTCAGAAAAATGATTATAAAATGTTTCAAAACACTTTACAATGAAGTTGAGAAAAATAAGGAAAAAGTCAGGAAAGTGCTACAGGAAAAATCAAATAAGATAGATACAGCATTGGAAACAATTCAAAACCTACTGAAAGAGGTCGAAACGATCAATAACAAAATATCAGAAATAGAGAACACTCTAAAAAAGCAGAGGAGTAGAATAGTCGAGAGGGAAGGCAGAACCAGTGAGCTGGAAGACAAATCATCCAATACAACTAAGATAGAAGAACAAACACACGCAAAAAAAAGATAAAAATTTTTGCAGAAGGTCTAAGATTCATGCTGGACAACATGAAGAGGAATAACTTAAGAATTATCGGCATTCCAGAACAAGAAGAATAACACACGTCCACGAGGAAATAGTTGAAGAACTGCTGGAAGAAAATTTCTCTAAAATCCTGAAAAGTGAAAAGATAAATATTCAAGAAGCTCAACAAACCCCAGGAAGGATACACCCCAACAGAATATCACGAAAACATATATTCAAGCTCTCAAAAATCAAAGATAAGGAGACACTTATGAAAGCAGCCAGGGAAAACAGAAGTGTCACATACAAAGGTAAGCAAGGCAGATTAACCTCAGACCTCTCAGCAGAAACCATGCAAGCAAGAAGGCTATGGGGAGATGTATATAAAAACCCGAAAGAAAAAAATTGCCAATGAAGAATCCTTTATCCAGCAAAGCTTTCAATCAAATATGATGGTATAATCAAAACATTCCAGGATAAACAGAAGGTAAGGGATTTTGCCAAAGCCAACCCTGCACTGCAGAACATCCTACAGTGAGTTCTGTGGACTGAGAACCAACAAGAACAGACAACAACCAGAGATTGACATATGTGGCAGCTGCTCCCAGAATTCAGTCAACAGAAGGAAGAACTGAGAACAGAACAAATTCAGAGAAAATGGAAAGCCAGTCTATGATCAAATCGAGTACAATGTATAGGAGGGTGGACACATGGGAACAGAAATCCAGATGGTGAGAAAGTCAGGTCGATTACAAGATAATATAGACTGCACTAAATGGAGAAAAAAAGTTGTGGAATGTAAGGCAAGCTCAAAGAAAATTAGCATTTCACAGCATACCAAGAGAATGAAAATCCAAGAATATGGATACATTAAAACTATGAGGAAATTCACAAGATAGAACACAAAAATCCTGAACTCAACAAAGGAAGGCAAAAGAACAAAGAAGCAGCAAGACCACAAAAAAAAAAAAAAAAACCCAAACGTATAATGACAGCAATTAATCAATACCTAACGTTAATTACACTGAATGTAAATGGATCAAATGCACCTGTTAAGAGACGGAAGCTGGCCAAATGGATAAGAAAACAAGATCCTTCAATATGTTATCTGCAAGAGACACATTTCACACACAGAGAAAAAACAAAAAAAAAACAGATTAAAAGATAAAGTATGGTAAAAAATATACCAAGCTAATTGCAATAAAAAGCGAACAGGAGTGCCAGTACTAATCTCGGATAAAATACACTTTAAGACAAAAAACAGCATAATAGATAGAGATGGACATTATCGCATGATTAAACAGACAAGTGAAAAAGATGAAATAACCATAATAAATATCTGTGCTCCCAATGAAAGAGCTCCAAAATATATAAAGCAAACTCTAATAGATTGGAAGAAAGACATAGATGAAACTACAATAATAGTGGGTGATTTTAACACACCGCTTTCAACAATGGATGGAACAATCAGAAAGAATTTTGACAAAGACACAGAAGAACTAAACAACACAATCAGCCAACTGGACCTCATAGATGTGTACAGAGCATTCAACCCAACAACTGCACAATACACATCCTTTTCCAGTGCACATGAAACATTCTCCAGAATAGATCATGTTT
>NW_006408644.1:5758423-5759046 GCF_000296735.1 Chrysochloris asiatica | reverse complement strand
AAGTCAAATACATGGAAACTGAATAATACCCTGATGAATAGCGACTGGGTAGTAGAAGAAATTAAACGTGAATTCACAAAATTTCTAGAAATGAATGAGAATGAAAACACAACATACCAAAATCTTTGGGACATGGCAAAAGCAGTGCTGAGAGGACAATTTATTGCAATAAATGCACACATGCAAAAAGAAGAAAGCAGCAAAATTAACACATTAACATAGAATCTACAACAATTAGAAACAGATCAACAGAGAGAACCCACAGCCAACAAAAGAAAAGAAATAACAATGATTAAAACAGAAATAAGTGAGATAGAAAACAGAAAAATTATAGACACAATCAACAGGACAAGGAGCTGGTTCTTTGAAGTAATTAACAAAATTGATAGACCATTGGTAAACAAAAAGAAAAGAGGGAGAAGACACAAATAACATGCATTAGAAACCACATGGGCAATGTCACAACAGAATAGAAGGAAATCAAAAGGATAATAACAGAATACTATGAAGAGTTGTAGTCCAAGAAATTTGAAAACTTAGAAGTGATGGTTACATTTTTAGATAAAAATGACCCACCTAAACTTACACAGAGTGAACTAGAAAACCTGAACAGACCCATAACA
>NW_006408644.1:5753446-5756987 GCF_000296735.1 Chrysochloris asiatica | reverse complement strand
TACGAATCGGGCTGCGAACCGGAAGGTCAGCAGTTCGAAACTACCAGCTGCTCCGCGGGAGAAAGATGAGGCGATCTGCTCCCGTAAAGATTTACAGCCTCGGAAACCCTATTCAGGGTCGCTATGGGTCGAAACCGACTCGACGGCACTTAACAACAACAACAACAACATATAGCCAACTGATTTTTGAAAAAACACCTAAATATATTGCATGGTGAGGTGATAGTCTCTTCAACAGATGGTGCTGGCAGAACTGGAAAACATCTGATGTATCATTGCAAAAGATTGAAACAAGACCTTCACCTTACACCTTATACAAAAACCAAATCAACATGGATTAAAGACCTAAATATAAATCCCAGAATTATGAAGGCCATCAATGAAAAAATAGGGACAAATGTGAGAGCACAAATTCAAGGAATTCACGGACTAAAAAACATTTTGAAAACCACACAAACAAAAGTAGACAAAATAGATAAGAGGGACATACTGAAAATTCAAAATTTATGTGCATCAAAAGACTTCACCAGAAGAGTAAAAAGGGAACCACAGAACGGGAAAAAATCTTTTGCAATGACATTTCAGATAAAGGACTCATTTCTAAAATATATAGCAAACTACAACACCTCTACAAGAAAAAGACAAATAACCCAATTAAAAAGTGGACACAGGACATGAACAGACACTTTACCAAGGAAGAGATCCGGGCAGCCAATTAACATATGAAAAAATGTTCAGGATCTCTAGCTATTAGAGAGATACAAATCAAAAGAACAATGAGATATCATCTCATACCAACAATAACAACAAAGATAAAAAAGTAGAGGACAATAAATACTGGCGGGGAAGTGGCGAGAGTGATTAACTTTTCAGTCTAGGAGCAGAGGTCCCTAGGACCATCATTGGAGAAGAGCGGAGAGCGGGACCCTACCCAAAGAAGCAGTGATTCCTGAGATGGAGGCAGAGACAATGACGTGGATAGATGGAGCAGCTAGGGACTTGAGATCCAGAGACAGAGAGGGGCTGTCTGTTGACGACTGGGGGTGGGTGGGGCACGCTTGCAGAGTATATACCCTTTGGTTGATTGATGATGCATGGAGGGGATTGTATCCATGGCAATGAAACAATATACGATAGAATGACTGTAAAGTGAATGTTCTCCCAATTAAACTACCACATAATTCACAATAAAACATTTATATATATACATATCATAGCTGGGGTTAGGCACACCTTAGTCCTCAAAGTGACATCTTTTCTCTTTAACACCTTAAAGAGGCTTTTTAGCAGAAAATTTGCCTAATACAATAAATGCATCATTTGATTTCTTGATTGTTACTTCCATGACCATTGATTGTGGATCCAAATAAAATGAAAGCTTTCACAACTTCAAACAAACAAACAAACAAACAAAAGTTATAGCCAGAATAATCCTTGGTAGCTAGGATGGCCAGATTTCAACTCTCCTCCTTCAGATGGATTGTCAGCAGGGTCCACAGAGAAGGATATCATCTTTGGTAAAGTGGAGAGTTGGAGAGAAAGAGGAAGACTCTAAACTAGGTAGATAGGCACAGTCACAACAGCTATGGGCTTAAATGTAAGAATGATTGTGAGATTGGCAACGGATTTGGCAGTGTTTCAATCTGTAGCTCATAGGGTCACTATGAGTTGGTACTGATATGATGGCACCTAACAACAATAACAACAACCTATTCAACTATTCATAGATGTATGGATTTATTTCTGAATTCATTATTCTATGCCATTGTCTATATGTCTATATGTTTTCCTTATATCAGTACCACACCATGTTTATTACTATAGCTTTGTAGCACACTTTACAATCTAGAACTTTATTATTTTTGCTTTCAAGATTTTTTTTTTCTATTCTGAGTTTCTTGTAATTCTTGGAATTTTAGTTGGAATTGTGTTATATTTGAAGATTATCTTGAGTAAAACTGACATTATAGTAATAATAAATTGACAATGAAAACATAATTTTTTTTCCATTCATTTAGACTTCCATTAATTTCTTTGGAAGAGTCCTCATTATATAGTAGTTAAGCTCGATACTGCTAACTGACAGTTTGGCAGTTCATATCTACCACTCTCTAGGTAAGGGTAAAGTAGTAGCAATCCGTTCGATTTAACGATTTAAAGCCTTGGAAATATTATGGTGCAGTACTCCTTTGTTTCACATTGTTGGTATGAGGCAGAATCTACTCATCAACAATGGCTTTTTAAAAAAATATTATTATTTCAAATTCTTTTAACAAAGTTTTATAATTTTCAACATTTCTGTATAAAGTTATTTCCCCTATTTGCTTTTCTTTGTTCTTTTATATTTTATTCTCTTTTATACACTGTTGCAAAAAGTGTGGTGTTCTTAATTTCTTTTTCTTTTTTTTTTTTTTTTTTCATTTCTGGTGTATAAAGTCTCAACTGATAGCTATGTGTTAATACTATATCCTTAATTTTGCTGAATCAACTAGTACCCTTCTTGTGGATTTTTGAAGATATTCTCTCTATATATTATGTCTTCTGCAAAAGGAGATAATTTACTTTTTTTTCCTGATTTATATGCTGTTTTTTCTTTTTCTTGCCAAATTGAACTTGCTAGGACTTGCAGTTTGTTCTTTTTTCAAACTGTGGATGCTTGCATGTTACTGTGATTCTTGAAGGTATGCCACTGTTATTTAAAGATTTCAGATGAGCTTACAGACTAAAACAAACTAGGAATAAGGAGAGATGGAATACTTCTGAATATTTAGTCACTTAAAAACACTCTGAATAGCAGTGGAACACTGTCAGACAGCATCAGATAAATGAATATTGAAACATGATAGAGAACACCAGAATATTGTCAGATATAGTGCCAGAAGGCAAGTCCTTCAGGTTAGAATGCACTCAAAATATAATTGGGGAAGAGCTCCCTTCTCAAAGTAAAGTTGACCTTGATGACAAGAAAGAAGTATAGCCTTAGGGGCCTTCATTTGCTTGTAGGCACAACTCAAAATGAAAAAGAACTGTTGCAAATAACTAGTAATAATCAGAACATGAATATATGAAGCAAGAATCTAGAAAAATTAGAAATTGTTAAAAATGAAATGAAATGCATAAAAATCAATATCTTGGGGATTGATGAGATGGACTGGTATTGGCCATTTTGAATCATGTTGAATCTGACATTCACATGGTTTACCATGGCAGGAAAGACAAATTGAAGAGGAATGGCATCATATTCATCATCAAATAGAACATATCAAGACCTGTCTTAAAGTACAATATAGTCTATGGTAGGATAATGCCCATATGCCTACAAGGAACACCAGTTAATACAACTATTATTCAAATTTATGCACCAACCATTTATAATCTGTGTAAAGAGACGGTGGAAAAGCTCCATATTATCAGCCAAAGCAAAGCCAGGGGCAGACTGTGGAACAGAATATCAATTGTTCATATGTAAAACCATATGTGAAAAACATACATGAAGAGGAACAAACAAGATGGCGGATCGGGTGGACGTATAGCAGAGAGC
>NW_006408644.1:5746432-5751071 GCF_000296735.1 Chrysochloris asiatica | reverse complement strand
TTTTTTAAAAAAGCTAAAGTGGATAAAGAGAAATACTTTTAACTGATGGTATAAGGAGGGGATTATAATCAATGTAATGAAACAAGTTATATAAATTGTTGAATGTGAAACTGACGCTATGCCCTGTAAACTTTCACTCAATTCACAATAAAACCTTAAAATAAAAAAAAAAAAAAATACATGAGAGCAAAAATGTGATTTTGAACATGTCACACCAGAATTTAGAGATCATCTGAAGAAGAGGTTTGACACATTAGACACTAAAGACTGAAGGCCAGAAGAATTGTGGGATGACATCAAGAGCATCATACATTGATCTAGCTTTGATGGCTTTTATAATCAGAAATCTACTAAAGGAAGATAAAGTAATTTGATAAAGAAAGCAAGTGTAAATTGCTATAACATGATGAACTTGACCTATACTTATGGATGTTGTTGTTGTTAAGTGCCGTCGAGTCGGTTCTGACCCATAGCAACCCTGTACAGGGTTTCTGAGGGTGTAAATCTTTATGGGAGTAGAAAGCCTCATCTTTCTCCCACGGAGCCGCTGGTAGTTTTGAACCACTGACCTTAAGGTTCACAGCCCGATTTGTTACCACTACACTACCAGAGCTCCTTACCTCAAAATACCAACTGAGACAAAAGAAGTCTTCACATCAAGGATCAAAACGATCCCCTCTATACACAAGATTGATAGGGACAGGAAACTTTGTCATTGGCTTCCTAAAATGGGGGGGTGGGAGGTGGAGTGATATGGATATAAAGGCATGAAGTGGCTGAATTACAAGTTTTCAAGAGGGAATTCAGTTTCAGATTGTTCTGGGGAAGGTAGAATCCTCACTGAATAGTTTTCATTTTGTCTAGACAGGTCTGGGCAAAAGAAATGGGGATAGAATACATGTGATTCAATAGTGAATAATTGTTATCATGAATAATTGTGATTGTCACAACTGTACAGAAAGAAGTTGTGTAACAAAAAGGCGGAGGACCCTAGCAACAGAGGACCCTAGGACCATCAAGAGATAATAGCATGAGCAGAACATTAGAGCCTAACCAGAGAGGCAGCAACAACTGTGAAGGAGGCAGAAATGATGGAGAAATTAAGCAGCTGAGGACTCTAGACTCCTGGAAAGAAAAAAGCTGTGTGCTAGCAGCCAGAATGCAGGCTTGCCGAATGTGCCCTTTAGTTGTTTAAATGATTATCTATTCCTGCATGTTTTTGTATATATAAAAAGAAAAAGAAGAAGAAGAGGCAGGGCTTGATGGCAGATCAGGGAGAAGTGCAGTGAGGATATCTGTCAGCAACAACACAAAACACAAGACAAAGCAGGTTTGAGGGATAGTCTCAGATCTCTGAACCACATATAAAGGAATGTTTATATAGTTGGAAGGCTTACAGCCAGTGGAATTTGTAGCCAAAGGAAGAAATCCAGTGCCTGTGAATCTCCCGTCCTCAGTGGCTCCCGGAGAAACCATGTTGGGTGAAATGGAATGGGGGAAGGATCAGAACTACCATAGACCCTGATGCCCACCAATCCTCAGAGGTAAAAGTGTGGACATTATTTTTCTTTTTTTCTTTTTTATCTGTTCCTTGGTTCCTCGCTGCCTGTGCACTTCCATTCTGGTGACTAGAGGGGATGCCTGAGAAAGTGGACATGTCCTCACACCTCCAGAAGTACTACTACACATGTGCAGAGATCTGTTTAGCAGAATTTAAAGGGACAGTTTACACTTAAAACCAAACAAAGGTGAAAAATAGCCAGAGCAGGTGCTGAACTGTTTATCTCTAGGGAAAAGGCCTGAACGGGAATTTTGGAGTGGGAGACAGACAGACTGAAAAAGCAACATGTCAAAAATTAAATCCTGAAGGTGCATCATTACGACCAACAGTGGCATAATGAAATTTCTCAGGTGGCCTTCAAGGCAAGAAGCTGAGAGAGGGACATTAAAGTCATACTCATATTTAGTTACATTTTTTTTTCTCTTCTCTCTTTTCTGTGATTTTAGACTATAGTATCCAATCTGTCTTTTTTGCTGTTCCTGCTTTTTTTTTTTTTTTTTTGTCCCCTTTTTACCTTAAGGAGACTCTTTCTCTCCCTACATTACCCAAGAAGAAACAGAAACTGCAGTCACATAGTCAAGCTATTAAGTTCACAGCCAACAATTGAATGCCTAAGAAACAGGTGACCATCTCTGGACATGTGCAGAAACAACATTAAGTGACTAAGACAAATGAGCTGGAGGTAGACCTTGACTCCATATTGGAAGAAGGGCAGGCTTTGGAAATATTTAAGAAGGAATTTAGAAAAAAAATGATTATAAAATGTATCAAAACACTTTACAATTGAGTTAAGAAAAATAAGGAAAAAGATAGGAAAGTGCTACAGGACCAATTAAATAAGATAGACAGAATTGTTAACAATTCAAAACCTATGAAAAGAGGTCCAGATGAATAATAATAGAATATCAGAAATGGACAATACACTGAAAAAGCAAAGGAGCAGAATCGAAGAGATGGAAGCCAGAACTAATGAGCTGGAAGACAAATCTCTCAATAATGCTAAGATAGAAGAGCAAGCAGAAAAAGGATAAAAAAGAAAACCAGAAGAGGGTCTAAGATTCATGTGTGACAATATGAAGAGGAATAACTTTAAAATTATCAGCATTCTGTAGCAGGAAGAATCACAGAAGTCCGCAGAAGAGATAGTTGAGTAGTTTCTGGAAGAAAATTTCCCTAATATCTTGAAGGATGAGAAGATAAGCATTCAAGAAGCTGAATGAACCCCAGGAAGGATAGAGCCCAAAAGAAAATCACTAAGACATATAATAATCAAGGTATCCAAAAGCAAAAATAAGGAACAAATCCTGAAAGCAGCTGAGGGAAACAAAAGTGTTGCATACAAAGGCAAGCAAATTATATTAAACATAGATCTCTCAGTAGAAACCATGCAAGCAAGAAGGCAATAGAGAGACATATATAAAACCCTAAAAGAAAAAAAATAAAATAAAATAAAACAAAAAACAACCTGTCAACCAAGAATACTCTACCCAGCAAAGCTTTCAATCAAATATGATGGTGTAATCATCCAGTATAAAAACAATCCAGTATAAAAAGAAAGTAAAGGATTTTTCCAAAGCCAACCCTGTGCTGCAAAACATGCTAAAGGGAGTTCTGTGGACTGAGAACGAACAAGAACAGAAACAACGAGAGACTGACATAGGTAGCAGCACTACTATTAACTCTTTCGACAAATGGAAGAGTTAAGAACAGAACAAAACAGTACGAACAAATTCAAAGGATCTGGGAAGTCAATCTATGATCAAAACAATTACAATGTGAAAGAAGGTAAATACATAAGAACAGAGATCCAGGTGCTGAGAAGGTCAGGTAGAGTACATGATAAAAAAGAGTGTGTTAAATGGAGATAAAAATTAATAGAATATAAGATAACATTAAAGAAAATTAATATTTCACAACATACCAAGAAAATGAAAACCCAAGAAGAAAGACTGCCCTTATTGTTCTGTATTTTTCCTGTAGGTCTTTATTTCAAGAAGTATCTTCTGGTTTTCTGGTTGCTCTAGGCTGATCTGCTTGTCCTTTCAAGAGGAAAGTTGCCCATCTCTGAGGGTCTGGATGCGGTTTGGCTTCTATCTATATTCTTATGTACTGCCGAGGCTCTTCAGAAAACCTCCTTCACTGGATACATTGTAGACCCATTTTAGGTATTCCAATCAGTTATAGGCAGAAGACGTACTTATAAGCTTTATATGGTGACATCTCTGGCTATTCCCTTCTCTCTCCCTCCAGTGTCTGTATTATTATATAATATATGGGAAACCAAGGTTCAAAAGTCAGCCAAGCATCTTAACATTATTCCCCCCTTTTCCCTATTCCAACTATATCCCAGTCTCTGCATCCTAGAGCCCTGTTGTTCCCAGGCTGTGCCTATGTCACTTTTTACTTCTGTCCCATTTTGCTCATTCATATCTGTTTAATTGTTCTCTCGTCTGCTTTGTTCTTCCATTCCCCTCTCCCTGCTTATATATTGCCCCCTCCTCCACACCCAAACTATGCTGTGTCTACACCCTGCCCTGTGTTCCACCTTCCCCTCCCTCCCTTAAACCTGCTCCTATGTCCTAGCATCCTGTTAAGAATCCACTTTAGTGGGATAGTATGGGTTCTTTTTCTTAGTCTTTTACATTAGTGATCCTATGCAGTATTTTTCCCTTTGTGATTGATGAATTTCACTCAACATGATGTACTTAAGGTTCATCCATATTAGGAAGTGGTATGCAGCTTCCTTGTTATTTTTCAAGGTAGCATAGTACTCCATTGTGTGTATGTACCATAGCTTGTTTATCCATCTTCAGTCGATGGGCACTTTGGCTGTCTCCATCTTTTTGCTATTGTAAATAGTGCAGCTATGAACATTGGTGTGTATACATCTTCCCGTGTTGTGGCTTGTTTTTCTTGTGGGTAAATACCAAGTAGAGGAATTGCTGGATCGAATGGTATTTCTATTTTCAATCTTCTGAGGAAGCGCCATATTGCTTTCCAGAGAAGTTGGACCATTTTGCAGTCCCACCAGCAATGTGGGAGTGTCCCAGTCTCTCCACATCACCACCAGCATTTATT
>NW_006408644.1:5743044-5744657 GCF_000296735.1 Chrysochloris asiatica | reverse complement strand
AGGGAACAGTCGCTGGAGAAGGATGTCATGCTGGGTAAGATGGAGGGTCAGAGAAAAAGAGGAAGACCCCCAACAAGATGGCTCAGCCAAGTGGCATCATTGATGGCATCAAGTGTGCCAGTGGTAGTGAGGTTGGCCCATCTGCTGTGCATGGTGTCGCTATGAGTCGGTTCTGACTTGATGGGACCTGAAAACAACAACAATGGCTAGTGACTGTGAACATTTCTTCATATGTGTGTTGGCTGTCCAGATCTCCTCCCTTTTGAAGTGTCTGTTCATATCCTGTGCCCATTTCTAAACTGGATTATTTGTCTTTGTTTTGTAGATGTGTAGTTTTTTCCTATATATTCTAGAGATATGTCCTTATCCGATATGTCGTTACAAAAGATTTTTTCCCAGTCTGTGGGTTCTCTTTTTACTTGCTTGGTGAAGTCTTTTGATGAACACAAGTTTTTAATTTTTTGTATGTCCAACTCGTCTATTTTGTCTATTTTTGTTTGTGTACTTTTCAGAATGTGTGGCAGCCTATATATGCCCTGAATTAGTGCCGTCATGTTCGTCCCTATTTTTTCATTGATGATCTTCATAGTTTTGGGATTCACATTTAAATCTTTAATCCACATTGAGTTCATTTTTGTGTATGGCGTGAGGCAAAGGTCTTGTATCAGTCTTTTACATATCGCTTTCCAATTCTGCCAGCATCATTTATTAAAGAGATTGTCTCTTTCCCATGCAATGTGCATAAGCATTTTGTCAAAAATCATTTGGCTATAGGTGGTTGGGTTGATATCTGGATTCTCGAATCTCATCCACTGATCAATGTCTCTTTCATTGTACCAGTACCAGGCTGTTTTGTACCACCGTTGCCATGTAGTAAAGTTTGAAATCAGGGAGTGAGAGACCTCTGACCTTGTTCTTCCTTTTAAGCAGTGCTTTGCTTATCCTGGTTCTCTTTCCTCTCCATATAAAATTGGCAATTGTCCTTTCCATCTCTTTGAAGAATGTTATTGGACTCTGGATTGGGATTGCATTGTATGTGTAAATTGCTATGGGTAGTATTGACATTTTCATGATGTTGAGTCTTCCTATCCAGGAACATGGTATGTTCTTCCACTTCTGTAGGTCTCTTTTGGTTTCTTGTAGTAGTGCTTTGTAATTTTCTTTGTATAGGTCCTTTGTTTCTCTGATTATTTTTATTCCTAGGTATTTCATCTTTTGCGTTGCTATTGTAAATGGTATTTTTTCCTAATGTCCTTTTCATCGTTATTCCTGTTGCTGTAGAGAAATCCAATTGATTTCTGTATGTTGATCTTATACACTGCCACTTTGCTGAATCTTTTGATTAGATCTAATAGTTTTTTTTTTTTTTTTTTACTGAGTCTTTGGGGCTTTCTATGTACAGGCCATATCATCTGCAAATAAGGAGAATTTTACTTCCTCTTTGCCAATTTGGATGCCTTTGATTTCTTTATCATGCTGTATAGCTCTGGCTAAAACTTCCAGCACAATATTGAATTGGAGCGGTGATAAAAGGCATCCTTGTGTGGTTCCTGTTCACGGAGGGAAGGCTTTCAGTTTTTCTCCATTGAGCGTGATGTAGGCTTTTGGGTTTT
>NW_006408644.1:5717149-5742434 GCF_000296735.1 Chrysochloris asiatica | reverse complement strand
TTCGAATTTGTTGGAGTACAGCTCTTTGTAGTATTCTGTTATTATCTTTTTTATTTCATTTGGTTCTGTTGTGACTTCGCCTAAGTGTTTTCTAATGTGATTGATTTGTGTCCTCTCCCTCTTTTCTTTAGTTAGTTTTGCCAATGGTTTGTCAATTTTATTAATCCTTTCAAAGAACCAGCTTCTTGTCCTGTTGATTCTATCTATAGTTTTTTGGTTTTCTATCTCATTTATTTCTGCTCTTTATTATTTTCCTTATTTTGATGACTGTATGTTCCCTCTGTTTGTCTGCTTCTAGTTGTTGAAGGTGCTGTGTTAATGTGTTGATTTTGGCTCTTTTCTATTTTTGGGTGTGTGCATTTATTGCAATAAATTGACTTCTCAGGACTTCTTTTGCCGTGTCCCAAAGATTTTGGTTTGTTGTGTTTTCATTCTCGTTTGTTTCTAGGAACTTTGTGAATTCACGTTTAATTTCTTCTGTTACCCAGTCGCTTTTCAGCAGGGAGTTGTTTGGTTTCCATGTATTCGACTTTATTGATTTGGTCATCTTATTGTTGATTTCTAGTCTTATAGCATTGTGGTCTAAGAAGATGCTCTGTAGAATTTTGATGGTTGTGAATTTATGGAGGCTTGCTTTGTAGCCTAACACATGGTCAATTCCGGAGAATGTTCCATGCACACTGGAGAAGAATGGGTATTGTGAAGTTGTTGGATAGAATGTTCTGTATATATCTATGAGGTCAAGTTGGTTGATTGTGTTATTAAGTTTCTCTGTGGCATTGTCGAGTTTCTTTCTGGTTGTTCTGTCCCTTTTCGAGAGTGGTGTGTTGAAATCTCCTACTATAATTGTGGATTTATCTATTTCTTTCTTCAATTCCATTAAGGTTTGTTTCATGTATCTTGGTGCTCTTTCGTTGGGAGCATATATATTTATTATGGTTATGTCGTCTTGCTCTATTGATCCTTCGATCATGAGGTAGTGTCCTTCTTTGTCTCTTATGGTGGTTTTTTATCTTAAAGTATACTTTGTCAGAGATTAGTATGGCGACTCCTGCTTCTTTACTACTATTATTGACTTTGTAAATTTTTTTCCATCCTTTGACTCTTAGTCTGTTTTTTTGTCTTTGTGTGCAAGGTGTGTCTGTTGGGGGCAGCATATTGATGGATCTTGTTTTTTTTTATCCATTCTGCCACTCTTTGTCTCTTCACTGGTGCATTCAATCCATTGACATTCAATGTAATTATCAATAAGTATGAGTTAATTACTGTCATTGTGTTACTTTTTTGGCGGTGTTCGTTCTTTGGTTCCACTTTCCTTCTTGTATTGTGTTCGTGTTTTTTTAGTTGATTCTGGTCAGTTTCTTCCTAGTTTCTCTGTTCAGTTGTTCTGTTTGGGTATTCATATTCATGATATGTTGTGGGGTGTTAACTTTCTTTGGGGTTACCTTTTAGTCTAGTAGTTTTTCTCTGCATTTAGGATACTCCATGGCAACCTGTAATTTACTTGGCATCTACACCACCTGGGCTTCTGATGCTGTGTTTGTCCCTTCTTTGACATTGATATGTTTATGTCCTTCATTTGATTCCTGGTTTCTCTTGCGTTTGTTGTTGTAGTCTCATTCCGTTCTAGATTCTCTTTTCTGTTGACTGTGTTCCAGGTGGTGTTGCCATGCCTGTCAGTCTCTGTCGTCAGTTCTTGTTGGTTCTCCATCTCCAGAGCTCCCTTTGGGATGTTTTGAAGTGCTGGGTTGGTTTTGATAAATTCCCTCAGATTCTGTTTATCCTGGAATATTTTGATCACCCCATCATATTTGATTGATAGTTTTGCTGGATAGACGATTCTTGATTGACAGTATTTTTCTTGCAGGGTTTTGTATATGTCTCCCCATTGCCTTCTTGCCTGCATGGTTTGTTCTGAATAGTCAGCACTTAATCTAATTTGCTTACCTTTATAAGTTATATTTCTCTTCTCCCTGCCTGCTTTTAGTATTCTTTCCTTGTCTTTGGTTTTGGCGAGCTTGATTATTATATGTCTTGGAGACTTTCTTTTGGGGTCTATCCTTTCTGGGGTACGTTGGGCTTCTTGAATTTCTGTCTTCTTGTCTTTCAAGATGTTAGGGAAGTTTTCTTCCAGAAGCTCTTCAACTATCTCCTCTGTGGATTTCTTTGATTCTTCTTGTTCCGGAATGCCACAAATTCTTACATTATTCCTCTTCATGTTATCCAGCATGTATCTTAGATTATCTTCAGATTGTTTAACACTTTTAGCTGTTTGCTGTTCTATCTTGGCCATATTGAGAGATTTGTCTTCCAGTTCACTAGTTTGGGCTTCCATCACTTCCAGTCTGCTCCTTTCCCCTTTCAATCTATTGTCTATTTCTGATATTTTATTATTGATCACCTGGACATCTTTTTGCAGGTTTTGAATTGTTTCTAGTGCTGTGTCAATCCTATTAGATTGTTCGTGCAGTACTTTCCTTACTTCTTCATTATTTTCCTTGACCCCTTTTTGGAATATTTGAATTTGTTTCCATATCATTTTTCTGAATTCCCTCTCAGGCAAATCCAGAACTGACTCTTCCTCCTTTTTGCAACTTTTGTCTGTCTCCAGCTCATTTGTATCTGGTGCTCTCTTCTGCTTCTGGACATGTTTCAATAATGTTAATTGTTTCTTATTAGGCATGACTATCCTTATTTTGTTATAATAATTATTGATATGATCAAGAGATAGGTGTCCCTTGTTGTCTGTATTATTTATTAGGTGTGGTTAGGTTTCGTCTATGTGTAGGCCACAGTGGGCAGGCGCACTCAGACAGCGCAGCGGGGGGGTCGGCTTGGCTGGGGGTTCCGGCTCACAGGCAGCATGGTAGGGGGGACGGGTCTGGTGTGCAGGTGGCGAGGCAGGACGGGGGGTCTGGCATGCAGGTGTTGCAGCTCGGGGGTGCGGGTCCAGCGTGCAAGTGGTGCAGGGGGGCGGGTCTAGAGTGCAGGCGGCACAGAGTAGGCTGCGCAGCAAGGGCGACGGATCCAGCGCACAGGCGGCGCAGCCCAGGAAGGCTGGTTTGGCATGCAGGTGGCGCAAGCGGCATGGCGGGGGCGAGGCGTGGGGGGAGGGGGTGCTATGGGGGAAGGGGCCACGAGTGTGAGAGGCTCAAGGGGGGAATGTGTTGGGCTAGCAGTTCAACGGGGGAGTGCAGTGGGGGAGTGCATCTCGATTGGCAGGATGAAGGCTGCTAGGGCTGGCAGGTGGAGTCTGCATCTGATGATGTCAGAGAGTGGCCTATTTCTCCTCCTCTCTGTGTCCTGTTCAACCTGAATTTCTAGCCTACTACATGCGCCTACTACACGGGAATCTGCTAGGGTAGAGGACCATTTGCTTTTTTTTCTCTCTTGGTTCCTTTGGCTTTATTTGCTCAAGATTGCCCTTTACTGGAAGTGTGGCTTTCTGTATGGGTTGCCTACAGGCTTGTCCTCAAAGCTCTACAGAGGTTGGGGCAGTCACTGCCCACAGTGGCGGGCAAAGTTTCAAAATGCCAGAAATTCCTCCATGGTGTGATTTATTTAAAAAAGCGAGTCTAGGAGGTTGGAGTACGAAGTTTTATGGTGGGTGGAAGTCTCTGAGTCCGCTACAGGACAGTCTCCTTCGTGAGTTCTCCCTCCCTTGTCCTTGGAGCCCTTCTTACCCATGTAGTCTTGCCACAGTGGGGCACCGGAAGTGAAGGATGTAGTTTTTACTCTTTCTCAGTAAGTGCTTCAAGTGCTCTTCATTTTCAGGAGGCAAAGTTGTGTCATCTGTATATTGCAGGTTGTTAATGAGTCATCCTTCAATCCTGATTATGCCTTCAAAGCTTTGTTCTTAATATAGTCCACCTTCTCAAATTATTTGTTCATCATACAGATTGGATAAGTGTGGTAAAAAAATGCAACGTGGATGAACACTTTTCCTGTGTTAAAACCATACAATATCCTCTAGTTCTGTTCAAATGACTGCCTCTACGTGTAAGTACAGGTATTGCATGAGCACAATTAAGCGTTCTGGCGTTCCCATTCTGTGCAATATTATCCACAATTTGTTATGATCAACACAGTAGAATGCCTTTTCATAGTCAATAAAACACAGGTAAACATCTCTTTGGATTTTTTTTGTTTTCAACAAAATCTATCTGACATCAGCAATAATATCCTTTATTCCACAGTTTCACATCCTCTTTTGAAGCTGGCAGGGGTTATCGAGAGTACTCTGAAACTATGCTCCAATTGTCTACAAAAACATTTTTGTTGTGTAAACTATTAATGATAGGGGTCCCATTGTGACATGGTAGGGTAAACACTGGCTTGCTAATCTCAAGGTCAGTGGTTCAAACCCACCAACTCTTCCTTAATAACCCTACACAGTGTCACTATGAGACTGAACAGACTCAACAGCACTTAACAGCAACTATACTATTAACAATGCTGTTTTTATGTTGTTAGGTGCAATTGAGTTAGTTCTGACTCATAACTACTCTGTGCAAAACAGAATGAAACACTGACCAGGTCTGTGTCATCCTCACAATTGTTAAGTTTCAGCCTATTATTGCTGCCGTTATGTGAATTCATCTAATTGGCAGCCTTCTTCTTTTTTGCTGACCTTCCACATTACCAAGCATGATGTTTTTCTCTGGGGATTGATCCCTTGTGACAACATGTCCAAAGAACAAGAGATGAAGTCTCGCCCTCCTCTCTTTTAAAGAGCATTTTGGCTGTACTTCCAACACACATTTGTTTGTTCTGGCAGTCCATAGTACTTTCAATAATCTTTGCCAACACCATAATTCAAATGCATGAAGTCTTCTGCTTTCTTCCATATTTATTGTTAAACTTTCACATCTTCTTTTAGTACTCCCTGCATCAATCAATATTTTGCCCAATTCTTCAGTATTGTGATTCTGAGGGTTGAATTTGTTTTCAGTTCTACAAGCTTGAGAATTGCTGAGTGTGCTCTTCCCTGTAGGTTTTCTAACCCCAAGCCTTAGCATATTTCATTATAATACTTTACTTTGTCTTCTTGACCTGCATTTTAAAATCTTCTAGTCAGCTCTTTTACTTATCATTTCTTCCATGTGTTGTTGTTATTGTTAGGTGCCATCTAGTTGGTACCAACTCATAGTGACCCTATGCACAACAGAATGAAACACTGCCTGGTTCTGGGCTAACCTCACAATTGTTGCCACGCTTGACCATTGATGCTGCCAGTTTGCCAATCCATCTCACTGTGGGTATTTCTCTTTTTCTCTGACCCTCCACCTTATCAATCATGATATCCTTCTTCAGCGAAGGTATCTTCTGACCATATATCTGAAGTATGAAAGACAACATTTGGCCATCCTGGCCTCCAAGAAGCACTCTGGCTGCACTTCTTCCAACACAGATCTATTTGTTCTTTTGGCAGTCCATGGTACTTTCAATACTCTTGTCCAACACTGTAACTCAAATGCATTAACTCAAATGCATCAATTCTGTGGTCTTCCTTATTACTGTCAAGCATTTGCACGCATATGAGATAATTGAAATTCCATGGCTTGTATCAGGCACACCTTAATCCTCAAGCTGACATCTTTGCTCTTCAACACTTGAAAAAGGTTTTATGTAACAGATTTGCTTAATGCATTACATCATTTGATTTCTTGGCTACTGCTTCCATGAGCGTTGATGGTTGATCCAAGAAAACTGAAGTCTTTGACAATTGTAATCTTTTCTGCATTGATAAGAATGTTGCTTATTGGTCCAGTGGTGAGGATTTTTGCTTTGTTTTGTTTTACATTGAGATTCTATCCATACCTAAGGCTATGGTCTTTGATCTTCATCAGTGAGTATTTTAAGTCCTCTGCACTTTCAGCAAGCAAGGTTGTATCATCTGCATATCGCAGGTTGTTAATGAGTCTTCCGCCAATCCTGATGCCATGTTTTTCTTCATATAACCCAACTTCTTGGATTGTACATCCATTGTACTTCATATAACCCAGCTTATCTTCCATGTACTTCCATATATTCACCAAATGTTAATTCTATGAAAATTCTTCTAGAGAGAAGCAGAAGCAACATGCTGGTGAAATGGAACTTATTAAATACTAATTGGGGCTTAGCATTTTACAATTCTTTTTCTCTTTCACCAACTTCTATTTGCATCATGTCAAACTATTTGGACTTTTCTTAAATGTTGCCTTTTTTCATTTTTTTAAGGTTTTAGAAACTCATTATCTTATTTGAAAGTAGACTTATCCATATTTTTTATGTTAAAATTACTGCTTATAATCCTTGGGCTATTGTTTTTCTGTTCCTGAACATGAGCCCTAAATTCATTGCTTTGAAACTTCTTGCATAAACTGCTCACTGCATAAAATATGCAAATGGGAATAGCTCAAATATTGATCTTTTTCTATGTACTCGTTGGGTTTCTATCTTGATTTATATCAGGATTTGATGTGTTCTTCAAATTTAAGTCCTTCCAGTATCTGCCTATGCTAACTTAGTAAAACCTCTTTTACAAATAAGACCCACATCTAGAAAGATGTTGGCTGCTACTTTGACCACTGTATGTATTTCTAGAAGAGTTTGGCATCTTCTCTAGTAGAGAAAATTCCTTCTCCCATCTGCCATAAATACAGCTGCCCAAGTACTGTTATAGGTGCAGTTAATTTGTTTTTTGGCACTACTATGGAATCCTGGTGTGATGCTGTGGGCTAATGCATCAGACTGCAAAGTTGTTTGAATTGCAAGAATGGTGGTTCAAGCTCCTGTGGAAACCCTATACAGGGTCACTATATGTCACAATTGACTCTATGGCACTTAACAACGACAACAACACAGATAAGACTCCCATGGCTGTTCCTGTATCGAGAAAGAATAGGCAGAATTTTGGTTGAACTATGCATTCCTATCTTGTCTGTTAGAGCTTTGAGAGATGCCAGAGATAAAAACTCAAAATGACCTTGATAAGTAAGGGGGGAAAAAAAATTTCACTGAAGAAAAAAAATAATAAAAGTATGGATTATAATAGGATGAAGAAAACCTAAATTCACAAATGTCGAGTTGTAAAAGACTGACAAGGCTCAAGCATCACAGACAAAGATCTGAGACTTATAACTGATCACAAGCTAAATATTAACAAAAAATGTAGTGAAAAAATATGTAACTTATGCTAAATATATAAAGTAATCTTTCTGTTAGATTGAGGAATCTAACTTTAAGAAAATAGAATATACAATTCTTTATTAGTAGCACTTATAATCATTAATGTGGTGTAGTGAATTACTGAATAAGCTTTTCTAGCCTTATTCTTTGTAGCTCCCACCAAACGACTCTTTCCTGATGGGTATGGGTAAAAAAGCATGGGAGAAGATAGTGGCAGAATCACTATTCAGGTGCAGATTGTTAAATAAGAAAAGAAATTGATCATCCACTGAAACAGTCATGGGTATACCAAAGAAACTGATCCACAGATTAGAAACATAGGTTGGTCCTAGGTACAAGGAAGAATTTGGGGTTGTTTACTCTTGATGTCTTGCTTTGTATTAATGCACTGAACTACAAAGTTGGGTTGAACCACAAGGCCAGAAGATCAAGCTCACCAGCTACTCCTCAGAAACCCTATACAGCATCACTACGAGTCAGAGCCGACATAATGGCACTTAACAACAATTTGTAAATGGCAAAGGGAGGGAGATAATATTGGTCTGCATAAGAAAGTTTTATGAACAAGAAGGTCACAGATGGAACAATATACAATCAGTTTCATTTATTCATTCATTGTCATCAACTGTCTAATATGTGCTAGTTACTTGGCTAGGTGCAAATGGGACACAAAGAAAAGTAGAACATTGCCCCTGCCCTTAAGGGTCCTCTGTTGGAATGGTGCAAGATGCATAAATAATCAGCAACCTTACTATGTAACTAGCATAATAAAGTATGCATCCCAGAATGCTTAAGGAGTAAGAAGTTAATTTAATCTAAGAATGTCAGAAAATGGGTCAAAGAGATTTTTGAACCTTAAGTAGAATCTTTCCTTCTAAAATTGAAGCAGAAGATATTTCAGGTGGACTTCAGGAAGAACTTTTATATATTAGCTAAAAAGTTTAATTATCTGTTAAAGGAGGTAAGCATTTTTCTTTCCTTTATTTTTTAAATGTCTGGAAGTTTTAAAGGGAGAAGATAATCTACTCAAAGAAAGAAAATGTACCACATTATCCTTTAAGCAAGGCTCCTTCTAACTCTGGCATTTTTCTGATAAATTGAGTACTGATCTTGCATGCCCAGAGATATGCAAAATCAGGCAGTAGACATAATAGAAATTGTACTGTGTACCTAAAAGCAATTCAGTAATAATACTTTTATTCCTTTTATATTTGAATTTTATGGGCATCTGTATCTGAAGAGAAATTAAATGTATTTGTTGTAAGTAGATTTTTATGTGTTCTCATCTAAGTAATATGAGAATCTGTAGAAGGAGGTGGTACTGGGTATGAGGCAGTGGGCCTAAAAATTTTGAATGGCGCCAATCCTCTTTTTAGAAGAAAAGATGGATTGTTGCCTTCTGGTTATTTATTTATTTTTTAAGTATGTGGTTGTGTTAAAAAAATTAACATAGTAAATCTTGAAGAATGCCTCAAAGTAGAGGCTTATATTGATCACTCATCTGAGGATCTTGAATCTCTTTTAAAATGTCTTTGTTTCAAAGCTCAGCCTGCTTCAGAGGAGTAGATTTCAAGGATGTATTAAAGCTGTAAGAGGCAACATGTTTTAATGATTTAGAGTACAGAACTTGGTTTCAAACTGCCTGGGCTTAAATACTAAAATTTCACCTCCATTCAAGGTGTTGTGACTCATTGACGGTCACCCGAAGGGTGTGTCCACAACACAGCACTTTCTGAAGTACCATAGGATTAGCACTAGACCTTAAGGTCAGTTTGAACCTCAAGGTCAGCAGTTCAAACTTACCAGTCACTCCTTGTAAACACAATACAGTGTTGCTATGAGTCAGAACTTACTCAACGACACTTAACAACAATAACAAGAGCATATGTTAGTGTACTATGAAGGCAATCATGCCATTTTAAATGTGAAAATCAGAGCTTGAAGCAGAGTAGACATGAACCAATAGTCGTCTGTTTAAAAGTACAGGTAAAGGACTGATCATATCTTACCAGTTCACCTTTCTCAACAGTTTATCTTTGCTCAGGTAAACTCTTTAATGTGTTTGCAAAATGAATACATATGTTGATTGATGAATAATAAAGAACATTTGATATAGACAGCATTGCAATTTCAGAGAGGAAGCTTCAAGAACAACTAGACTGGGTTGATATGGTTATTACCTTTCTTCTCCTTGTCTACCTATGGATTTCTCTGGCCATCAGAGCAACACCCAGTATTACAAATACTTGTAGTCTGCTTGAATTTTTCTGAAAGTCCACTGTAGGAAATAATGCTGAATTTGGGGCTAGACAATGAAACAATGAAAATGAAAAGTGGATTGTTTGATTTTTTCAGACAAGTTAACCTTAATTCCTTTTCCTAGTAACAACTTCTTCTGATAAGTAAAAATGCACAGTGGCAGCTGCATGTGAATTAAACAAGATACTCTTGAAAACATTACAGTGTTTCTTATAAAGATGTCACTAGATTCAATCTGGAGTCCTGGTGTGGTGCTGTGAGTTAATGCACTGGATTCCAAAGTTGGTTTAAGCTCAAGGTTGGTCATTCAAGCTCACCAGCCACTCCTTGGAAACCCTAGGTCACTATGGGTTGGAACTGACTCAATGGCACTAACAACAACAACAACAGATCCAATCTGAGTCACAATAGAGCAGCTGTTAAAAAGTACACTTTGTACTGCAATGAAAGGCATGGAGGTAGTGTGCAAGCTTTCACTAAAGTAAACTGGAAGTGGGTTTTTTGTTGTCTGACTTGTGCTGCACTTACTTTTCAATTATGGTCAATAAATGTTGTTTTGTTTTAAAGTGAAAAGATACCTGCTCAATAATTAATGAAAAAAGGAGTAAAGAGTACTGCTAGGTCCAGGGATATTGTCTACTAGATTTAGATATATGGCTCAGAGAAGCTTACCCCAAATTTTTCCATTGCCTGGACCTGAACAGTATCCTGATGTTGGACTTTTTGACTATGGGCCTCTTTACTAAGTTGGACATGAAATTATAGAAAGTAGTATGTAAATCTATATGCCAACCAAACATTGCCTGTACAGAGAATGAATAATGACTTTGCATATCTATGAGCTACTGTTTTGTGAGTGTATGCAGCTGTTGCTGTGATGAATAAAAATATGAACTTATTGTTAGTGTTGCTAAATTTAATGTAACTTTGTGCATTTTCTCAATTAACACATCTTTAAAATATGTGTATGTGTGAGAGGGGAAGCAATAGGAGAGATGGAGAGTGACATACTTTTTTTTGTTTTTAATGTTCAAGAGATATCGACAAAAATTCCAAAGATTAGGAAACACTGCTTTAAGTATTTGCTTTTAGTAATAAGAAATCATATCTAGCCCTCTCTATACACCTTCAAAGGGAATGCACACAATTATCTTTCCTATCTTTTTGGTGACTAGAACATCTTTTTTTTTTTTTTCGGACATTGATGCTGGGGATGTCAAAATAATAGCTATAATAGTAATAATAATGTTCCCTTATATAACACCTTTTACTGACGCTCTCTAAATGCCATGTGGTAGGATCTCATTGTCACTGGGAAGGTAAAATTTACAGTTAGGAGAAGCTACAGCTGGGAATAGAATCTAGGCAGACTGGTACTTCAATTATATATTCTCCCTAGTAAGGCCAGTCTGCTTATTTTTTTACTTCACTCTGCAAATTCTGTGGTATCCAGCATGGATGTGGAAATAGGGGGTTAGCAGTGAATTTATGAAATTCATGCTTCATTTTTTTCAGTGAATTGGAATATGATAATGTGCACCCAATGTGAAGATTAGGCTGAAGAAAATGCATTTCTGTAAAGATTTACAAGGCATTTTCTAACTGGCAGAGGGCCATGAAATCAGCATTATGAACACCAGTGAACACCATGTTGCAGGTGACTGGCTGTTCTGAGGTACTTATATAAAGCACAAGATAGCAGAGTTGATAGTAAATGGCAGGTTTTTGTATATCTATAACTTAAGTGTTGCTGGACACAGGATCATCCACAAGGGATATGGAGTTTGGGGAAAAATCACAATATATGCCTTTCCTCTTCATCATTAGCATATGTAGACAAAAATCAAGTTAACGTCAACATCTACAGTGTCTTGTGGAAACCTGGTGTGACACTAAAGGATAATGCAATGGACTGCAAGCTCAGTTTGAATCTCAAGGTCAGCACTTCAAACCTACTCCTCAGAAACTATACAGGGTCTCTATGAGTTGGAACCAACTTTCCAGTACTTAACAACAACAAGTCTTTAGGAAGGTGGGGGATAGGGTGGCAGGAAAGAAACCAAAAAGGTGTAGTAAGTAACAGAGACCACTTGCAGTTTTGATCTTCTCTGCATGTAAAAAATGATGAAAAGCTAAATGAGAGAAGGAATGGTGTTTTAGATGACTGAATTGTACCTTACCCAAAATATGTGTTGGAATTCTAGCCCTTATCTCTGTGATTGTAGTAGCATTTGGGAATAGAATTTATTTGTTATGTTAATGAGTCAATTATCAGTATTGTTGTTGTTGTCTGGTGTCCTTGAGATGATTTCGACTCCACCTCACAGCAGAAGCAAACACTGCCCGGTCTAGAGCCATCCTCATAATTACTCTTGTTACTCTTGAACCCATGGAACCCATTGCTGCTGCAACATTAACAATCTGTCTCTTTGGAGGGCTTCCTCTTTTTCATTGACCCTCCACTTTTCCACACATGATGTCCTTCTTCAAGGACTGGTTCCTCCTGATAATATGTCCTAAATATGAGAGAGGAAGTATTGCTATCCAGGCTTCTAAGGAATATGCTAGTTGTACTTCTTCCAGCACAAATTTATTGTTTTGTTTTTTCTAGCAGTCCATGATACTCTTAATATTCTTCTCCAACGCCAGAACTCAAATACTTCAATCTTTCTATGGTCTTCCTTATTCTCTGTCCAATTCTGACATACATATGAAGCTATTGAAAATTCCATGGCTTGGGTCAGGCACATTTTAGTATTCAAATTCACATCTTTGCTCTTGAGCAACTTTTAGAGGTCTTCTGCAGCAGATTTGTCTAATGCAATATGTCTTTTGATTTCTTGACTACTGCTTCTATAAGTGTTGATAATGAATCTAAGTAAAATGAAGTCTTTACCAACTTCAATCTTCTCTCCATTTATCATGATGCTATTTAGTGGTCCATTGGTGAGGATTTTTGTATTCTTTACATTGCGGTGCAACCCATACTGTGGTCTTTGATCTTCATCAGTAAATATTTTAAGTTATCTGCTTTCAGCAACCAAGATTGTATCAAATGAATATCTCAAGTGATTAATGAATCTTCCTACAGTCCTGATGTCATATCTTTTTCAAATAATCCAATTTTTTCAGATTATTTGTTCAGCATAAAAATATATATAAATAGTGATATAAAAAGCAGCATAGACGCAGAGACAAGAAAGTTCAAATGGGGTTAAATACAGACATCATGTAAAGTTGGCCAAAGAATTGAGGAACACTGGAGCTAGGTATGTTGACACAAGGATTTTCTCTTAGAACAGACAGAGAGAAAACCTTCCATATGTGCTGGTACCCTGAATTTGGGCATGTTGTTGTTTTTAATTGCAGTGAATTCTGTTCTGTTTCATAGGGAACCTGTGTAGAGTATTCAAGGCTTATAAATCTTTGCAGGAGCACTAAAACTATCTACTTCTAGTATTTTGGTTACAGCAGCACTAGGAAACTAAGATGGAAGGGAGGGTTATGCAAATGAGCACAGGTTGTCACCAATTTGCATAAATTATCTAATTTATTTGAATAGTGTTCTTTGTGGGATGGGAGTGGGATCTTTCAGTTTCTAATAGCACAGAATACTTTTTGTTTGCAAATTTCAAACACCTCATTATGCAAAAGGGCAAGTACCTTATCCACTGTGCTATTCCCACCTCTATAAGAACTGAAATTACAGGTAGTAAAGGTCGCAGAGCAAATATCTGTTGAATTTAAATAGACATTGAGCAATTTAGACCATGAATGTAACACTTAAAGTAATTTGGTCCAGACAGAAAACACCTGTCTATCCTGCAAATCCATATGGGGGAGTTGATAATCTCAATAGAGTCATAGCAGTGCTCCACAATAAGGATAAAAAAGACCAATTATTCTAAGAATCCAAATCTGAAATAAATTGTTAGAGAAATTGACCTTAGAAAGAATTATAATCTAGTGTGGTTAGCTTAAAAATCTTTCACACTGGATACTTCAGAATCTCATTTCTCCTTTAATTTTCTAAAGTTGTAAACATAATGGTGATACTATTAGGTGTTCTGTGTTTTATGTAATACTGTAACATAAATGATTTCTCATGTAGTAGTTTGAACCTCATGGTGATAATTTCTAGTATATGCACAACATTCCAGTAGGGCAATTCATCATAATTTTAAAAGTCTATGTGGAATATTTAGATTGTTTCTAACATTTTGTTAAATTAATAATGCTGGGATGTACATCTTGTTGCATATAGCTTTTGTAACCCCTTGAATTATTTCCTGAGCATAAATTCCTGTCAGATTAATTACTGGGGGAAAGGGTATAAACGTTTAAAATATTCTTCAAACATACTGTTAAATTGATTTCTATAAAGATTAAATAGTTGACTAATTTCATCACAACCATTTCAGAAAACAGAAAGTAAAATAAAATGAAATGAAATTTGTAAAATTGTTACTTCATTATAGTTTTAAGTTTAATTTCTCAGATAAAACTGAATATATTTGTTAGTTATATTTTCTTTTGTGAAAATTTCTTCTTCATTTTTGTTTTGTGGTGGTGGTGTACATTGCATTTGAAAAACTACAATTACCCTAGAGCCATTCTTGTACTCACTAAGCCTGTGACCTTGAGTCTGACTTACTGAGTAACGGGAATCAAGCAAGACGATTCTAAGTTATATTTCTCTTTGGAGCAAATCTTGTAAAAATCTCTGTCTTTGCTATTTTTTTGTTGTTGTTGCATTTCTAACACTTTCATTCTTGTATCAGAACCGGGTCCATTTCTAAAAAAGAAAAACTCTTAGCTGAAGTATGCTGAACAGGTCCATGCTGCCCATAAGAGTATGTAGTTACTGAGTGGGTTTGGTAAAGTTTATGTTTCCATTTTTGGGCCCTGTCACTCATTCTGATATAGCACTTATCTTCTATGCTCCACCCTCTACCAATTTTAGAACATAAAAAAAATAAATTAAGATTTATAGAGGAAGGGGCTACCTGTTGGCATATGGTGAAACTAACTGCATCAGGACAGTGGGTAGGTGGATTTAAGAGCAATTCATTAGAAAGACCTTAGCACTTAATATTTAATCTTGCAAAAACATTCTGGTATCTTTTTTTCTTTCTCTCTCTCTCTCTCTTTTTTTTTTTTTTGTCAAATATTCTTTTGAAATACAATGGATTCATATAGTATATGTATTTATTCTTCCTTTCATATTGTACAGAGCAACTAGGATTTCTACCAACGTAGTCTATTTATATTCCATACACTTAAATTTTCATTGCTTCCTCTTTATCATAATTTCTCCCTATAAAGATTCTTGAATACACCAACTTCTTTCATATTTTCATATTTCCAGTTCTAAATGTGTCTCTCCAGCCCAAGACCCTCTACTGGGCTTTATATATCCACAAGTTGTTGTTATTAAATGCCATCAAATCAGTTCTGACCCTTAATGACCCTATGTACAACAGAAATAAACACCATCTGGTCCTGTGCTTTTCTCACAATTACTGCTATGCTTGAGCCCATTGCTGCTGCCACTGTGCCAATCCATCTCATTGGGGTCTCCCTCTTTTTTGCAGACCTTTCATTATCCAGGGACTGGTCTCCTCCTGATAATACATCAATAATATGAAAGATGAAGTTTCCTTATCTTGGCTTCTAAAGAGCATTCTAGCTGTATTTCTTCCAAAACAGATTTATTTGTACTTCTAGCAGTTCATGATGCTTTAAATATTCTTCTCCAGCACCACAACACAAATGAATCAATTCTTCCAAGGTCTTCTTTATTCACTGTCCAACTTTCACATTTATATAAAGCTATTGAAAATACCAAAGCTTGAGGCAGTTGCACTTTTGTCCTCACACTGACATCTTTGCTCCTGGTCTTGTGCAACAGATTTGCCTAATGCAAATCTTGACTGCTGATTCAAATTCTTTATATATTTACATTGGAATTTTCACATATCATTATAACTCATTCTGGTTTTTTTTTTTTTTTTTTGAAACTTTTTATTTTGAATTGAGCGAATATTTATAGAGTAGATCATCAGTTTTACATTCCACAAATCATACACTTTTTTTCATCTCAATGATTGCAATTCCCTCCAAGTAACAGCAGTTATCCTACTCCTTCGCTGTGGTTCTTATTATTATCCCTTCTCAATCTTGTCCTTAGATAAATTTTGTTCTTTTGATCAACAATGGTTGACCATTCCATGGTGAACATACCCTACTAGTCTTGTTGTCCCCTCTATCTAGCTATCTACTGTTTGACTGAAAATTGGGCCACGATGGTGAGTTCCATCCCAGAACAGATGGGTGAACATAGCCTCAGATTCCTCCAGTCTCTTTCTGACCAGTAGGCCTAGTTTTTTTGTGTTGTTGTTGTTTTTGTTTTTTTTAAGTAATTTTGAGTTTTGTTCCACATTTTCTTCCACTATGTCTGGAACCTTCTATTGTGATCCCTTTCATAGAAGTTGATCCCTTTCAGAGAAGCTGTGTGGAGACTGATATTCACATGTTCCATTTGTACATTGGACTGGTTGATTTCAAGCATCTTCACTTTTCATCACTTTTCTTTCTTTTGAACATGAAAAGGTAAAATCATTCACTGCCCTCTCCGCCCAGGAGACAAGCTAGAATGTTAATCAGGTCACTGAATGGGACCAATCCCCCTGGTTTACCTCTTGTCCTCAAACAGGTCTGCAACCTAGCCCCTCCCCGACTTTAACCCCTTATAATCCCGTGTTGCCCTCCATTCACTGTTCAGTATCTGGAGAAATTAGCTCCTCTGAGCTAGCTGGCTTAATACAATCTGAAACTCTGCTTCACCTCTCTGAGTGGCCTTGGTTTCTGCAACAATGGATCAAGAGCTGCAGTGACAGTCTAGAATCTAAAACTGCTGTAACACTTTCACACATGGAATGACCAATAGTTGTGCCTTAGACGTCCATTCATGAGCTACTCACCAAAGTAGGATGTAAAGTATTGTCTTTGTGGACTATGTTATGCCAAATTACTATGGGCCAGCAATTCATTGCCCTAAAATGTTTGATAATATCTAAGTTTTCCTCATTTTACACCTGCATGCTTCAAAAGTCCATCCTATTCTTAATCCAGTTCATAATTTTCTATAAACCAGGACCTCTTCCAATGTCCCCAGCTTCATCCATGCAGTTATGTGGGCTAAATACTTTACCACCTTTGAATCATCATTCTCTCAAACATCCCATAACCAATTAATTTATCAAGTCTTATTTATTCTGTTTTTTAATATATATAAAATACATTAATTTCTATTAATTCCTGCTGTCATTGTCCTATTGCTATGTCTTCATAATCTCTTACATGGACTATTGCAAAATCTCCCTAATAGAATTCCCTACCTATAATTTCTCTCCCTTCTAACCTATGTTTGATATTGAAACTAGCATTGCATTTAAAAAAGACAAATATGATAATTTATCTCATGTTCTTAAACTTCTTTGATGGCTTCCGATGGTATTTGACATGGTTTAAAAACATGTTTTCTGTTTGTCTTTCTCCACTCATTTTCTTTAAACTTTTGTACATGCCCTGTGGTCCAGTCATGTTAAGTTTCTATCTGTCTTCCCAATATACCTTGCATCCACACACCACTGTGCCTTCCTTCTTATCTGGACTATCTGGCCAGTCTATTTGGCCAGCTTCTATATAGCATTTAAGACTCACCTCAATTGTTAACTCCTCTGTAAAGCAGTCTCTGGCTGTTTTATTTAGGAAATTCCTATCCCAATCTACTATAGAGTTAGGCATTTGCTCCTTCTACAGCAGTCTGTGCACAGCCAATTATAACATAAATACAACAGCATTGAAGTGTCTTATCAATTTTTTGTTTTCTATAGTAGATGGGACATCTTTGAGAAAAGATACTAACATTCATTTTAATTCTTCCTCATCATTTAGTATATTTTGTTATTGTTAGTTTCAATGGAGTTGACTGTTGAATTACAGCAGTCTATAACTCATTGTGACCCCATTTACAACAGAATAAATGGATGCACAGTCTTGCGCCATCGCTACGATTGGTTGCATATTAGACTGTTGTAGTACATAGGGTTTTTATTGACTGTTTTTTTTAGAAATAGATTGCTAGTTCTTCATAGTCTTAGTCTAGAAGCTCAGCTGAAATCTATTCAGCATCATAGTAACATTCTACTCACAGATAGGTAGTAGCCACAAGTGTGGAGAATTGGCCAAATATCAAGTTAATATATGCTTGTTGAACTAATAAAGAATGAATATGTAAAATGCTTTTCCTTTTAACCATTTTTTTCTGGCTGTATAATGAAGTTTTAGGTACTGGAATTTCCATCCCCTGCCCATCCAAATCTCAATCCTCAAGAACTTGATTGTGAAACATTTTAAGCTATAACTTGACTAGTTATATAAAAATTAGACATTGTTGTTGTTATTATTAGTTGCCGTGAAGTCATTTCCAATTCATAGTGACCCTGTCGTAGGGTTTCTGAGGAGTAGCTGGTGAGTTTGAACTGCCGACCTTGTGGTTTACAGTGCAGTGTTGATCCTAGAGCACTACACCAGAAACCTTTATTAAACAAAAATATCAAAATGCGAACCTCTGTTTCTCAACATATCCTCCACCTAGGTCTATATACTTATGAAGATGGTGTTTCCATGTCTCTCTGTTAGTGTAGTGGTTACAAATCGGACTGCTAATCTCACGGTCAGCAGTCTGAAACTACCAGCTGTTCTGTGGGAGAAAGATGAAACTTTATGGCCTGGTACAGATTTACATTCTCCGAAACCCTATATAGGTTCGCTATGAGTCGGAACTGACTTCACGGCACATAACAACATCAACAGCAACCCTTCCCAAAATAATTCTGCACTCTTTGGTTTTCATCACGTCAGAAAGGAAGATTTGCCACAGTCTAGAGATTTCAATAGTGTCTTTTTAAAAGTTCTTTAAGGTTGGAAATAAAAAAAAATCAATCTGAAGAGGCAAGATCTGGGCTTTAGGGTGGATGGGATAAGGTTTTCTAAGAATTTCTACTAGGATACTAGGACAGCCTTGTTACCCTTAAACAGTGAGTAGGGCATTGTACCGATTGGGAAAAAAAAATTCCTAGACCAGTCTTCTGGGTCTGTTTTTCACTAATGTAATTTTCAATCTACTAAAAACTTCTTTCTAATAAGCCCTGTGATTGTCCTGTGCCATTCAAGGAAATCTATCAAGCTTCTCCCTTGGGAATTCCAAATAACAGTTCCCATAACCTTGTGAGTTGAACTATCTTATCTTGAATTTAACTGATCTAGTAGAAACTACTTGATCACATTGGGGCTTGCACATTAGGCCGTGCATCCTGTATCATATTGGTACGTCTTCTTGGGTTATGATTTATTCCAAGAAATTGTCATTAGCTTTGATCTTGCTTAAAATATTTATGTTTAAAAAATATCAGATTTTTTGCTTCCCTAGAAAACATCAAGGCAAGTGGCCAGGTCCTCTCAACGCAAACCCCCTTCCAAGCCTAAGACTCAACAGAAATGCACGCTCTGATTGGTGACCACACACATCACCGATGGGGGGATGTGGGGTAAAAGCAGCAATGAAGCTGCAAGCTAAGCCCTACAATGTTCAGTGGACTTCTGTGGACCCAGTTGGGGACCTGGTTGGCAAGCCATGTGAAGAGGCCTGGGGACTCTTGGGCCCAGAGTCAATGGCGTGGCCACGAGCGCCCATACTTGCAGATGATACCCATGTGAACTGGACCGGATGACTGGATGATCGGAGCTCAACCAGGAGAGGAAAGAAGAGGGGGAAAAAAAAAAAGAGTGAGCTGATACAGTCTGATGAACTTGACCTATACCTATGGAGCAGTGACTCAGAGGGAACAAATCCTCACAGCAAGAAACATTCACACCCACACCCACACACAGAGTGGATGGAGAAGGGCAGCTTGGACATTGGATACTCAAATGGGGAGGAGGGGACTACAAAGGCAAGAAGTGACTGGCTTACAAGCTTTCAAGAGGGAACCTCGTGCTAGGGAGCATGGCAGAAGGCAGAATCTCCAGCAGGTACTATTCAATCTGTCTGGGCGGAGCTGATGAAAGAAGATACAGATGGGTAACTTGTGAGACTGTAGTGAATAATGCTTATCAGGACGGATTATGAGGGTTGGAAATGCAAAAGTAGAAGTTTTGTAACAAGTAAGGGAGTGATTAATTCTCCAGGATAGAAGCGGAGACCTCTGGGACCATCAATGGAGAAGAGCCTAAAGCGGGATCCTACCCAGGGAAACAGAGATGCCTGAGATAAAGACAGAGATGATGACGTGCAGTGATGAAGAGACTAGGGACCTTGGACCCAGAGAGGGAAAGGTACTGTGGGCTGAAAACTGGGGGGAGGAGGGGGAAGTGTAGGGGGCGGGTTTCTGGGATATACCCTTTGGGTGGTTGAGGATGCATGGAGGGGATTGGAACCATGGCAGTGATATGATATAAGATGGAATGAATGTAAAACTAAAGTTCTCCCATGTAAACTATCATATAATTCACAATAAAACATCAAAAAAAAAAAAATCAGATTTTTACCTAGCTGATCTTTACACACACTTTTTTCTTCTTTAAGTTTTTATTGTGGTTTGAGCAAAAGTTTACATGGCAGATCATCACTTTTACATTAAACAAATCATACAACTTGTTTCATCACAATGATTACAATCCCCTCCATGTACCACGAGATAATAGTACTTCTCTCTATTTACGTTGTTGTTGTTGTTATGTGCCGTGGAGTCGCTGACGACTCATAGCAACCCTGCACAGGGTTTCCGAGGCTGTTAATCTTTACAGGAGCAGAACGCCTCATCTTTCTCCCACGGAGCAGCTGATAGTTTCGAACTGCTGATTTTGCGGTTCGCTACCTGATTCGTAACCACTACACTACCAGAGCTCCTTCTTTAAAAAAAAATTTTTTACAAAAATCTAAAGCTGATGCTGTATGTTCTGTAAAGCTACACTCAATTCACAATAAAAAAATTTTAAAAAAAAAATACTCCGGCATATATAATAATTTACACCATCAAAGGGCATATTCTGCAAGTCTGCCTCCTGGCCATTATCTCTTAGTTCCTCTCTTTAGATGAATCTTGAGTCCTCTGGGGCTCTCCCTTTCTCCATGTCCCCATCTCTGGTGTCGCTGCTTCTCTGGATAAAGTCCCGCATTCCGCTTGTGCCCTTCTTCCTTGAAGGTCATAGGTCCTTTGTTTCTGGACTGTAAAATTAACTGCTTCCCTATTTTCTTTTTTAAAATGCTTTATTGTGAATTATGTGATAGTTTACATGGGAGGACATCAGCTTCACATTGATCCCGTCGTATATCATTTCCTTGGCATGGTTACAATCCCTTCCATGCATCATCCATCAAACAAAGGGTATACCCTGCAAGCCTGCCCCCTGGTAGTCCACATAACGCCCTTTCTCTCTCAGCGTCCAAAGTCTCCAGCCACTCCATCTCCCCATGTCATCGTCTCTGCCTCCATCACTGGCATCAGTGCTTGTCTGGGTAGGGTTCTGTTCTGTGCTCTTCTCCTTTGATGGTCCCAAGGACTCTGCTGCTAGACTGCAATGTTTATCAATTCCCTCCCTTTGCCCCAAAACGTCTACCTTTACATTTTCAGCCCTTACAGTTAGTCCTGATAACAATTATTCACTACTGTATTGCAAGAGACCTAGCCGCATTTCCTTTTATCAGCCCTGAGTAGGCAGAATGGATACTCTTCAGTGGAGATTCTACCTTGCTCCACGCCCTCTGAATCTAGGTTCCCTCTTGAAAGCTAGCAAGCCAGCCACTTCTTGCCTCTGTAGCCCCACCCCCCCTTTCTGGGTGTCCAATGTCCAAGTGACCCATCCCTGTCCTCTCCGCGTGCGGAGGAGGTGGGAATGATCCTCTCTGTGAAGATTTGTTCACTCTTTTCAACTATTGCTTCCATAGGTATGTCAGGTTCATCAAATTGTATCAGATTATTCTTTTTTCCCTCTTCTTTCTTTTTCTGTTTGAGCTCTGATCATGCAGCCATTGAAGCCAGGTCAAATGGATATATCTACAAGTGTGGGTGTACTTATGCATGTGCCCTTTCTTCTTATGAGCTGGACGCTTCATTCTCCGCTCTAGTTCTCTGTGGCTAAGTTGCTGACTCTGGGTCCAAGAGTCCCCTGGATTTGGCACACTGTTGCCCAACAGGTCTCCATCCAGGTTCACAGACATCTATTGAGCATTGTAGGGCTTATCTTAAAGCTTTATTGCTGTTTCTCCCTCATTTCCCCTTACTGGTGACTAATGTGGTCACCAATCAGAGCATATATTCCCACTGAGCACTACTCTTAGAAAGGGGTTTGCCCTGCGGGGGACCCACCCACTTGCCTTGATGTCTCCTGGGCAAGCCACTTGTTTGTTCTTGCTTGTAGTAATCAGTCAGCCTGCCTTTTATTGTTTTCTATTCTTCCTGTCAGTCTTTCTTTCTTTTATATTTTTTAATGTTTTATTGTGAATTATATGGGAGAACATTAGTTTTACATTCATTCTACCATATGTAGTATAGTTGCCATGGTTCCAGTCCCCTCCATGCATCATCA
Source organism: Chrysochloris asiatica (assembly GCF_000296735.1). NCBI lineage: Eukaryota > Metazoa > Chordata > Mammalia > Afrosoricida > Chrysochloridae > Chrysochloris > Chrysochloris asiatica. Next base: position 5,720,348 of record NW_006408644.1, on the reverse strand, counting down.
ACTAACCAAAGGGCATACCCTGCAAGCCTGCCTCCTACACTACCCACTCCCCCTAGTCTTCAGCACACAGTCACTCTCCCTCTCTGGATCTAAAGTCCTCAGCTGCGTCACTCCACATCTTCATCTCTGCCTACATCTCAGGCATCACTGCTTCTCTGGGTAGGGTCCCACTCTCAACTAGTCTGCGTTGATGGTCCTAGGGACCTCTGCTCCTAGACTGGAAGGTTAATCACTCCTTTCCTTGCTATAAAATGTCCACATTTACATTTCCAACCCTCACAATCAGTCCTGATAACAATTATTCACGATTGTATCACAAAAGACGCATCTGCATTTCATTTCATCAGCTCCGCCTAGACAGATTGGATACTACTCACTGGAGATTCTGCATTCTTCCTGGCCCCTGGATCTATGTTCCCTCTTGAAAGCTTGTAAGCCAGACACTTCTTGCCTTTGTAGCCCCCGCCGCTACCCCATTTTGGGTAGCCAATGTCCAAGTTGCCCATCCCTGTCTACTCTGTTGTATGGAGGGGGTGGGAATGATTCTTGCTGTAAGGATTTGTTCCCTCTTTTGAGTTACTGCATCCATAGGTGTAGGTCAAGTTCATCAAATTGAATCAGATTACCCCTTTTTTCCCTCTTCTTTGTTCTTCTGGTTGAGCTCTGATCATCCAGTCATTGAAGTCAGTTCAAGTGAGTATTATCTGCAAAGTGTGGGTGTGCTTGTGCATATGCCCTCTCTTTTTTATCAGCTGCATGCTTCACTCTCCACATTGTAGGGCTTAGCTCACCACTTCATTGCTGTTTTTTCTTCATTTCCCCTTATCGGTGACGAGCGTGGTCACCAATCAGAGCGTGTATTTCCATTTAGTTTTAGTCTTGAAAGGGGTTTGCACTGAGGGGACCTGACCACTTGTCTTGATGTTTCCTGGGCAAGCAACTTTTTTGTTCTTGTAGTAACAGTCCATTTGCCTCTATTGTTTTGTATTTTTCCTATAGGTCTTTCTTTCAAGAAGTATCTTCTAGACGCTCTAGGCTGGTTTGCTCATCCTTTGAAGTGGAAATTTCCCATCTCTGGAGATCTGGATGTGGTTCAGGTTTCTACCTATAGTCTTATGTATTACAGAGGCTCTGCAGGTTGTGCACGTTGTAGCCCCATTTTAGGTATTCCAATCAGTTATAGGCAGAAGATGGACTTACAAGCTTTCTATGGTGATGTTTCTGAGTATTCTTTTCTCTCCCCCTCCAGTTTCTATTTTATAATATAATGCAAGGAAAACCAAGATTCAAAAGACAGCCAAGCATCTTAACATTATCCCTCCACTTTTCCCCAACCATGTTTCAATCTCTGTATCCCAGAGCCCTGTAGTTCCAAGGTTGTGCATACATCATTCTTTACCTCTGTCCCACTTAGCCCATTCAAACCTGTCTAATTGTTCTCCCATCTGTTTGTTCTTCCATTCCCCTCTCCCTTCTTGTATATCGCCCCCTCCCCAGCACCCAAACTTTCCTGTGTCTAATCCCTGGCCTGTGCTCCACCTTCCCTCCCTCCCCTCACCTACCCCCAACATCCCAGCAATCAACAAAGAATCCCCGCCCCCTCCCTCCTGTTTTAGTATGGGTTCTTTTTCTTATTCTTTTAGAGTAGTGGTCCTATGCAGTATTTCTCTTTTTGTGACTGAAAAATTTCACTCAACATAATGTCCTCAAGGTTCATCTATGTTATATGATGGCTTGCCACTTCCTTGTTGTTCTTCAAGGCAGCATAATATTCCATTTTGTGTATGTACCACAGTTTGTTTATCCATTCTTCAGTTGACAGGGACTTTGGCTGCCTCCATCTTTTTGCTACTGTAAGTAGTGCTGCTATGAACACAGGTGTTCATACATTTTCTCATGTTGTGGCTTGTTTTTCTTTTGGGTAAATACCAAGTAGAGGAATTGCTGGATCATAAGATATTTTTATTTTCAAACTTCTGAGGAAACGCCATATTGCTTTCCAGAGAGGTTGGCCCATTTTGTAGTTCCACCAGCAATGCAGGAGTGTCCCAGTCTCTCCACATCCCCGCCAACATTTATTTTCCTCTACATTTTTCATCTTTGCTGTTATTGTTGGTGTGAGATGATATCTCAATGTTGTTTTGATTTGCATCACTCTAATGGTTAGTGATTGTGAGTATATCATCATGTGTTTGTTGGCTGCCCAGATCTCATCCTTAGTGAAGTGTCTGTTCATGTCCTGTGCCCACTTTTTAATTGGTTTATTTGTCTTTTTCTTGTAGAGGTGTTGTAGTTACTTGTATATTTTATAAATGAGTCCCTTGTCTGATGTGTCATTGCAAAAGATTTTTTCCCATTCTGTGGGTTCCCTTTTTACTCTCTTGGTGAAGTCTTTTGATGCACACCAGTTTTTAATTTTTAGGATATCCCACTCATCTATTTTATCTACTTTTGTTTGAGTGATTTTCAAAATATTTTGTAGTCCGTGTATTCCCAGAATTAGTGCCCTCACATTTGTCCTGAGTTTCTCATTGATGGCCTTCATAATTCTGGGATTCACATTTAGGTCCTTAATCCATGTTGAGTTGGTTTTTGTATAAGGTGTGAGGTGAAGGTCTTGTTTCAGTCTTTTGCATATCATTTTCCAGTTCTTCCAGCACCATCTGTTGAAGAGACTATCACCTCCCCTTGTGATATATTTTGGTGTTTTGTCAAAAATCAGTTGGCTGTACGTAGATGCGTTAATTTCTGGATTCTCGATTCTGTTCCATTGATCTATGTATCTTTCATTGTATCAGGACCAAGCTGTTTTGACCACTGTAACCGTGTAGAAAATTTTGAAGTCAGGAAGTGACAGGCCTCCAACCTTATTCTTATTCTTAAGCAGTGCTTTGCTTATCCTGGGTCTTTTTCCCTTCCATATAACGTTTGTAATTGTTTTTTCCATCTCTTTGAAGAAGGTCGTTGGAATCTGGATTGGGTTCGCATTATATGTGTAAATTGCTTTAGGCAACATTGACATTTTCACAATGTTAATTCTTCCGATCCAGGAGCATGGTACATGCTTCCATTTTTGTAAGTCTCTTTTGGTTTCTTGTAATAGTGTTTTGTAGTTTTCTTTGTATAAGTCCTTTGTTTCTCTGGTTACATTTATTCCTAGATATTTCATCCTTTGGTTGGCTATTGTAAATGGTATTGC
>NW_006408644.1:5715570-5716017 GCF_000296735.1 Chrysochloris asiatica | reverse complement strand
TCTAATCTTTATTATTTCTTTTCTTTTGGTGGCTGTGGTTTCCCTCTGTTGATCTCTTTCTAATTGTTGTAGATGCTGTGTTAATGTGTAAATGTTGGTTCTTTCTTCTTTTTGAATGTGTGCATTTATTGCAATAAATTGTCTTCTCATTACCGCTTTCACCGTGTCCCAAAGATTTTGGAATGTTGTGTTTTTTTTCTAATTTATTTCTAGAAACTTTGCGAATTCACGTTTAATATCTTCTACTACCCAGTCACTTTTCAGCAGGGTGTTATTCAGATTCCATATATTTGACGTGATTTCCTTGGTCTTCCTACTGTTGAATTCTAATTTGATAGCACTGTGGTCTGAGAAGATGCTTTGTAGTATTTTGATATTTGTAAACTTATGGAGATTTCTTTTGTGACCTAAAACATGGTCTATTCTGGAGAATGTTCCATGTGCACT
>NW_006408644.1:5651651-5715169 GCF_000296735.1 Chrysochloris asiatica | reverse complement strand
GAAAGCGGTGTATTAAAATCACCCACTATTATTGTAGATTCATCTATTTCTTTCTTCATATCTATTAGAGTTATACATTTTGGAGCTCTTTCATTGGGAACATAGATATTTATTATGGTCATTTCATCTTGTTCAATTGTCCCTTTAATCATGAGATAATGTCCATCTTTATCTATTATGCTGTTTTTTGCCTTAAAGTTTATTTTATCAGAGATTAGTACTGCCACTCCTTTTTGCTTTTTATTGCTTTTAGCTTAGCATAGTAAAGGTAAAAATCCTTTGACTTTTAATCTGTTTTTGTCTTGTGTGTGAGATGTGTCTCTTGCAGACAGCATATTGAAGCATCTTGTTTTCCTATCCCTTCTGGCACCCTCTGTCTCTTAACAGGTGCATTTAATACATTTAAATTCAGTGTAATTATTGATAGGTATTGATTAATTGCTGCCATTATGTTTGTTTTTTTGTGTGGTGTTGTTGCTTCTTTGTACTGTTTGTTTCCTTTGTTGAGTTCATGATTTTTGTGTTCTTTCTTGTGAGTTTCCTCATAGTTTTAATGTTTCCATGTTCTTCTTGGATTTTCATTCTCTCGGTATGTTGTGAAGTTTTAATTTTCTTTGAGGTTGCCTCATAGTCCATTAACTTTTCTCTCCATTTAGTGCAGTCTATTTTATCCTGCAATAGACCTGACCTTCTCACTAGCTGGATCTCTGTTCCTACGTGTTTATCTTCTTTTACATTGTACTTGTTTTGATCATAGGCTGACCTCCCAGATTCTCTGAGTTTGTTCTTATAGTTTTGTTCTGTTAACAACTCTTCTTTCTGTTGACTTAATTCAGGGAAGTATGCCACATATGTCAATCTCTGGTTGTTGTATGTTCTTGTTGATTCTAATTCCACAGAACTCACTTTAGAATGTTTTGTAGTGCAGGGTTGGCTTTGGTAAAATTCCTTAGCTTCTGTTTATCCTGGAATGTTTTGATTATACCATCATATTTGGTTGAGAGCTTTGATGGATAAAGGATTCTTGGTTGGCAGTTTTTTTGTTTCGGGTTTTTATATGTGTCTGCCCATTACCTTCTTTCTTGCATGGTTTCTTCTGAGAGATCCTAGCTAAATCTGACTTGCTTGCCTTTGTATGTGACACGTCTGTTTTCCCTGGTTGCTTTCAGAAGTTTCTCCTTATCTTTGAGTTTCGAGAGCTTGAGTATGATATGTCTTGGTAATTTTCTTTTGGGGTCTACCCTTCCTGGAGTTCGTTGAGCTTCTTGAATGTTTATCTTTTCACTTTTCAGGATGTTAGAGAAATTTTCTTCCAGCAGTTGTTCAACTATTTCCTCTATGGACTTGTGTGATTCTTCTTGTTCTGGAATCACGATAATTCTTAAGTTATTCCTCTTCATGTTGTCTGACATGAATCTTAGACATTCCTCCAATTTTTTTTATCCTTTTTTGTGTTTGTTCTTCTATCTTAGTAGTTCTGACTTCCATCGCATCGATTCTACTCCTCCGCCCTTTGAGTGTTCTTTATTTCTTTTATTTCGTTATAGATTGTTTGGACCTCTTTCTGTATGTTTTGAATTGTTTCCAATGCTGTATCTATCTTATTTGATTGTTCCTGTAGCACTTTCCTGACTTCTTCCTTATTTTTCTCAACTCCATTGTAAAGTGTTTTGAAACATTTTATAATCATTTTTCTGAATTCTTTCTCAGGCATTTCCAAGTCCTGCCCTCCTTCCAGAATGGAGTTCAGGTCTACTTCTAGGTAATTTGTCTCAGATATTTTATCTTTTTTCTGGAAATGTGCTAATATGGTCATCTGCTTTTGCTTCTTAGACATGTTTAATGTTTATCTGTGGCCTTAATAATTAATCATGTGTTTTGGTAATTTTTTATACTTTCTGATTGCTTCCAGAAAGATGTGATAAGGATGTGGGCTTCCCTTTTCACTCTTCTTATTGTTTAACTCAGAGTAACTTTCACAGGTGTTGTCTGTTTCTCTGGTATATGGCAGCTGGTATTGGTTCTTGCCTGGATTTTGGTGTTTTATAGAGTGTAATTGTAGCTTAGCTATATGGCAGCAGTTTCTGACTCTTCTTGTGTAATATAGGTAGACAAAGAGTCCTCCAAAGGCAACAGGGGGAGCATATAAAAGCAAAACAACACCAGTGGAAAAAAGAAAAAAAATGTGAGAAAGAAAAAAAAAAAAGAAGAAGAAGAAGCAGAACCAACAAAAATAAGACAGAATACTGCATTCTCTAATCACAGAAAAGGGAGAGGAGGGAGAGAAGAAAAAGAAGGGAAAAAAAATCTGTAGCTTAATATGAGTGTGGCTTTAATGTCTTAATTTCCTGCCTTCAAAGTTGCTGTGAGATTCCAAGTTGCCAGTGTTGGTTGTTATGCTATAGCTCACACTCCAATCCAACCTTTGCCCTGTTTTGCCTTTAAACTCTCTTTTCCTCCCTTCAGACCTATCCTACTCTTTCCCGTGATAAAAAACATAACAAAAAGGAAACAGATCATGAAAGTTCAGGATCTCTGCTTGGGCTGAGTATCTGTGTGCATGTGTGGCAGAAGAACCCACCAGCACTGAGGGTGAGGGATGGCCACTCGGCTCAGGCTCTCCCTCTATTCACCAGAATGGAGGTGGGCAAACACTGAGCACGCCAGTTATCAGATACCAAAGAAAAAAAGAAATCAGAACAAAGAAAAATTGACAAAGTACATTTTCCACCTTTGTCCCAAGTTTCCTGCGTTGTTTTTCCATGGTGTTTCTGCTCCCCCTGTTTCATCTTGCCGTTTGGTCTCGCCCAGGATGTCAGCTCAGGCCTCCGAATCTGTCCCCACAGATTTAAAAGTATGCAACTTTTTACTTCACCTCCAAACTCCACAAGCTATAAGCCTTCAAACCTTTAAAATATTCCTATCTCTGTAGTTCCGAGTTTTGGAGCTCTGCCCTGGATCTGCTTTGCCTGGTATTCTGTGTTATTGCTGGTGGCTACCTTCACTGCACCTCCACCCTAGCCGTCATCATGCCCGCCCCGCCTCTCCTGTCAGTCTTTCCTTCAGGAAGTATCTTCCATTCTTCTGGCTACTCCAGGCTTGTCTGCTTGTCCTTTCCAGTGGACATTTCCTCTCAGAAGATTCTGCATGCTGTACTGCATTCCATCTATGGTCTTGTGTAATGCAGAGGCTCCGCAGGAAGCCTCTTTCACTGGTCATGTCGTATCCCCATTTTAGGTATTCCAATCAGTTATAGGCAGAAGACGGACTTACAAGCTTTCTATGGTGGTGTTTCTGGCTATTCCTTTCTCTCCCGCTCCAGTGTCTATTTTATAGCGGCATGCCAAGGGAACCAAGATTCAAAAGACAGCCAAGCATCTTAACATTATTTCTTCCCTTTTCCCCATTTAAACCATGTCTCAATCTCTGTATCCCAGAGCCCTGTTGTTCCAAGGTTTTGCATACATCATTATTTGCCTCTGTCCCACCTCAGCTTCATATTCATTATATTGTAGTTCATTTCACTGCAATGATTAAAATCCCCTCTGTGCATCATCAAATATCCAAAGGATATAGAACACAGGCCCATTGCCCCTGGCTGTCTGTAAACAGCTCCTCTCCCTCCCTGAGTCCCGTGTCCCCAGCCACTCCATCTGTCCATTCTATCATAGTCCCCACACCATTTTGAGTCTGGGAATTTTCCAGCCCCCCTCCCAAAGTATTCTAGTTAGTTATAGGCTGGATCCGGGCCCACATGTTTTCTGTTGTGATGTTTCTGGCTGCCCCTCCCCCCAAATATCTATTTCACAATGGTAGACAATGGAGACAAAGATTCAAAAGACGACCAAACATCCTAACATTGTTCCCGTCTTTCCACCCTTTCAAGCCATGGCTCAATTCCTGTATCCTGAAGCCCTGTTTTTCCAGGGTTGTGCATACCTTGTCATTTAGCTCTGTCCCACCTAGCCCATGTGAACTGCCCAACCGTTCTCCCGTCTACTTTGTTCTTTTTCCCCTCGCCCTTCTTGTGTATTGTAAGTCTCACCCCAATCCCCTCCCAGACTCCCCTGTGTCTACTCCCTACCCTGTGTTCTTTCTTTCCCTCCCTCCCCACCTCTCATCCCATACATACCAGTGATCAGCACTTATGTTTTTAGAATCCTCCCTCCACCCCTTTTGGGTGGGTTCTTTTTCTTAGTCTTTTACAATAATGGTCTTATGCATTATTACTCCTTTTGTGACTGACTGATTTCATTCAGCATAATGTCCTCAAGGTCCATCCATGTTATGTGATGGGTTGCACCTTCCTTGTTGTTCTTCAAGGTAGCGTAGTATTTCATTGTGTGTATGTTCCAGAGTTTGTTTATCCATTCATCAATTGATGGGCATTTTGGTTGTCTCCACTCTTTTGCTCTTGTAAATAGTGCTGCTATGAACACTAATGTGCATGTATCTACTCGTGTTGTGGCTCGTTTTTCTTGTAGGTAAATACCAAGTAGAGGAATTGCTGGGTCATACGGTATTTCTATTTTCAACCTTCTGAGGAAGTGCCATATTGCTTTCCAGAGTGGTTGTACCATTTTGCATTACCACCAAAATTGTAGGAGAGTCCCAATCTTTCCACATACTCACCAGCATTTATTGTCCTCTGCTTTTTTGATCTTTGATGTTACTGCTGGTGTGAGATGCTATCTCATTGTTGTTTTGATTTGTATCTCTCTGATGGCTAGTAATCATGAACATTTCTTCATATGTTTGTTAGCTGCCTGGATCTCCTCCTTAGTGAAGTGTCTGTTCATGTCCTGTGCCCATCTTTTAAATGGGTTATTTGTCTTTTTCTTGTAGAGGTGTTGTAGTTTCCTATATATTTTAGAAATGAGTCCCTTATCTGATGTGTGTTTGCAAAATATTTTTTTTTTCCCATTCTGTGGGTTCACTTTTTATTCTTTTGATGAAGTCTTTTGATGCACATAAGTTTTTAATTTTTAGTATGTCCCACTCAATGTATCTTTCATCATTCCAGTACCAGTCTGTTTTGACAACTGTAGCCATGTAGTATATTTTGAAATCTGGGCATGAGAGACCTCCAATCTTCTTCTTCTTGAGCAGTGCTTTGCTTATCCTGGGTCTCCTTCCTTTCCATACAAAGTTTGTAACTGTCTTTTCCATCTCTTTGAAGAATGTCGCTGGAATCTGGATTAGGATTGCATTATATGTATAAGTTGCTTTGGGCAGTGTTGACATTTTCACGATGTTGAGTCTTCCTATCAAGGAACATGGTTTGTTCTTCCACTTCTGTAGGTGTCTTTTGGTTTCTTGTAGTAGTGTTTTGTAATTTTCTTTATATAAGTCCTTTGTTTCTCTGGTTACTTTTATTGCTAAATATTTCATTTTTTGTGTGGCTATTGTAAATGGTATTGCTTTCCTAATGTTCTTTCATCACTATGATTGTTGCTATAGAGAAATCCAACTTATTTTTGTATATTGATCTTATATCCTGCCACTTTGCTGAATCTTTTGATGAGGGCTAGTAGTTTTTTTTTTACTGAGTCTCTGGGGTTTTCTATGTATAGTATCATATTGTCTGCCAATTTGGATGCCTTTAATTTCTCTATCATAAAATATAGCTCTGGCTAAATCTTCCAGCACAATATTGAGTAGGAGTGATGACGAAGGGCATCCTTTTCTGGTTCCCATTCACAGAGGGAAGGTTTTCAGTTTCTTTCCATTGAAAGTGATGTAGGCTCTTCGTTTTGTGTATATGCTCTAGATTATGTTGAGGAATTTCCCTTCAATTCCTACTTTGTTTAGTGTTTTTTTTTTTTTTTTATCAGGATTGGATGTTAGATTTTGTTAAATGCCTTTATTGCATCAATTGATATGATCATGTCGTCCTTTTCCTTTTTCTTATTTATATGATGGATTACATTGATTGTTTTTCTGAAGTTTCACAATCTCTGTGTCATTTTTATGAAACCCACTTGTTCATGATGTATTATTTTTTTTGATGTGCTGTTGGATTCTGTTGGCTACCATTTTGTTGAGAATTTTTGGGTCTATATTCATGAGGGATATTGGTCTATAGTTTTCTTTTTCAGTGATGTCCTTCCTTGGTTTTGGAATGGGAGTTATGCATGCTTCATAAAAAGTATTAGGGAGTTTTCCATTCTTTTTTATATTCTGGAGTGATTTGAGTAGAATTGGTGACAGTTCTTCCCTGAATGCTTGGTAGAACTCACCCATGAAGCCATCTGGGCCTGAACTTTTGTATGGTGGGAGTTTTCTGATGACCTGATCAATTTCTTCTTTGTTATGGGTTTGTTCAAGTTTTCTACTTCATTCTGAGTAAGTTTAGGTAAGTCATGTTTTCTAGAAATATATCCATCTCATCTAAATTTTTGAATTTTTGAAGTACATCTCTTCATAGTATTTTGTTATTATCCTTTTGATTTCACTTGGTTCTGTTGTGAATTCACCCATGTGATTTTTAATGAGAGTTATTTGTGTCCTTTCCCTCTTTTCTTTTGTTATTTTTGCCAATGGTTTGTCAATTTTATTAATTTTAAAAATCCTGTTGATTCTTTTTATAGTTTTTCAGTTTTCCATCTTGTTTATGCCTTCTCTTATCTCTATTATTTCCTTTCTTTTGGTGACTATAGCATCCCTCTGCTGGTCTGCTTCTAATTGTTGAAGATGCTGTGTTAATGTGTTGATTTTGGTTCTTTCCTCTTTTTGGATGTATGCATTTATTGCAATAAATTGTCTGCTCAGCACTACTTTCTCCATGTACCAAAGATTTTGGGATGTTGTGTTTCATTCTCATTTGTTTCTAGGAACTTTGCGAATTCACATTTAATTTCTTCTTTTACCCAGTCACTTTTCAGCAGGGTGTTTTTCAGTTTCCAAGTATTGTACTTTATTGCCTTGGTCTTCTTATTGTTGATTTCTAGTTTTATAGCATTGTCTGAGAAGATGCTTCGTATTGTTTTGATGTTTATAAATTTATGAAGGCTTGCTTTGTGACCTAGCACATGGTCAATTCTGGAAAAATTTCCATGTCCACTGGAGATGAATGTATATTCTGTTGTTGTTGGATTGAAGGCTCTGTATACATCTATGAGGTCAAGTTGGTTGATAGTTTTGTTTAGTTCCTCTGTAGCTTTGTCGAGTTCTTTCTGGTTGTTCTGTCCCTTTTCGGGAGTGTTGTGCTAAAATCTCCCACTATAATTGTAAATTTATCTATTTCTTTCTTCAATTCCAGGAAGGTTTGCTTAATGTATCTTGGTGCTCTTTCATTGGGAGTGTATATATTTATTATGATTATGTCATCTTACTCAATTGACCCTTTCATCATGAGATAGTGTCCTTCTTTATCTCTTGTGCTGGTTTTTAGTTTAAATTTACTTTGTTGGACATTAGTATTGTCACTTCTGCTTGTTTATTGTTGCAGTTTGCTTGGTAAATTTTTTTCCATCCTTCAAGTTTTAGGCTGTTTTTGTCCTTGTATGCAAGGTGTGTCTCTTGCAGGAAGCATATTGAAGGGTCTTGTTTCCTTATCCATTCTGCCACTCTCTCTCTCTCTACACTGGTGCATTCAATCCACTGACATTCAACATAACTATCTGTAGGTATGAATTAATTTCTGCCATTACATTACTTTTTTGGTTGTGCTGTTCATTCTTTTGTTCTGCATTCCTTCTTGTGTTGGGTTTGTGTGTTTTGTGCTATTTCTTGTCAGTTTTCTTAGTTTTCATTGTTCTGCTTGGGAATTATATTTTATGATAAGTTGTGAAGTATTAACTTTCTTTGTGGTTGCCTTGTAGTCTATTAACTTTTCTCTCCATTTAAGATAATCCATTGTATCCTGTAATTTACCTTGCATGCTCACCACCTGGGTATCTGTTGCTACGTTTGTCCCTTCTTTGACATTGACATAATTTTGATCTTCAGTTGACCTCTCAGCTCCTTTGAGTTTGTTGTTGTAGTCTTGTGCTCTTCTAGACTTTGCTATCTTTTGACTGAGTTCCAGGTGGTGTTGCCACGCCTGTCAATCTCTGTTTATTGTCTGTTCTTGTTGGTTTTCAGTCCACAGAACTTTCTTTAGGATGTTTGGAAGTGCTGGGTTGGTTTTGATAAAATCTCCGAGACTTTGTTTATCCTGGAATGTCTTGATCGTGTCATTGTATTTGATTGATAGTTTTGCTGGAGAGACGATTCTTGGTTGACAGTTTTATTCTTGTAAGACTTTGTATATGTCTCCCCATTTCCTTCTTGCCTGCATGGTTTGTTCTGATTAGTTAGAGCTTAATCTAATTTGCTTGCCTTTATAAGTGATATTTCTCTTCTCCCTGGCTGCTTTCAGTATTCTTTGCTTGTCTTTGATTTTGGAGAGCTTGATTATTATATGTCTTGGTGACTTTCTTTTGGGGTATATCCTTCCTGAGTACGTTCAGATTCTTGAATGTTTATCTTCTCATCTTCCAAGATGTTAGAGAAATTTTCTACCGGAAGCTCTTCAACTAATTCATCTGTGGACTTGTCTGATTGTTCCTGCTCAGGAATGCCAATAATTCTGAAGTTGTTCCTCTTCATGTTATCCAGCATGAATCTTAGATTCTCTGCAGAGTTTTTATCCTTTTTTTTAGCTTGTTCTTCTATCTTAGCCCTGTTGAGAGATTTGTCTTCCAGCTTGCTAGTTCTGGCTTCCATCTCTTGTGATCTGCTCCTTTCCCCTATCAGTGTATTGTCCATTTCTGATATCTTATTATTGATCATCTGGACATCTTATTCCAGATTTTGAATTGTTTCCTATGCTATATCAATTTTATTTGATTGCTCCTGTAGTACTTTCCTGACTTCTTCTTTGATTTCCTCCACCCCTTTTCGGAGCATTTGAATTTGTCTCCATATCATTTTTTTCTGAATTATTTCTCAGGCATATCCAAAATCTACTCTTCCTCCTTTAGAAATCTTTTGTCTGTCTCCAGCTCATTTGTCTCAGCTACTCTCTTCTGTTTTTGAACATGTTTCAATATCGATTGTTCACTTTTATTCATCATGATAGTTATGCGGTTTTTGTTTTTTATTTTTGTTTTTAAAAGCTTACTTGAATGTTTGTTGTATGTTTTTGAGCTTACTGGGTGTCTCCTGCTGAATATGATCAGGAGATAAGTTTCCCTTTTAGCATGTAATGCTTAGCGGATGTTTTGGTGTCTTGTCTCAGTGGTGGAATATTATAGGGTATCCTTATAACTTGGATTTTTGGCCATGATTGCTGTCTCTTATTGGGTAACATAGGGAGAATAAAAACCCACCTCCAGGAAAGATGTGTGATCAAAATGACCGAAAACAGAATTACTATAAATGTGTAGACAAATATCACCACTTTGGACCAGAAATGAAGCTGTTTTCAACTGTCCCAAGCTACACCATCAGTGTGTGTACAATTAGAAGCCTCCAGCAGGGATGCTAGTGTCCACTCTCTCAGGCCCCTCCTATAGTCACTACACTAGAGGTGCACAGGTAGATATTGGGATGATAATGGGAGAAAGATTGTCCACTATTTTTGTCTCTGAAGGTCAGTTAGGTATCTACGTGTGCACATCGCAATTCTTGGGATGGTTGAGTCCTGTTAGGCTGGGGTTTTACAGATTGCTTTAATTGGTCCTGTGCAGGGAGCTCAGGCAGCACAACGGCCAAGGACCACAAGGTCAGCAGCTCAAAACCACCAGCCGAGGCACTTTGCTTCCACTCAGAACCACATCCCTGGCAATCCCACACAGAGCCATCTGGATTCGGAACGTACTCCACAGTGCACCGATGAAAGGGGTCCTACTGGGGAAACTTTTGGTTCTGTGGCTTCGCAGGTGACTTCATAAGTCACTGCTAAACTTTTTTTTTTTTGGCATGTACCTCTGCACCACGTTTACCGAGGTTTTCTGTGCTGACTGGCTTTTGCCCCACCCTCTAAACTCTGCCATGGTGGGGTAGTTGCCAAGGGAGTCCTGTCTCCAGATTCCTAATTTGCCATATTTTCCTTAATATCATGTTTTTTTTCACTTGCGAGTGTGGGAAACTGACATCCTGGTTCTTATGGTATATCCGGAGCTCTGGAGTTGTTCTATGAATACTTCCTTCATGCGATACCCCTCCCTTCTTACCTGGTTTTCACTGTTATAGTCCCAACTGGAAGTATGCAACACTTTAGACACCCATCAAGGCAAAAGCTTGATAAATTTGAGATATTGCTTAAAATTGAAAATGCTGACCTCTATGAGAATCTAACTTCAATACCTATGACATCAGTGGTAATAAGTGTTCTTCTTTCACCAGTTTCTTAACTTAAACTACAGTTTCCTCATCGAGGTTGTGATTTTCCCTATCTTCTGACATCTTTGAGGTCTTTCTGACTATTTTTAAACAACTGATCCTTATAAAAATGTTTGTGTGCCATAAACTTCTTGCTGATCTTCAGTGATTTATGAATCTGTCAAATAAACTTTTGTTCAAAATTTGATAATAGCTCTGATCTCAAAAAAATTTTTTTTCATGGCACAAAAAGTTTTTATTTTAATGTTTTGTTGTGAATTATGTGATAGTTTGCATAAAAGAACATTAGCTTTACATTCGTCCTATTGTATATTATTTCACTGGCATGGTTATAGTCACCTCCATGAATCATCAATCAACCAAAGGGTATACCCAGAAAGCCTGCCCCCACCACCCGTTATCAGCACACAGCCCCTCTCCCTCTCTGGGTCTAAAGTCTCCAGCCATTACATCTCTCTACGTCATCTTCTCTGCATCCATCTCTGGTGTCACTGCTTCTCTGGGTAGGGTCCCAGTCTCTACTGCTCTTCATTGATGGTCCCAGTGACCTCCGCTCCTGGACTGCAAACAATTATTCACTATTGTATCACAAGAGACCTATCCCCAGCTCCTTTCAACAGTCCCACTAAGACAAATTTTATACTACTCAGGGGGAGAGTCTACATTCCTCCATGCCCTCTGGATCTAGGATCCCTCTTGAAAGCTTGTAAGCCAGTCACTTCTTGCCTTTGTAGACCCCTCCCCCATTTTGGGTAGCCAATGTCTAAGTTGCCCATCCTTGTCTATCCTGTGTATGGAGGGGGTGGGAATGATCTTCACTGTAAGATTTGTTCCCTCTTTTAAGCTACAGCATCCATAGATGTAGGTCAAGTTCAACAAATTTTATCAGATTACTCTTATTTTCATTTATTTTCTTCTTCTAGTTGAGCTCTGATCATCCAGTCATTGAAGTCAGGTCAAGTGGGTATTATCTGCAAGCATGGGTGTTCTTGTGCATATGCCCTTTGTTCTTATCACCTGGTTGCTTCACTCTCCATTTTAGTCCTCTGTGGCTATGTCACTGACTCTGGGCCCAATAGTGCCCAGGCCATGCCAACTGCTGTCATACCAGGTCTCCACCCATGTTCACTGGAGTCTATTGAACTTTGTGGGGCTTAGCTCACAGCTTCATTGCTGTTTTTCCCTCACTTCCCCTTATTGGTGATGAACATGATCACCAATCAGAGCGTGTATTACCATTAAGTCTTAGTCTTGCATGGGGGTTTGCACTTAGGGGACCAGATCACTTGCCTTAATGTGTCCTGGGCAAGCAACTTGCTTGTTCTTCTAGTAATCAGTAGGACTGCCTATATTGTTTTGTATTTTTCCTGTCGGTCTTTCTTTCAAGAAGGATCTTCTGTTCTTCTAGCAACTCCAGGCTGGTTTGCTTTTCCTTTCAAGTGGAAAATTTTCCACCTCAGAAGATGCTGGATGGGGTTCAGGATTCCACCTATGGTGTTCGGTAATGCAGAGGCTCCACGAGAAGCCTTCTTCACTGGGCACGTTGTATACCCATTTTAGGAATTCCAATCAGTTATAGGCATAAGACAGACTTACAAGCTTTCTCTGGTGATATTTCTGACTATTCCCTTCTCTCCCCCTCAAGTATCTATTTTTTTAATGGTATGCCAGAGAAACCAAGATTCAAAAGACAACCAATCATCTTAACATTGTTTTCCCCCCTTTCCTCACTCCAACCATGTCTCAATATAGGGATTGAGGGATCCTATATCCTAAAGACTTGTTGTTCCAAGGTAGTGCATATATAACTATTAACCTCTGTCCCACTTAGCCCATGCAAAAGTGCTTAATTACTTTCTGATTCTCTTTGTTCTTCCATTTCCCTCCCCCTTCATGTGTACTGCCCCCATCCATAGCACCAACACTATCCTGTGTCTATTCCCAACCTTGTGGTCCATATTCCACTCCCTCCCCTCACCTCAGTTGCCACATCCTGGTAACCAGCAAAGAATCACCCCCCCCCCCCTTTAGTATTGATCCTTTTTCTTGGTCTTTTACAGTAGTGATCCTATGCAGTATTTCTCCTTTTGTAACTGACTAATATCACTCAACATTATGTTCTCAGGGTTCATCCATGTTATGCGGTGGCTTGCAACCTCCTTGTTATTCTTCAAGGTAGCATAATATTCCATTGTGTGTATGTACCACAGATTGTTGTACATTTTTCCATTGATGGGCACTTAGGCTATCTCCATCTTTTTGCTATTGTAAATAGTGCTGATATGAACACTGGTGTGCATATATTGAATTGTGTTATGGCTTGTATTACTTGTGGATAAATACCAATTTGAGGAATTGCTGGATCATAAGGTATTTCTATTTCCAACCTTCTGAGGAAGTGACATATTGCTTTACAGAGAGGATGGACCATTTTGCAGTCCCAACAGCAATGAAGGAGTGTCTCAGTCTCTCCACATCCCTGTCAGCATTTATTATCCTCTACTTTTTTGATCTTTGCTATTTCTGCTGGTGTGATATGATATCTCATTGTTGTTTTGATTTGCATCTCTGTAATGGCTAGTGATCATGAAAATTTGTTCACATGTTTCTTGGTTGCCTGGATTTCCTCCTTGGTGAAGTATCTGTTCATGTCCTGTACCCATTTTTTTAATTGGGTTATTTGTCTTTTTCTTATAGAGGTGTTGTAGTTTCCTATGTATTTTGGAAATGAGTCCCTTGACTGATACGCCATTGCAAACGATGTTTTCCCATCTGTGGTTTCTGTTTTTTCTCCTGATGAAGTCTTTTGATACACATAAGTTTTTAACTTTTAGTATGTCCCAATCATCTATGTTGTCTAGTTTTGTTTGTGTAGTTCTCAAAATTATTGGTAGTCTGTGAATTCCCTTAATTAGAGTCCTCACATTTGTCCCTATTTTTTCATTGATGGCCTTCATAATTTTGGGATTCACATTTTGGTCTATAATCCATGTTGAGTTGGTTTTTGTATAAGGCGTGAAGTGAAGATCTTGTTTCAATCTTTTGCATATCGCTGTCCAGTTCAGCCAGCACCATCTGTTGAAGAGACTATCAGCTTCCCATATGATATATTTAGGTACTTTGTCGAAAATCAGTAGGCTGTATGTGGATAGGTTAATTTTTGGGTTCTCGATACTGTTCCATTGATTAATGTATGTTTCATTGTACCATTACCAAGCTCTTTTGACCACTGTAGCTGAAGTGGAGAGTGAGAGGTTTCCAACTTTCTTCTTCTTCTTAAGCAGTGTTTTGCTTATCCTGGGTCTCTTTCCTTTCCATATAAAGTTTGTAATTGTTTTGTCCACCTCTTTGAAGAATGTAATTGGAATCTGGATTGAGATTGCATTATATGTGTAAATTTCTTTGGGCAGTATTATTATTTTTCACAATATTAAATCTTCCTGTTGAGGAGCATGGCATATTTTTCCATTTTTTCAAGTCTCTTTTGATTTCTTGTAGTAGTGTTTTGTAGTTTTCTTTTTATAAGCCCTTTGTTTCTCTGGTTACATTTATTTCCTATATATTTTGTCCTTTGAGCGGCTATTTTAAATGGTATTGTTTCCTAATGTCCTTTTCAGAGCTGTTGTTTTTGGTATAGAGGAATCCAGCTTACTTTTGTATGTTGATCTTATATCCTGCCACTTTGCTAAATCTTCCAATGAGGTCTAGTCACTTTTTTAGTGAATCTTTGAGAGTTTCTAGGTATAGGATCATATCGTCTGCAAATAGAGAGTATTTTACTTACTCTTTCCCAATTTGCATGCCTTTAATTTCCATGTCTTTCAATATAGCTCTTGCTATGACTTCTAGCACAATACTGAATAGAAGTGGTGACAAAGGGCATCCTTGTCTGGTTCCTGTTCATAGAAGGAAGGCTTTCAGTTTCTCTCCATTTAGAATAATGTAGGCTGTTGATTTTTTATTTATGATCTTTATTATGTCGAGGAATTTCTCTTCAATTCCTATTTGGTTGAGTGTTTTTATCAGGAATGGATCTTGCATTTTTTTCAAATGCCTTTTCTACATCAATCGATATGATCATGTGGTTCTTTTCTTTTTTCTTATTTATATGGTGGATTACGTTCATCATTTTTCTAATGTTGAACAATTCTTGCATCCATGATATGAATCAGACTTGATCATGATGTATTATCTTTTTGATGTGCTGCTGGATTGTGTTGGCTAAGATTTTGTTAAGAAGTTTTGCACCTATGTTCATGAGGGATATTGATCTATATATATTTTTTCTTAGTGACGCCTTTCCCTGGTTTTGGTATGAGAGTTATCTTGCTTCATAAAATGTATTAGAAAGATTTCCGTCCTCCTCTATCTTCTGGAATAATTTGAGTAGAATTGGTGACAGCTTTTCCCTGAATGTTTGGTAGAACTTACCTGTGAAGCCATCTGGGCCTGGAGTTCTTTTGGTTCTGAGATTTTTGATGACATGATCAATTTCTTCTTTTGTTATGGGTCTGTTCATACTTTACTGTGTGTAAGTTTAGGTAGGCAGTGTTTTTCTAAAAATGTATCCATCTCTTCTAAGTTTTCTAATTTGTTGGAGTACAACTCTTCACAGTATTCTGTTATCCTTTTGATTTCCTTTGGTTACATTGAGAAATCGTCCATGTGGTTTCTAATGCATGTTATTTGTGTCTTCTCCCTCTTTTGTTTTGTTAGGTTTTCCAATGATCTGTCAATTTTGTTAATTCTTTCAAAGAACCAGCTTCTTGTCCTGCTATTTCTTTCTATAGTTTTTCTGTTTTCTATCTCATTTATTTCTGCTCTAATCATTATTATTTCTTTTCTTTTGGTAGCTGCAGGTTCCCTCTGTTGGTCTGTTTCTTATTGTTGTAGATGCTGTGTTAATGTGTTAATTTTGGTTCTTTCTTCTTTTTGGATGTTTGCATTTCTTGCAATTGTCCTCTCAGCACCAATTTCATCATTTCCCAAAGATTTGGTATGTTGTGTTTTCATTCTCATCTGTTTCTAGGTAGTTTGTGTTTTCACGTTCAATTTCTTCAATTACCCAGACTCTTTTCAACAGGATGTTATTCAGTTTCCATGTATTTGACTTTATTTCCTTGGTTTTCCTGTTGTTGATAGCATTGCGGTCTGAGAAAATGTTTATTAGTATTTTGATATTTGTACATTTATGGAGTTTTTTTGTAGCCTAAGAAATGGTCTATTCCTGAAAATGTTGCATGTGCACAGGAAAAAAATGTTCATTTTGCTGTTGCTATGTTGAATACTCTGTATACATCTATGAGGTCCTGTTGGCTGATTGTGTTGTTTAGTTCTTCTGTGACTTTATCAAATTTCTTTCTGGCTGTTTTATGCATTTTTGAAAACGATGTGTTAAAGTCACCCACTATTAATGTAGATTCATCTATTTCTTCAAATCTATTAGGGTTTGCTTTATATATTTTGGAGCTCTTTTATTGGGAGCATAGATATTTAATATGGTTATGTCATCTTGTTCAATTGTCCCTTTAATCTTGAGATAATGTCCATCTTTATCTATTATGCTGGGTTTTGCCTTAATGTTTATTTTATCAGGGATTAGTACTGCCAATCATGTTCTTTTTTTATTGCAGTTAGTTGGTACATTTTTTTTTCTATCCTTTGACATTTAATCTGTTTTTGTCTGTGTGTGTGAGATATGTATCCTGCAGACAGCATATTGAAGGATCTTGTTTTCTTACCCCTTCTGCTACTCTCTGCCACTTAACTGGTGGATTTAATGCGTTTACATACAGTGTAATTATCGATTGTTATTGTTTTTGTTATGTGCTGTGGAGTTTGTACCGACTCATAGCGACCCTATAAAGGGTTTCCGTGGCTATAAATCATTACAGAAGAAAGCCTCATCTTTCTCCCATGTAACAGCTGGTAGTTTTGAACTACTGACCCTGAGGTTAGAATCCTGATTTGTAACCACTACGTACTACAACTCCTTAGGTATGGATTAACTGCTGCTATTATGTTTTGGTTTGCTTTGTTTTGGGGTGTTGCTGCTTTCATTGTTCTGTGTGTCTTCCTTTGACGAGTTCATGCTTTTTTTTTTGTTCTTTCTTTTGAGTTTCCTCATAGTTTTAATATTTCCATGTTCTTCTTGGATTTTCATTTTCTTGGTATGTTATGAAGTGTTAATTTTCTTTGAGGTTACCTTATAGTCCATTAACTGTTCCCTCCTTTTATTGCAGTCTATTTTATCCTTTAATCTACATGAACTGCTCAACATCTGGATATTTGTTCCTACGTGTTTTCATTTTTTACATTGTAATTGTTTGATCATAGACTGACCTCCCAGATTCTATGAGTTTGTTCTGATAGTTTTGTTCTATTCTTGACTCTTCCTTCCGTCAATTTAGTTCTGGGAGGTTCAGCCATGTATGTCAATCTCTCATTGTCAGTTCTTGTTGGTTCTCAGTCCACACAACTCCCATTAAGAAGTTTTGCAGCACAGGGTTGGCTTTGGCAAAATCCCTTGGCTTCTCTTTATTTTGTAATGTTTTGATTACTCAGTGATACTTGATTGATAGCTTTGCTGGATAAAGGATTCTTGGTTGGTAATTGTTTTCTTTCAGGGTTTTATATATGCCTCCCCATTGCCTTTTTGCTTGCATGGTTTCTGTTGAGAGATCTGAACTTAATCTCACTTGCTTGCTTTTGTATGTAACACTTCTGTTTTCCCTAGCTGCTTTCAGGAATGTCTCCTTTTCTTTGATTTTGGAGATCTTGATTATGATGTCACAGTGTTTTTCTTTTGGGGTCTATCCTTCCTGAGTTTTATTGAGCTTCTTCAGTATTTATCTATTCACTTTTCAGGATGTTAGAGAAATTTTCATCTGGCAGTTCTTCAATGATTTCCTCTGGGAACTTGTGTGAGTCTTCTTGTTCTGGAATGCTAATAATTCTTAAGTTATTCTTCTTCTTGTTGTCTTACATGAATCTTAGACTTCTTCAGATATTTTTATCCTTTTTTGCTGTTTGCTCTTCAGTCTTGGTGGTATTGAGAGATTTGTCTTAGAGCTCATTTGTTCTTCCTTCCATCTCTTCTATTCTAATCCTTTGCCCTTTCAGTGTATTGTCTATTTGTGATATGCTATTATTGTTCATTTGGACTTCTTTCTGTAGGTTTTTAATTGTTTCCAATGCTGTTTACATCTTATTTGATTGTTCTTGTAGCACTTTCCTGACTTCTTCTTTATTTTTCTCAACTCCATTGTAAAGTGTTTTGAAAAATGGTATCATCATTTTTCTGAATTCCATCTTAGGCATTTCCAAGGCCTGCCCTCCTTCCAGAATGTAGTTCAGGTCTACCTCTAGGTCATTTGTCTCAGATATTGTATCTTGCTTTTGGACATGTGCTCATATGGTTGTGTGCTTTTGCTTCTTGGACATGTTTAGTGTTCATCTGTGGCCTTAATTCTTAATTGAGTATGTGTTTTGGTATTTTTATGCTTTCTGATTATTTCCAGGTTGATGTGATGAGGATTTGGGCTTCCCATTTCACTCTTCTTGTTGCTTAACTCATAGTAACTTTCACAGGTGTTGTCTACCTCCCTGGTATATAGCAGTTGGTTTTGGTTCTTGCCTGGATTTTGGTGTTTTATAGAGTGTGATTATAGCTTGAGTATATAGCATCAGTTGTTATCTCTTCTTGGGTAATATCGGGAGAGAAAGAATCCCCCAAAGGTAGAAGGGGGGAGCATAAAACAACAAAAGAGAAACAGCAATAAAAAAAAACAGAAAAACACAACAACAAAAAACAAAAAATCCCCACCAAAACAACAACAAAACCCTAGACTGGATAGTGTAGTTTATAATTGCAGAAAAGAGAGAGGAGGGAATGATGAAAAAAAAAAAATCTGTTGCCTAATATGAGTATGACTTTTACCTAATATGAGTATGACTTTTATGTCCTCCTTCACCTTCTTGCCTTCAAAGCTGTCTGATAAATTTCAAGATGCCACTGTTGATTGTTATGCTATACTTCAGGATATAATTTAATTTTCACCCTGTTTTGTTTTTAAATTCTCTTTCCCTCTCCAAACCCCTTATTCTGGCTTTTCCTGTATTAAAAAGAAAAGAAAACAAAAAAACAGTTCAGGGCTGGCTCTTGGACTGAGAGTATCTGTGCACATGCATGGAAGAATAATACACCAATGGTTAGGGTGGGGGATTTCCACCCCCTCACATACCTCCTCTAGTCACCAGAATGGATGTGTGCAAACAGTGGTTTGGGGGAGTCAATGAACAGAAACCAAAGAAAAAAAAAAAAAAAAGAAAATCAAATCAAAGCAAGTCCGACAAAGTGTATTGTCCACCTTAATTCCGAGGTTCCCTCAGAGTTTTTCCATGATGTATTTGCTCCCCTGCTTGGTATTGCTGTTTGGTCTCGCCCAAGTGGTTGGCTCTAGGTCGCTGAGCCCAGTAAATTCGAAAGTATGTTATTTCTTACTTCTGCTTAAATTTCGACTAGCCTTCAACATTTATAAATATGTCTACCTATATTGTTCTGAGCCTTGAAGGTCTGTCTTGAACCTGCTTTCCCTGGTAATCTGTGGTTTTGCGGACAGAGATCCTCAGTGCACCTCTATCCTAGCTGCCATTGAGCCCTGCCTCCTTTTTTTTTTTAATGCACTCTTAAAGAGACTAAGGCAAGTGCACTACTGACAGAGCTTTTCTTTAGCCATAGAGTGAATTTGGTAGGGAATAAACTCATGTAAGTATGAAGTGGAAGATCATTTTGTAGGGACTAAACTCATGTAACTATGAAGTGGAACCATAGTAGCAGTATTTTTTACTTACCTTTATAAAACATATACACACACATATATATACACAGAATATATATGAAGACATAAAATGTTCACTTTACAGACTTCTGAGAATGTATCCTAAGCAAACATAGTAGTTTGTAGACAAAAAAAAAAAAACCAGTCACATTGTTTATAGTGATGTAAGGTTGGATAATTAAATATCCAAGAGTAAAGAGATGTTTATATACATCAAAAATTTTGAATACTATGCAGATATCAATAGGCATGTTTTAAAGGAATATTTTCTTCTTTTTTTTTTAAAGTTTTTATTCTGAATTATGTGGGTTTACATGGGAGAGAATCAGCTTCACATTCATCCTATCGTATTTCGTTTCACTGCAATGATTATAATCCCCTCCATGCATCATCAAATAACCAAAGAACACACCCCACAGGCCCGCCCCCCTGGCTGACAGCACACAACCCCTCTCCCTCCCTGAGCCCTGTGTCCCCAGCTACTCCAACTGTCCACGTCATCATCTCTGGCTCCATTCCTGGCATCACTGCCTCTTTGGGTAGGGTCACACTCTCCAATCTTCTCACTTGATGGTCCCAGGGACCTCCTCTCCTGAGCTGCAAAATCAGTCACTCCCCTCCTTTTGTCCAAAAACTTCTACCTCTTCATTTCTGACCCTCACAGTCAGTTCAATGGCAATTATTCACTATTGTACCACAACAGTCTTATCCCCATTTCTTTTTGCTCTCCTGGTCCCAACATATTGGAAATCATTTAGTGGAGGTTCTACCTACCCCTGCCTCATCTGTAACTAGGTTCCCTCTTGAAAGATTATAAGCCAGTCACTTCTTGCCTTTATAGACTCCCCTATTTTGGGTAACCAATGTCTAAGTAGCCCATCCCTGTCAACCTTATGTACCACGGGTATTGAAGTGATCCTTGCTGTAAAGATTTGTTCCCTTTTTTGAGCTACTACATTCATACGTATAGATAAAGTTCATTAGATTGTAGTGGGTTACACTTTCTTTCTTTCTTTTGTTTTTTCTTTTTCTCCGTCTTCTTTCTTCTTCTAGTTGAGTTCTGATCATCTAGTCATCGAAACCAGGTCAAGTGGGTACTATTTGCAAGTATGGGTGTTCTTGTGCATCTCCTCTCACTTCATATCAGCTGGATGCTTCATTCTCTTCTCTAGTCCTCTGTGGCCATGTCACTGCCTCTGGGCCCAGGAGTTCCTGGGTCTTGCCATACTGCTGGCCACCCACGTCTTCTCCTGAGTTTACAGAAGTCTATTGAATGTGATCGGACTTAGATTCCAACCTCATTGCTGTTTTTTCTCCTCTTCCCTTTGTCATTGAACAATGTGGTCACAAGCCAGACTGCATGCCTGCTCATGTATTCCCCTTGAATCTTAGTCTTGGAAGGGAATTTGCTCTGAGGGGACCCGACCACTTGCCTTGATGGCTCCTGGGCGAACAGCTTACTTGTTCCTGTAGTAATCAATGATACTGCCATTACTGTTTCTGATTATTCCTGCTTCTCTTTCTTCATGAAGTATCTTCTGTTCTTCTAATCACTCAAGGCTGGTCTACTCGGTCTTTCCAGTGGAAATTTCCCACCTCAAAATTCTGGATGGGATTCTGGTTTCCACCTGTGGTCTTAAGCAATGCAAAAGCTCCAAAAGATGTATCGTTCACTGGGCAATTTCTAGCCACCTTTAAGGTATTCCAATCAGTTATAAACTGAAGACGGGCTCACAAGCGCTCTCTTTTGATGTTTCTGGCAATTCCTCCCTCCCCCCAAACTGTCTATTTCACAATGGTAGACAAGGGAAACCAAGATTCCAAAGACAGCCAAGCATCTTAACATTATGCCCTCTTTTCCCCATTCCATCCATGTCTCAATCTCTGTATCCCAGAGCCCTGTTTTTCCAAGGTTGTGCATGCATAATCATTTACCTCTGTCTGACTTAGCCAATGTAAACCTGCCTAACTGTTCTGCCATCCTATTTGTTCTTCTAGTCTCGTATTCTTTGTCCCTGTTTTTCTATTCCCCTCCCACTCCTTGTGCATCCCTCTCCCCCGCCAGCACCCAAGGTATCCTGTGTCTATTCCCTACCCTGTGCTCTATCTTCCCCTCCTTCCCTTCCCTCTTCCTCTTATCCCATACATCCCAATGTTCAGCAATTATATATATTGTTGTTTTTTTTTTCCCTTTTTGGGTGGCTTCTTTTTTCTTAAGTCTTTTACAATAATGGTCGTATGCAGCATTTCTCCTTTTGTGACGGATTAATTTCACTCAGCATAGTGTCCTCAAGTTTCACCCATGATATGTGGTGGCTTGCAGCTTCCTTGTTTTTATTCAAAGTAGCATAGTATTCCATTGTGTGTATATACCACAGTTTGTTTTATCCATTCTTCAATTGATGGGCACTTAGGCTGTCTCCATCTTTTTGCTATTGTAAATAGTGCTGCTATGAACATTGGTGTGCATGTATCTACTTGTGCTATGATTTGTATTTCTTGTGGATATATATATGCTGGGTCATAAGGTATTTCTATTTCCAACCTTCTGAGGAAGCCCCATATTGCTTTTCAGAGTGGTTGGACCATTTTGCATTCCCATCAACAATGTAGGAGAGTCCCAGTCTTTCCGCATACTCCCCAGCATTTATTGTCCTCTTCTTTTTTTTTTTTTTTCTTTTTTTTATCTTTGCTGTTATTGCTGGTGTGAGATGATATAACATTGTTGTTTTGATTTGCATCTCTCTGATGACTAGTGGTCGTGAACATTTCTTCATATGTTTGTTGGCTGCCGGATCTCTTCCTTGGTGAAGTGTCTGTTCATGTCCTGTGACCATTTTTAAATTGGGTTATTTGTCTTTTTCTTGTAGAGGTGTTGTATTTTTCTATATGTTTTAGAAATGAGTCCTTTGTATGATGTGTGCTTGCAAAATATTTTTTCCCATTTTGTGGGTTCCCTTTTTAATCTTTTGGTGAAGTCTTTTGCTGCATATAAGTATTTTTTTATTTTTTATTTTTAGTATGCCGCAATCATCTATTTTTTCTACTTTTGTTTGTGTAATTTTCAAAACGTTTGGTAGTCTGTGTATACCCTGAATTAGAGCCCTCACATTTGTCCCTATTTTTTCATTGATGACCTTCATAATTTTGGGATTCACATTTAGGTCTTTTATCCATGCTGAGTTTTTTTTTGTATACGGCATGAGGTAAAGGTCTTGTTTCAACATTTTGCATATCATTTTCCAGTTCTGCCAGCACCATCTGTTGAAGAGACTATCTCCTTCCCAGGTAGCATACTTAGGCACTTTGTCGAAAATCAGTTGGACTCTATGTGAATGGGTTAATTTCTGGATTCTCAATTGTGTTCCATTGATCTATGTATCTTTCATTGTATCATTGTATCAGTACCAAGATCTAAAGATATCTGTAGCCGTGTAGTAAAATTTGAAATTTGGGATTGAGAGGCCTCCAAACTTGTTCTTCTTCTTAAGCAGTGCTTTGCAAGTCTTTTTCCTTTCCATATAAAGTTAGTAATTGTCTTTTCCATCTTTTTGAAGAATGTTGTTGGTATCTGAATTGGGTTTGCACTATATGCGTATATTACTTTGAGCAGTACTGACATTTTCACGATGTTGAGTCTTCCTATCCAGGAACATGGTATGTTCTTCCACTTCTGTAAGTTGCTTTTTGTTTCTTGTAGCAGTGTTTTGTAATTTTCTTTGCATATGTCCTTTGTTTTCTGGTTACATTTATTCCTAAATATTTCATCTTTGGGCAGCTATTGTAAATGGTATTGCTTGCCTAATATCCTTTTCCTCACTGTAATTATTACTATTGAGGAATCCAACTGAATTTTGTATGTTGATCTTATACCCTGCCACTTTTCTGAATCTTCCAATGAGGTCTAGTAGTTTTGTTTTGTTTTGTTTTTACTGAATTTTTGTGGTTTTCTATGTATAAGATCATATAGTGTGTAAATATTGAGAGTTTTGCTTCCTTTTTGCTAATTTGGATGCCTTTAATTTCTCTCCTGGTTTATAACTTTGGCTAAGACTTCCAACACAATATTGAATAAGAGTGGTGACAAAGGGCCTCCTTGTCTGGTTCCTGTTCACAGAGGGAAAGCATTCAGTGTCTCTTCATTGAGAGTGATGTAGACTGTTGGTTTTGTACATATGCTTTTGATTATGTTAAGGAATTCCCCTTCAATTCCTACTTTGTTGAGTGTTTTTATCAGGAATGGACATTGGATTTTGTCAAATGCCTTTTCTGCATCAATCGATATGATCATGTGGTTCTTTTTCTTTTTCTTATTTATATGGTGGATTGCATTGATTGTTTTTTCTAATGTGCAATTCTTGCATCATTTTTATGAAACCTACCTTGTCATGATATATATATACACATTGATGTGCTGCTGGATTCTGTTGAGAAGTTTTGTGTCTATGTTCATGAGAGATACTGGTCTATAATTTTCTTTCTTAGTGATGTCCTTCCCTAGTTTTGTTATGAGGGTTATGCTTGGTTCATAAAAAGTATTAGGGAGTTTTCCATCCTCTTCTATATTCTGGAATAATTTGAGTAGAATTGATGACAGGTGTTCCTGACAGTTTGGTAGAACTCACCCGTGAAGCCATCTGGGCCTGGACTTCTTTTGTTTGTTGGGAGTTTTTTGATGACCTGATCAATTTCTTTATTTCTTATGGATCTGTTCAAGCATTCAACTTCACTCTGAGTAAGTTTAGGTAGTTCGTATTTTTCTAGAAATATATCCATCTCACCTAAGTTTTTGAATTTGTTGGAGTACAACTCTTCATAGTATTTTGTTATTATCCTTTTGATTTCATTTGGTTCTGTTGTGACATCATCCGCGTGGTTTCTAATGTGAGTTATTAGTGTCCTCTCTCTCTTTTCTTTTGTTAGTTTTCCAGTGATTTGTCAATTTTATAAATCTTTTCAAAGAGCCAACTTCATGTCCTGTTGATACTTTCTATAGATTTTCTGTTGTCCATCTCATTTATTTCTGCTCTTATCTTAATAATTTCTTTTCTTTTGGTGACTGTAGGTTCCTTCTGTTGGTCTGTTTCCAGTTGTTGGAGATGCTGTGTTAATGTATTAATTTTGATTCTTTCCTTTTTTTAGATGTGTACATTTATCACAATAAATTTTCCTCTCAGCATTGCTTTTGCTGTGTCAAAAAATTTTGGTATGTTGTGTCTTTATTCTCTTTTGTTTCTAGGAATTTTGTGAGTTTAGATGTTATTTCTTCTATTATCCAGTCATTTTTCAGAAGGATGTTTTTCAGTTTCCATATATTTTAATTTATTTCCTTGGTCTTCATATTATTGATTTCTAATTTGATAGCATTGTGGTCTGAGAAGATGTTTTGTAGTATTTAGATATTTGTGAATATATGGAGGTTTGTTTTGTGGCCTAACACATGGTCTATTCTGTAGAATTTCCATGTGACTGGAAAATATGTGTATTGTACTGTTGTTGGGTTTAATGCTCTGTACACATCTGTGAAATCCAGTTGGCTGATTCTGTTGTTTAGTTCTTCTATGTCTTTGTCAAGTTTCTTTCTGGTTTTTCTATCCATTTTTTAAAGTGGTGTATTAAAATTGCCCACTATCATTGTAGATTCATCTATTTCTTTCTTCAAATCTATTAGAGTTTGCTTTATATATTTTGGAGCTCTTTCATTGGGAGCATAGATATTTATTATGATTATGTCATCTTTTTCAATTGTCTATTTAATCATCAGATAATGCCCATCTTTATATATTATACTGTTTTTTTCTTTAAAGTTTATTTTATCAAAAATTAGCATTGCCATTCCAGTTCGTTCTTTATTGCAATTAGTTTATTATATATTTTTTCATCCTTTGACTTTCAATCTGTTATTATCTCTGTGTGTAAGATGTGTCTACTGCAGACAGCATATTGAAGGATCTTTTTTTCCTATTCATTCTTTCACCCTGTGTTTTTTAGTTTGTGCATTTAATCTGTATAGATTCGGTGTAATTATCGATAGGTATGAATTAATTGTTGCCATTATGTTTGTTTTGTTTGTTTGTTTTTTGTGGTGCTGCTACTTTCTTTTTCTTAGTGCCTTCCTCTGCTGTGTTCATGGATTTTGTGTTTCTTCTTGTCAGTTTCCTCATAGCTTTAATGTTTCCATTTTCTTGGATTTTCATTTTCTTGGTATGTTGTGAAATGTTAATTTTATTTGTTTCTTTGTTTGAAGTGTTAATTTTATTGCATTAACTTTTTCCTCCATTTAATGTAATCTATTTGGAGGCCTGGTGTGGCGCTGTGGGCTAATGGGTCAGACTGTGAAGTCGTTTGAACTGGAGGGTCGGTGGTTCAAGCTCACCAGCTTCTCCTTGGAAACCTTATACAGGGTCGCTATTGGTTGGAATCAACTCAACGGCACTTAACAATTTTATCCTGCAATCTACCGGACCTTCTCACCATCTGGATCTCTGTTCTTATGTGTTTACTTTCTTTCACATTGTAATTGTTTTGATCATAGACTGACCTCCCAGATCCTCTGAGTTTGTTCTTATAGTTTTGCTCTGTTCTCTACTCTTTCATTTGTCAATTGAGTTCTGGGAGGTACTACTACTTATGTCAATCACTGGTTGTTGTCTGTTCTTGTTGGTTCTCAGTGCACAAAACTCCCTTTAGTATGCTTTGTAGCACAGGGTTGGCTTTAGAAAAATTCCTTAGCTTTTGTTTATCCTGGTATGTTTTGATTACACTATCACTTTTGATTGATAGCTTTGCTGGATAAAGGATTCTTTCTTGGCAGATTTTCTTTTTTTTTTCTGTTAGTGTTTTATATATCTCCACATTGTCTTCTTGCATTCATGGTTTCTGCTGATAGATCCGAGTTTAAACTGACTTGCTTGTCTTTGTATGTAACTCTTCTCTTTTCCTTGGCTGCTTTCAGGATTGTCCCCATATCTTTAATTTTGGAGAGCTTGATTTTAATATGTCTTGGTGATTTTCTTTTGTGGCATATCATTCCTTGATATGAGTTCATGTAGCTTCTTGAATACTTATCTTTTTGCTTTTCAAGATGTTAGAGAAATTTTCTTCCAGCAGCTCTTCAACTATCTCCTTTGTGGACTTGTGTGATTCTTCCTGTTCCAGAATGCCAATAATTCTTAAGTTATTCCTCGTGATGTTGTCCAACATGAATCTTATACCTTCTTTGGATTTTTAACCCTTTTTTCTGCTTGCTTTTCTAGCTTAGTAGTATTGAGACAATTGTCTTCCAGCTCACTTGTTCTTCCTTCCATCTCTTCAATTCTACTCCTTTACCCTTTCAATGCATTGTCTATTTTTGATCTTCTATTATTAATTGTTTGGACCTCTTTCTGTAGGCTTTGAATTGTTTCCAATGTTGTATCTTTCTTATTTGATTGTTTCTGTAGTGCTTTCCTGACTTCCTCCTAATTTTTTCAAATCCATTGCAAAGTTTTTTGAACCCTTTTATAATCATTTTTTTCTGAATTCCTTTTCAGGCATTTCCAAGCCCTGCCCTCCTCCCACAATGGAGTCCAGGGCTACCTCTAGGTCATTTGTCACAATTTTTTTTTTTTTTTCTGGACATATGCTGATATGGTCATCTGTTTTTGCTTCTTGGGCATATTCAGTGGTTAGCGATGGCCTTAATACTAAATTGAGTGTGTATTTTGGTATGTTTATACTTTCTGATTGCCTCCAGGTAGATGGATCAAGATGTGGGCTTCTCTTTTCTCTCTTCTTATTGTTTAACTCAGAGTAACTTTCTCCATTGTTGTCTGCCTCCATGGTGTATGACGGTTGGTATTGGTTCTTGCCTGGATTGTAGTGTTTTATAGGGTGTGATTGTAGCTTGACTATATGGCAGCAATTGCTGTCTCTTCTTGGGTAATATATATAGAGAAAGAGTCCCTAAAAGGTAAAAGGGGGAACCAAAATGTATCAAACAACCACATAAGAATAAAAGAAAAAAGAAAAATCAGTTTGGATTCTGTAGTCTATAATTGCTGAAAAGAGAGCAGAGAGACAGAAGAGGAAAAAAAATCTGTAGCCTAATATGAGTATGACTTTAATATCCTCTTTTCAGCTTCTTGATTTCAAGGCTGCCTGATAAATTTCAGGATTCCACTGTTGGTTGTTATGCTCTACCTCACGATTTCATTTTCGGCCTGTTTTGTTTTTAACTCTCTCCCACTCCACACCCCCTGTTCTGGCCTTTTCCCTATTAATAAAGGGTCAGCTGTGGTGATTTTACACTGCCAGTTGTTTTTAAGCAGGGGCTGGCCTTTTATATGACCCTTGTTCTTGCCTTTTTCCTATTAATAAACAGTTCAGGGCCAACTATAGATATTTTGTGCTGCTGGTGATTGGACCTTTGACTGCTGAAAAGATCTGTGAAAAGCAGGCAGTGGACCTTTGACTGCTGAAAAGATCTGTGCACATGCATAGTAGAAGTATCCTCCAGTGGTGGGGTTGGGAAGTGACTTCTCACTAAGGCACTCCCTGTAGTCACCAGAATGGAGGTGTGCATACAGCAAAAGGCCAATGAACAGATACCAAAGAAAAATCAAAACCAAACCAAACCAAACAAAGTATATTGTCCACCTTTGTCTCCAAGGTTCCCATAGGCATTAATCCATGATGGGTCTTCTTGCTCCCCTGCTTGGTCTTGCCGTTTTGTCTTGCCCAAGTTGTTGGTCCTGGGCCGCTGAGATTGTCAGATTCAAAAGTATGAGATTTCTCAATTCCACTAGCTATAACTCTTCAAACTTTTTTAATATTCTTCGTATGTGGTTCAGAGTTTTGGAGCTCTCCCCTGAACTCGCTTAGGTTGGTATTGTGTGTTACTGATAATGGAGTTCTTCACTGCACCTCTACCCTATCTGCCATCAAGCCCCACCTCTCCTCATGCTCTTCTCTCTTGATGGCCCTATGGTCCTCTCTTCTTAGAATGCAAGATTAGCTACACCCCCCTTTTTGATACACAACCTCTACCTTTAGAGTTGTGATAACTGTAATTAGGTGTGATAATAACTACTCACTATTGAATCTATGAACCCATCCTCAACTCCTTTTTTCCAGACCCATGTAGATAAGAGGACAACTTTTCAGTGGGGATTCTACCTTACTCCTCATTCTCTGAAACTAACTCCTCTTGTAAACTTGTATGCCAGACACTACATGCCTTTTTAACACCCCCCCCCCAATTTTAGGTAACCAGTGTATAAGTTACTTGTCCCTATCAACCCTGTGTATAGAGAGCATAGGTGCACAGGTTTGATACTTGATATAAAGACTCCTCTCCTCATGGTTGGTATTTTGAGATATTACATCCATAATTATAAGTCAAGTTCATTAAATTATAGCAATTTACACTTACTTCCTTTTTTAAAATTTCTTTATCTTCCTCTAGTTGGGTTCTGATCATCAAGTCATTGGAGCTAGGTCAAATGTGCGCTCTCTGAAAGTTTGGGCGTTTTTGTGTGTCTCCCCTCACTTCACATAAGCAAGATGCATCACTCTCAGCTCTAGGCCTCCATGACTAAGTCTTAGTCCATAGGCACAGGAGTGCCGGGGTCTGGCCTCGGCAAGGGGGTGAGTACCCGAAGATGGGGTTTCCTGCAATGATGGTGAGACAGAGAGAGAGAGAAAAAAAACAGACACACAGAAGGCAGAGAAAACAGATACAAAGAAGACAGACACACAGGCTTGATGCAAGCTGCCAGACAGACTGCTCAGAGACTGGCATCACACACAGAACTAGCACCCCATAACTCTAGTTGGGATATTTGAAGAGGCGAGAGAGAGAGAAAGAAACACTTGGAGACCAGAGTAGATAGAAGCTGACAGGCTGATAGCCCAGATACAAACTACGAGGCTGATGGCCTTTCTGCCCAGAAAATATGGCTGCTCAGAATGTCTCGCTGCCCAGAATGTATCTCTGCCCAGAATGTATGGCTGCCCAGAATGTATCCAGCACCATCTCTCCATCAGTCTTTTATTTCCTTTCTTTAGGGAAGAGATCTTTACAGAAGAAGACAATGCTTAATGATTCACAGAGACAATCTTTAAGATAAATTAAGCCAGTAAACCTTACTTAAACCAATATTCCTTTCTTCCTTACTGGGATTAACCTTCACTTGGATCAAACTGATTGAACCCAGGGTGGTCCGAGGGAGTTGCCCCCATTTGTCCTTAATCCCGTATTCCCAGAATTTACCACTCCACCCCAAGTGAATATACCCCAGGCAGTTCCTCTCCAGAGCCTCCCTGCTTAATCCCAGTAAACCTGTCCTTGTTCGTCCTCTGAGGAAGTTTTACTGCCTTGGTTCTAGGGGGAAAATCTTGACCTTAGAAACTTAGGGGAATATTGCATTTCTCTGTGGACATCCAGGGCTCATGTATGAAATTATTAACAAGCACAACTAAACAATCAGATGAGGGACAGTTTGCTAAGTCTGCTAGGTGGCCAGAGTCTGGTCCTCAGAGCCTGTGGCCTGTACAGTCCACCACACTCGGACCCACATGGCCCTGAACTCCTGACCAGGTCAGTGTGGTCTACAACACAGGAGTACCCAACACTCATCACACTTCAGATCAAACATCCCTTCATCTTCTCTCTCTTTCAAGGTTGTTGAGAATCAATGGAACATGGTCATACTTAGCCCATATTTTCATTGCAGTCTTTCCCCATTTCTGCTCAAAAGTAGACCAATATCGTCGCCAGCAAGCCTTGTGTTCCATTTGAGTTTCAGTTTTGGAGGGAGGTATGTCCTGAAGGGACTTGATTGTTTGCGTTGATGGCTCCCCTGTACACAGCTTGCTTGTTTTTGTAATAGCCAATCATACTCATTTTTTTTTTTTTTTCCTGCATGTCTTTCTTTCTAAAGTATCTTCTGTTCTTCAGGCCACTCCAGGCTGGACTGTGAGTCCTTTCAAGTGGGAATGTCCCACCTCAGAAGGTTCTGGATGGGGCTCAGGATTCCACCTAAGGTTCTAAATACTACAAAGACTCTGCACATAGCCTTTTTCATTGGGTAAGTACTAGAACCCCTTTTGAGTATTCCAATCCATTATAGGCTAAAGACGGGGTTACAAACTTTCTGTAATCATGTTTCCTGATATTTCTTTCTATCCCACTCAAGTGGGATATTAGTCAACGCAACCAATATCAATGATACAGTCAAGCATCTTAACATATTTTTTCTCCTCTTTAACCCACTCAGGTGATGCCTAGATCCCTGTATCCCAAAGTCCTGTTTTTCCAAGGTTGACCACATATCACTCTTTAGCTCTGGCTCATTTAGCCCATGCAAACCTACCTAAATATTTCCCTATGTACCTTGTTCTTCCTCTTTCCTCTCTTTCTTTTTCTGTATTACCCTCCCTTTCCTTATGAGATGCCTTCTCCAGTCTCCGAGCTATGACGTGACTATCCTCTAACCTGTGCTCTGCTCTCCCATAATAGACACCCCTGGTGACCAACAAAGATTTTTTTTTTTTTTTTCTGTTAGTAAGGGTATGTTTTCTTAATCTTTTGCAATAATGGTCATATGTAATATATATATATATTTTGTGTGTGTGAATTACTAATTTAACTCAGTATAATGTCCTCAAGGTCTATTCAGGTTATATGGTGGTTTACAGCTTCACTGCTAATCTTGAAGACAGCATACTATTCCATTGTGTGTATGTACCAAAGTTTGTTTATCCATTGTTCCATTGATGGGCACTTAAGCTGTCTCCATCTTTTTTCTATTGTGCATATTGCAGTCATAAACATTGGTGTGCATATATCAACTAGTGTTCCAGCTTGTATTTCTTGTGAATATATACCAAATAGAGAAATTGCTGGATTATAAGAATTTCTATTTGTATTTTTAGCTTACTGAGGAAGTACCATACTGTTTTCCAGAGTGGCTGAACAATTTTACATTCCTACCATAAATGTAGGAGGGTCCCAGTCTCTACACATTTTCACTACTATTTACTGTCCTCTGCTTTTTTGAACTTTGCTATTACTGTTTATGTGAGATGCTATCTCATTGTAGTTTTGATTTGCATCTTTCTAGTGATGTGTCCTGGTGTGGCGCTGTGAGTTAATGCACTAGACTGCAAAGCCGTTTGAACTGCAAGGTTGGCAGTTCAAGCTCACCAGCTGCTCCTCAGAAACCCTATTTTGCTATGGATCGGAATCGACTCCACGGCACTTAACAACAACAACAACAATGAAGAGTGATTGGGCACATTTCATCATATGTTGTTGTCAGCCTGAATGACTTCGTTGGTCTGTTCATGTCCTGTGCCCATTTTTTAATTGGGTTATTTATTTATTTTTTTTCTTGTAGAGATGTTGTACTCCTATACGTTTCAGAGTCTAGTTCCTTGTATGATATGTCATACAAAAGATTTTTTTCTCCATTCTGTGGGGTCATTTTTGATGAAAACTTTAGATGCACCAAAGTTTCTAATTTTTAGTATTATGCAATCATCTAGCTGTTTTTTGTTTGTACAATTCTCACATTGTTTGATAGTCTATATGTGCTCTGCATTAAGGTTCTTAAATTTGTTTCTGTTTTTTCAATGATGACCTTTATAATTCTGGGATTCATATTTAAGTCTTTAATCCACATTGAGTGATTTTTGTACCTGGTGTGAGATAAAGGTCTTGTTTAGTTCTTTTGCATAGTGATTTTTCCAGTTTTGCCAGCACATTCTGATAAAGAGACAATCTCCTCACCATTCAACATATTTTGGTCCTTTTTTTCAGATCTGTTGGCTATGTTGATGGGTAAATTTCTGGATTCTCAATTTTGTTCCACTGATGTATGAATCTTTCATTGTACCAGTACCAGGCTGTTTTGACCACTGTAGCCATGTAGTAAAATTTGAAATCAATGAGTGAATGGCTTCCAACTTTTTTCTTCTTCTTAAGCAGTGCTTTGCTTTTCCTGGGTCTATTTCCTTTCCATATAAAGTTTTCAATAGTTTTTTTTCCATCTCTTTAAAGAATGTCATTTGAATCTGGATTGGGATTGCATTATATCTGTAAATTGCTTTGTGTAGTATTGACATTTTCACAATGTAAGTCTTTCCATCCAGGAACATGGTATAGTCTTTCATTTTTGTAAGTCTCTTTTGATTTCTTATGGTAGTGTTTGGTAGTTTTCTCTGTATAAGTCTTTTGTTTCTCTTCTTATATTTATTCCTAAATATTTCATCTTTTGGGTGGCTATTGTAAATGATACCGCTTTCCTAATATCCTTTTCAGGGCTGTCATTGTTAGTAAAGAGGAATTTGAGTGATTTTTGTATGTTGATCGTATAACCTGCCAATTTGCCTTTTCTTCTAATGAGATCTAGTAGGAATTTTTTTTCCCTTAGTATTTGGAATTTTCCTTGTATAAGTTCATATCATCTGCAAATAGTGAGAATTTTACTTCTTCTTTGCCATTTTGGCAATCTTCCCTTATAACTCTGGCAAAGACTTCCAGCTCAATATTGAATAGGAGTGATGATAAAGGGCAACCTTTGCCTGGTTCCTGTTTGCAAAGGGAAGACTCAGTTTCTCTCCATTGAGAGTGATGTTGGCTGTTGGTTTTGTATATATGCTCTTAATTATGTTGCGGAATTTCCCTTCAATTCCTACTTTTTGAGTGTTTTTATCAGGAATGGATGTTGGATTTTGTCAAATGCCTTTTCTGCATCAATCAATATGATAATGTGATTCTTTTCCTTTTTAAATTTTATATGGTGGATTACATTGAATGTCTTTCTAATATTGAACCTTCCTTGCATCCTGAATATGAATTCCACTTGGTCATCATGTATTATTTTTTTTTTTTGATGTGGTGTTGAATTTTATTGGCTAGGATTTTGTTGAGAATTTTTGCATCTATGTTCATGAGGGATATTGGTCTATAATTTTCTTTCTTAGTGATGTACTTCCCTGATTTTGGTATGAGGGTTATACTTGATTCATAGAACGTATTAGGAAGTTTTCCATCTTCTTCTATATTGTGGATTAATTTGAGTAGAATTGAATGTTTTTTAAAACTCACCAGTGAAGCCTTCTGGACCTGGAGTTTTTTTGGTTGGAAATTTTTGTTGACTTGATCCATTTCCTCTTTTCTTATAAATGTGTTCAAGTTTTCCGCTTCATTCTGCAAGTTTAGGTAGGTCATGTTTTTCTAAAAATGTTTACATTTTCTCTAGATTTCCAAATTTGTTGGAGTACAACTCATCATAGAATTCTATTATTATCCATTTATTTCCATTGATTCAGTTATGACATCACCCTGTGGTTTCTTATGTGTTATTTCTGTCTTCTCCTGCTTTTATTTTGCTATGTTTGCTTGCCAATGACTTTTCAATTTTTTCATCCTATTGAACAACCAGCTTCTTTTGCTGTTGATTGTTTTTATAGTTTTTCTGTTTTCGATCTTGTTTATTTCTGTTCTAATCTTTATGATTTCTATTCTTCTGGTGACTATAGGTTTACTTTGTTGGTCTGTTTCTAATTGTTGGAGATGTTATTTTAATGTGTTAATTTTGGTTCTTTCTTCTTTTGGGCTATGTGCATTTATTGGAATAAATTGTCCTCTCAGCATTGCTTTTGTTGTGTTTCCTAGATTTTGGTATGTTGTGTTTTCATTTTTTAAAATTTTTTTCAGAAATTTTATAGTTTTGCCTTTTATTTGTTCTCCTACTCAGTAACATTTAAGGAAGGTGTTATTCAATTTCCATGTATTTTAGTTTATTTCCTTAGTATTCCTACTGTAGATTTCTAAATTTATATAATTTTGATCTGAGAAGATGCTTTGTAGTATTTTGATGTTTGTAAATTTATGAAGACTTGTTTTGTGGCCTAAAACATGGTTTATTATGGAGAATGTTCCATGTGTACTGGAAAAGAATGTGTATTGTGCTGTTGTTGGGTTGAATGCTCTGTACACATCTATGAGGTCAAGTTGTTTGATTTTTTTTTTTTTAGTTCCTCTGTGTTTTTTCAAGTTTCTTTCTGATTGTTCTATTCTCTTTTGAAAGTGGTGATTTAAAATCTCCTATTATTATTGCAGATTTGTCTGTTTATTTCTTCAATTCTATTTGTGTTTGTTTTATATATTATGGCTCTCTTTCATTGGGAGCATAGATATTTATTATAGTTATGTCATCTTGGTCAATTGACCCTTTAATCATGAAATAGTGTCGTTCTTTGTTTTTTATGCAGGTTTCTGCCTTCACTTTTATTTTATCAGATTTAGTATTGCCACTTTTGCTAGTTTTGTTTTTTGTTTTGTTTACAATTAGCCTGATATATTTTATTTCATCCTTTAACTGTTAATCTGTTTTTGTCTTTTGGTGTAAGTTCTGTCTCTTGCAGACAGCATATTGAAGGATCTTTTTTTCCTACACATTCTGCCACTCTGTCTCTTCACTGTTGCATTTAATTTGTTGAAATTCAGTGTAATTGTCCATAGGTATGAATTAATTGCAATCATTTGTGTGTGTGTGATGCTGTTGGTTTATTTGTTCTGCATGCCTTCCTGTGCTGAGTTCATGTATTTCATGCTCTTTCTTTTCAATTTCTTCATAGCTTTAATGTTCCCATGTTTTTCTTGA
Source organism: Chrysochloris asiatica (assembly GCF_000296735.1). Taxonomy (NCBI): domain Eukaryota; kingdom Metazoa; phylum Chordata; class Mammalia; order Afrosoricida; family Chrysochloridae; genus Chrysochloris; species Chrysochloris asiatica. The sequence goes on along the minus strand of NW_006408644.1, from coordinate 5,680,347 downwards.
ATTTTCCTTTATATATATATATATATATGTTGTTAAGTATTAATTTTATTTGAGGTTACTTTATATTCTATTAATGTTTTCCACCATTTAAAATGGTTTGTTTTAGCCTTCTGTTTACCTGACCTCCTCACCAACTGGATCTCTGTTCCTATATTTTTCTCTTCTTTCATATTGTAATTGTTCTTTGAATTTGCTCTTGTATTTTTATTATGTTCTGTACTCTTTTGTCAACTCATTTCCAGGTGGTGTTGCCATGTCTGTCATTCTCTGGTTGTTATCCGATCTTGTTGGTTTTCAGTCCAAAGAACTCACTTTAGGATGTTCTGAAACACTGGGTTGACAAATTCCCTTAGTTTCTGTATATCCTGGAATGCTTTGATTGCACCTTCATTTTTGATTGGCAGATTTGCTGGATAGATGATCCTTGGTTGGCAGCGCTTTTTTGTTTGTTTTGTTGTGTTTTTTTTCTTTTTTTCTTTTAGGGTTTTATATATGTCTTCACATTGCCTTCTTGATTGGATAGTTTCTTCAAAGGGATCAGAGCTTAATCTGATTTACTTTCCTTTGTAAGTAACATGTCTCTTTTCCATTGCTGCTTTCAGGATTCTCGCTTTTTTTTTTTTTTTATTTTATTTTAGATAGCTTGATTATGGTATGTCCTGGAGACATTCTTTTGGCATCTATACTTCCTGAGGTTTGTTTCTTCTCATCTTTCAGGATGTTAGGGAAATTGTTTCCAGCATCTCTTCAACTATCTCTTCTGTGGTCTTCTGAGATCCCTTCTGTTCTGGGACTCCGAAAACTCTCAGATCACTACTCTTCATGTTGTCCTACATGAATCTTAGACATTCTTTATATTTTTTCATTATTTTTGTCTCTTTGCACTTCTATCATAGCAATATTTAGAGATTAGTCTTCCTGATCACTGGTTCTCACTTCCATCTCTTAAACACTATTCCTTTGTCTTTTCAGTGTGCTGTCCATATCTGATATTTTATCATTAATTATTTGTAACTCTTTTTGCAGGTTTTGAATGGTTTCCAATGCTATTTCTATCTTATATGACTGTTCCTGTTGTACTTTTAAAATTCTTCTGTATTTCTCTCAACCCCTCTGTGTAGTGTTTGGATGCACTTCAGTATAGTACTTTGAATTCATTATTAGGCTGTTCCAAAGCTTGCCCTCTTTCAAATGCAAATTCTAGGTCTACCAGTAGCTCATTTGATTCTACCATGTTTCTGAACGTGAATGTGAATTGAGATCTTTGATGGTTTATCGGGCATTTGCAATAATTAGATGTGTTTTCTATAATTTGATGAATGTATGTTTCTGTATTATTAAGCTTTCTGAGTGCCTTCTTGTAGATGTGATAAAGAGATAGGCTTTCATTTTCACTTTTCTTATTATTCCATTAAGAGTAATTTTAGCAAGTGTTGACTATCTACGTAATGTATTTTGTTGTTCTTAAGTTCCATTGAGGTGGTACCAAATCATAATGATCTCATGCACAGCATAACAAAACACTGCCCAGTCCTGTGGCAACCTCACTTTCATTTCCACACTTCAGCACATTGTTGCTGCCACTTTACCAATCCATCTTGCAGGGGGTTCTCCTCTTTTTCTCTGACCCTCCATCCTACCAAACATGATATCCTTCTCCTGTGACTGGTCTCTCCTGACAATAGTTCTGAAGTATGAGAGATGTAGTTTGGCCATCCTGGCCTCCAAGGAGCACTCTGGCTGCACCTCTTCCAACACATATCTGTTGTTTTTTTTGGCACCCCATAGAACTTTCACTATTCTTCTCCAACACCATAACTCAAAAGCATCAATTCTACTATGGCCTTCCTTATTCACTGTCCAGCTTTCATATGAATATGAGATTACTGAAAATACCATGGCTTGGGTCTGGCACATCTTAGTCTTCAAGCTGACATTTTTGTTCTTCAAATATTTAAATAGGTATTGTGCAGAAGATTTGCATAATGCAATATGTCATTTGATTTCTTGGATAGTTTATACAAGAATAGTGAAATCTTTGACAACTTCAATCTTTTCTCTGTTGATAAGAATATTGTTTATTGGTCCAATTGTGAGAACTTTTGCTTTCTTTGTATTGAGATGCAATTCATACTGAAGGCTGTGCTCTTTGATCTTCATCATTAAATATTTTAAGTCTTCTTCACTTTCAGCAAGCAAGGTTGTGTCATCTGCATATCGCACGTTGTTAAAGAGTCTTCCTCCAATCTCCAATCCTGATGATAAGTTTTTCTTCATATAACCCAGCTTCTCAGATTATTTGCTGAGCATACATATTGAATAAATATGATGAAAAAATACAACACTATTGCACACCTCTCTTAATTTTGAACCATTCAGTGTTCCCATGTTCTGTTTGAACAACTGCCTCTTGGTCATGAGCACAATTAAGTGTTCCAGAATACTTGTACTTCACAATGTTGTCCATAGCTTGTTATGATCCACACAATCAAAAGACTTTGCATAGTCAGTAAAGCACAGGTAAACATCTTTCTGATAGTCTCTGCTTTCAGCCATGATCCATTGGACATCAGCAATGATATCCCTCATTCCACAGCCTCTTCTGAATCTGGCTTGAACCTATGGAAGTTCTATGTCAATGTATGCTTGTAGCCATTTCTGTATTACTTTTAGTAAAACTTTACTCACATGGCATAGCAAAGAGATTGTCCAATGATTTTCACATTCAGTTGGATTACCTCTCTTTGGAATGGACACAAATTTGGATCTCTTCCAATCAATTGGTCAGGTAGCTGTCTTCCAAAATTTCTTGGCGTAGATGGGTGAGTGCCTTCAGTGCCGCCTCACCTTCTTGACAGATTTCAATGTTTATTCTATAAATTCCTGGTGCCTTGTTCTTTGCCAATTCCTTCAATGCTCCTGAACTTCTTCCTTCAATATCATTGGCTCGTGATCATATGCTACCTTTTGAAATGTTTGTACATCAACCATTTCTTTTGGCATAGTGACTCTGTGTATTCCTTATACCTTCTTTTGATGATTTCTGCACCATTCAATAATTTGTCCAAAGAATCCTTCAGTAACAAAAGTCGAGGCTTGAATATTTTCTTCAGTTTCCCGATCTTGCATCATCCTTGCAAGAGCCATTACCAGCTGCTATACACTACATAACAGCTGGTATTGGCTCTTGTATAGATAGTGGGATTTTATAGGGTGTGATTGTAGCTTGGCTATATGTATGCAATTGCTGTCTGTTCTTGGGTAGCATAAGAAGAATAAGACCCCACTCTAAGTTTAAAAGGGGGACCAAAAAATTTTTTTAAAGTAGCAAAAAAGGTCCAGTTTTTTCTCCTATTGGGAGGCAGTTCACAGCTAAGCAGATCCTTTTGTGTACTCAGTAGAACCCTCCATGTTTGGGGGTGTTGTCTGTTCACTCAGGCCTGTCTTCTATTCACCAGTGTAGTGGTGTGCAGACAGAGAAAGGGAAATGGGTGGAAGAAAGTTGTTTACATCTTTATCTCAAGATCAGTCAGGTCTCTGTGATGGGGTTTCTGTCCTACTGCCTTGTTCTATACAACCTTCTCAAGATGGCTGCACCCTTTTCAGGTAGCTGCACTCTTCTCAAGGTGGTTGTGCCTTTCTCAACATGGCTGTGCACTTCTCAAGAAGGTTGCACCCTTCTCAGGGTGACTGCATCCTTCTCAAGATGGCTTCACTGGGTGTCTGCTTGCAACCACCACTCAGCAAATGCCACTTTTCTTGTTTTTTTTTTTTTTTTTTTCTATGAATTACTCTAACAGTAAGCCATCTATAATTTTAAACATCCATTTTTATGTAGTTCAGAATTCTGGGCCCATTCCCTGTAGCTGCTTTAAAAAAGAAAAAAAGTTTTATTGTGAATTATGTGATAGTTTACATGTGAGAATATTAGCTTTACATTCATCTTATATATTGTTTCATTGCCATGGTTACAATCCCCTCCATGCTTCATCAACCAACCAAAGGGTATACCCTGCAAGCCTGCTCCCTGGTTGTGAGCACACAGTCCCTCTCCATCTCTGGGTCCCCAGGTGCTCCATCTCTCCATGTCCCTATACCTGCTTTGTTTGGAATTGTTTTGTGCTATTGCTCACTATAGCCTCCTTTCTGTGCGTCTGGATGCAGACACTGGATACACCTGCAGTCAACATTGCCATTGATCACTGACCAGGGAGCAAACGCCCTCCAAGGCAGGATAAGAAGGGTGAAGACAGGGTATGTATGGGAAGAAGAAGGATTAAGAGAATGAAAACCAAGGAAACTAAAAGAAAAGGAAGAGAGGATGTTGGTGCTGTTTTTGTCACTGAGGCCTCCGTGGCCTCTGAGAACTCTCTCAAACAATCTGTGCCCCATTTTAAATTGGATTATTTGTCTTTAGCATGTAGAGGTATACTAGTTTCCGATAGATTTTAGAGATTTGTGCCTGGTCTGATATGTCCTTGCAAAAGATGTTTTCTCTTTCTCTGGGCTCACATTGTACTCTTTTGGTGAAATTTTTTGATGCACATAAGTTTCTAATTTTTAGTGTGTCCAATGATCTATTCTGTGTTCATTTAGTTTTTCAGTCTTTGATAGTCTATGTGTACCTTGGATTAGTGCCCTTAAATTTGTCCCAATTTTTTTTTATTGATGACTTGTATAGTTCTGAGATTTACAATTAGGTCTTTAATCCACATTGACTTGGTTTTTGCATATGGCATGATATAAAGGTCTTGTTTCATTCTTTTACATACTGATTTCCAGTTTTGCTTGCACCATCTGTTGAAGAGACTATCTCCTCCCCAGTTAATGTAATTTAGCCCTTCGTCAAATTTCAGTTGGCTGTATGTTGATGGGTTAACTTCTGGATTCTCAATTTTGGTCCATTGATCTATGTATCTTTCATTATACCAGTATGAAGCTGTTTTGACCACTAAGGCCATGTAGTAAATTTTTTAATCAGGGGGTGAGAGGCCTCCAACTTTGCTCTTCTTAAGGAGTGCTCTGCTTATCATGGGTCTCTTTCCATTCCATATAAAGTTTGCAATAGTTTTTTTTTTTTTTTTTTTTTTTTCTTTCATGTCTTTAAAGAATGTTGTTGGAATCTGGATTGCTTTATATCTGTGGATTGCTTTGTGTACTATTTGCATTTTCACAACATTAAATTTACCTATCCAAGAATATGATATAGTCTTTTATTTTTGTAACTCTTTTGGTTTCCTATAGTAGTGTTTTGTAGTTTTCTTTGCATAATTTTTTGGTTCTCTGCTAAGATTTATTCCTAAGTATTCCATCCTTTGGGTGTCTCTTGTAAATGTTATTGCTTTCCTGTTTTCCCTTTAAAACTGTCATTATTATAGAAGAATCCAACTGATTTTTGTATCTTGATATTGTATGCTGCCACTTTGCTGGATAGTGCAAGGAGTTCCAGTAATTTTATGCTGAGTCTTTAGAATTTTCTATGTACAGGATCATATCATCTGTAAATAGAGAGAGTTTTACTTTTCCTTGCTAATTTTGAAGCATTTAATTTCCCTATATTGCGTTATAGCTCTGGCTAAGACTTCCAACATAATATTGAATGAGAGTGGTGAGAAAGGGCATACTTTTCTGGTTCCTGTTCACAAAGGGAAAGCTTTCAGTTTCTCTCCATTGAGATGAAGTTGGCTGTTGGTTTATATATTCTCTTAATTATATTGAGAAATTTGCCTTCAATTCCTTGTTTGTTGAGTGTTTTTATGAGGAATCAACGTTGGATTTTTTCAAATGTGTTTTCTGCATTAATTGATATGAGCCGGTGGTTCTTTTCCTTTTATTATTTATATGGTGTATTACATTCATTGTGTTTCTAATATTGAACCATCCTTGTATCCCTGGTATGAATCCCATTTTGTCATGATGTATTATTTTTATGATGTGTTGTTGAATTTTCTGGCTTGCGGTTTATTTATTTATTTTTTAAGTTTTACTGTGAATTGAGTGATGGTTTACATGGGAGAACATCAGCTTTACATTCATCCTATCGTATTTTGTTTCACTGCAATAATTACAATCCCCTCCATGCATCATCATTCTACAGCATTTGCTTCTATTCCTTCTGTTTTTTTGTACACAGAAGCACTCAGGAGTATATAACCATTCAAACAACCAAAAGGCATACCCTGTAAGCCTGTCTACCGGCCACCAGCACACAGTCCCTCTCCCTCTCCCTCCTTGAGTCTAGAGTCTCCAGCCACTCCATCTGTCCGTGTCATCGTCTCTGGCACCATCTCTGGTATCACTGCTTCTCTGGATAGTCCCACACTCTGCTCTTCTCCCTTGATGGTCCCAGGATCTTCCACTCCAGAAGTGAAAGCTCAACCACTCCCTTCCTTTTGTTACAAAACATCTACCTTTATATTTGCAACATTTATAATCAGTCCTCATAGTAATTATTCACTATTGAACCACAAGTCTTATCCCCATCTCCTTTCACCAGCCCCATCTAGACAGATTGGAAACCACTCAGTGGAGAGTCTACCTTCACCCGCACACTCTGAAACTAAGCTCCCTCTTAAAAACTTGTAAGCCAGTCACTTTGTGGCTTTATAGCTGCCTCCCCCCCCCCCCATTTTGGGTAGCCAATGTCTAAATTGCCCATACCTGCCAAAGCTGTGTACAGAGGGGGTGGGAATGATCCTTGCTGTAAAGATTCATTCCCTCTTTTATGCTATTACATCCATAAATATAGGTCAAGTTCTTCAAATTATAGCGGATTACCCTTTATTCCCCTCTTCTTTCTTCCTCTACTTGAGTTCAGATCATCCAGACATTGAAGCTAGATCAAATGGATTTTATCTTCAAGTATGGGTGTTCTTGTGCATCTCCTGTCACTTCATGTCAGCTGGATGCTTCACTCTTCGCTCTAGTCCTCTGTAGCTATCTCCTTGTCAATGGGCTCAGAATCCTGAGGTCTCACTATATTACTGGCCAATCAGGTCTCAATCCAGGTTAACAGGAGTCTGTTGAACATGGTCGGACTTAGCCCACAGCTTCATTGCTGTTTTCCCCTACTTCCCTTTATTGGGAGACCAATGTGGTCACCAGTACATGCCTGATTGTGTATTCCCTTTGTGTTTCAGTCTTGGAAGGGGGTTTGCCCTGAGAGAACTTGATTGCTTGCCTTGATGACTCCCCTGTGAACATATTGCTTGTTCTTGTAGTAGTCAATCAGACTTCTGTTATTGTCTTCATTTTTCCTGCTGGTCTTTCTTTCAAGAAGTATCTTCTGTTTCTCTAGCTGCTCCAGGCTCCTCTGCTTGTCTTTTCAAGTGGAAATTTCTTACCTCAGAAGATTCTGGATGTGGATCAGGATTCCACCTAAGGTCTTATACAATGCAAAGGCTCCACAGGAAGCCTCTTTCACTGGGCAAGTTCTAGCCCCATTTCAGGCATTCCAATAAGTTATAAGCTGAAGAGAGACTTACAAGCTTTCTATAGTGATGTTTCTGGCTACTCCTTTCTCTCCTTCTCAGGTTTCTATTTTCCAATAGTAAGCAAGGGAAACCAAGATTCGTAAGACTGTCAAACATCTTAAAATGATTTCCCCTCTTTTACCCATTCAGGCTATCTGGCTTGTATTTTGTTGAGAATGTCTACATCTATATTCATGATGGATGTTGTTGTTAAGTACAGTGGAGTCACTTCCAACTCATAGTGACCCACTGCATAGGGTTTCGGAGGCTGTAATTCTTTACGGGAGCAGAAAACCTCATCTTTCTCCTGCAGAAAGGCTGGTAGTTTCAAATTGCCGATCTTGAGGTTAGCAGTCTGATTCGTAACCACTACACTTGATATTGGTGTATAATTTTCTTTTTTAGTGATGCCCTTCCCTGGCTTTGGTATAAAGGTTATGCTTGCTTCAAAAAATATACTAAGAAAATGTTTCCCATCCTCTTCTATATTCTGGAAATGTTTGAGTAGAATTGGTGACAGCTTTTTCCTGTATGTTTGATAAAACTCACCAATTAAACCTTCTTGATCTAGATTTTTTTGAGTTTTGATGACTTGATCGATTTCTTCTTTTGTTATAAGTGTGTTCAAGTTTTTTACTTCACTCTGTGTAAGTTTAGGTATGTTGTGCTTTTCTGAAAATATATCCTCTAGATTTTCAAATTTGTAGGAGTGCAACTCTTCATAATATTCTGTTATTATCTGTTTCGTTTCCATTGGGTTGTTTATGACACCACCCATGTGGTTTCTTATGAGTGTTTTTTGTGTCTTCTCCCTCTTTTCTTTGTTAGGTTTTCCAATGACTTGTCAATTTAATTAATCCTTTTGAAGAACCAGCTTCTTTTCCTATTGATTCTTTATTTAGATATTTTGTTTTCTATCTCACTTATTTCTGTTCTAATCTTTATTATTTCTATTTTTCTGGTAACTGTAGGCTTATTTTGCGGATCTGTTTCTAATTGTTGAAGGTGCTGTGCTTATGTGTTCATTTTGGTTCTTTCTTCATTTTGGACGTGTGTGTTAATTGTTATTATTTGTTCTCTCAACACTGTTTTTGATATGTTCCTATGATTCTGGTATGTTGTGTTTTCATTCTCATTTGTTTCTAGGATTTTTCAACATTTCACTTTTTATTTGTTCTACTACCTAGTAGCTTTTAAGAAGGGTGTTATTCAGTTTCCGTTTATTTGACTTTATTTCCTTGGTCTTCCTATTGCTGATTTCTCATTTTATAGCATTTTCTGATAAAATGCTTTGTAGGATTTTGATATTATTAAATTGATGATTTGTTTTCTGACCTAACAAATGGTCTATTATGGAGAATAATTTGTGTTGTTCTGTTGTTGTGTTGAATGCTCTGTGCACACCTTTGACATCAAGTTGGTTGATTGTGTTGTTCAGTTCCTCTGTGTCTCTGTCGAGTTTCTTTCTGGTTGTTCTATCTTTTTTCTAAAGTAGTGTACTAAAATCTCCCATTATTATTGTAGATTCTTCTGGCTTTGTATATTTTGAAAATGGAGCATAGATATTTACTTTAGTTATGTCCTCTTGGTCAATTGACCCTTTAATTATGAGATAATGTTCTTCTTTGTCTCTCGTGCTGGTTTTTGCCTTAAAGTTTATTTTATCAGTGATTAGAATTGCCATTCCTGCTTTATTAAAATTGTAGTTAGATTGGTATATATTTTTTCCATCCTTTAATTTTTAATTTGTTTTTCTCTTTGTTTGTATGGTGTGTCTCTTGCTGACAGAATATCAAAGGATCTTCTTTTCTTTTACATTCTTCCACTCTCTGTCTCTTGACTGGTAAATATACTCCATTGGCATTCACTGTAATTATAGATAGGAATGAATTAATTTCTGTCATTATGTTTGCTTGTTTTTGTTTTTGTTTTTGTTGTGCTGATGGTGTCTTTGTTCTGCATGCCTTCCTGTGCTGAATTCATTTTCTGTGCTTTTATTTTTCCAATTTAATCATAGTTTTAATGTTTCCATGTTCTTCTTGGATTTTTATTTTCTTGGTATGTTGTGAAGTATTAATTTTGTTTGAGGTTACTCTATATTTATTAGCTTATTTTCTCCTTTTTAAGCAGTCTGTTTTATTCCGAAATCTACCTGACCTCCTTCCCATCTAGATCTCTGTGGCTATATTTTTACCTTCTTTCATATTTGTAGTTGTTTTGATCATTGAATATCCTCACACATCCACTGGTTTCATTCTTGTAGTTTTGTTCTACTCTGGACTCCTCCATCTATCAACTGAGTTCCAGGTGGTGTTTCCACACCTGTTAATCTCTGGTTTTTGCAGGTCCTTGTTGGTTTTCAACCCACAGTGCTTCATTTCAGATGCTTTGTAGCCCTGGCTTGTCATTAACAAAGTCTCCTCTGTGATTTTCTGTGATTCTTCCTGTTCTGGAACTCCAGTCAACTCTAGGTTATTCCTCTTCATGTTGTCCCACACGAATCTTAGACTTCCTTCAGATTTTATGTTTCTTGTTTATGTTTGCTCTTCTGTCTTAGCAGTATTCAGAGATTTGTCTTCAAGCTTCCTAAATATGACTTCTATTCCTTCATTTCTACTCATTTGCCTTTTCAGTGTATTGTTCATTTCTGATATTTTATTATTAGTTATTTGGACCTCTTTTTGCAGGGTATGAATTGTTTCCAATGATCTTTCTTGTTTTATTGTTCCTGTAGCAGTTTCCCTATTTCTTCCATATTTTTTTCAGCCCTTCTGTGTAACATTTGGATGCACTTTTATATAAGTCTCCTGAATTCCTTCTCAGGCAGTTCCAAAGGCAGCTGGTCTTCCAATGGGAATTCTAGGTCTACATCCAGCTCATTTGATTCAGATATGTTATCTTGTTTATGGACATGAGCTGACATTTTCTGTTGCTTTTTGGACATTTTCAATAATTAGATGAATGTATGTTTTTTGCATTATTAAGCTTTCTGATTATTAAGCTTACTGATTGCCACCTGAAGAGGGAGATGGGCTTCTCTCTTCACTTCTATTATTACTCACCTCAGAGTAATTTTATCAAGTGTTGGTTTTCTATACTTCTCTGGTGCATAGCATCTAGTATTGGTTCTTTCTGCATGGTGAGATTTTATAGGGTGTGATAGAAGCTTGGATATATAGCCACAATTGCTCTCTCTTCTTGGGTAGCATAGAGAGAAAAAGAGACCACCCCAAGATTAAAGGGAGATCCCCCAAAAAAGCATACCAAAATATGAGTAAAAATTTAAGGCCCCCTTTCAGCTTATTGCCTTCAAGGCCACATGGTGAGAAACATCCCAGGGCTGACAAGAGCAGTTTTGAAGACTCTCTTGTTTTAAGCTGTTCTTGTTGTCTCCTCCTCCTCCTTCATTTCTGGACCCACTGATTTTTGCTAAGCAGATCTTTGCATGTTTGCAGGATTCTCCTGATTTCTTTATCAGTCAATTTTTAAGCCTGCACTCCTTCCAGTAGTCTAGGTCTACCTGCAGATCATTTGTTTCAGATACTCTGTATAATGTCTGGACTAGATCAGAAAATTTCTGTTGCTTTTTAAGCATAAAGGTGTTGTTGCAATTTCAATTATTAAATGCATATATGTTGGTATGTTCTTTTTTGTTGTTGTTTTATTGTGAATTATGTGATAGTTTGCATGGGAGAACATTAACTTTACATTAATCCTTTTATTTATCATTTGATTGCCATGGTTACAATCCCCTCCATGCATCATCAACCAACCAAAGTGTATATCCTGAAATCCTTCCACCTGGTCATCAGCACACAGCCCTCTTCCTCTTTGGGTCTAGAGTCTCCAGCTGATCCCATTCTCCACGTCTTCATCTCTGCCTCCATCTCTGTCATCACGACTTCTCTAGGTAGGGTCCCACATTCTGCTTTTCTCTCTTGGTGATCCTAGGGGCCTCTGTTCCTGGACTGCAAAATCAACCACTTCACTCGTTTTGCGACAAAATGTCTACTTACATTTCCAACACTCACAGTCAGTCCTGATAGCAATTATTGACTAGTGCCACATGAGTGCCATCCCCATCTCCTTTCATCAGCCCTGTCCAGACAGATTGCATACTACTCAGTGGAGATTCTACTTTTCTCCATGACCTCTGGATCTAAGCTCACTCTTGAATGCTTCTAAGCCAGTCAATTATTGTCTTTGTAGCTCCCAATTTGGCCAATGTCCAAGTTGCCCATCCCTGTCTGCCCTGTGTATCAAGGAGTAGCAATGATCCTCACTGTACAGATTTGTTCCCTCTTTTGTGCTACTGCATCCATAGGTGTAGGTCAAGTTCATCGAATTGTATCCCATTACTCTTTTTTTCCCCCTCTTCTTTCTTCTTCTAGTTGAATTCTGATCATTGAAGTCAGGTCAAGTGGGTATTATCTGCAAGTGTGGGTGCTCTTGTTCATATGCCTTCACTTCTTATCATCTGGATGCTTTCTTGATTCTCTACTCAAGTCCTCTGTGGCTATGTCACGGACTGTAGGCCCAGGAGTCCCCAGGTCTTGTCACACTACTCAACAACCAGGTCTCCACCTGGGTTCAGAGGAGTCTATTGAATGTGGCAGTGCTTAGCTTGCTGCTTTATTGCTGTTTTTCCCTCACTTCCCCTAATCGATGACCAATGTGGTCACTAGTCAGAGCTCATGTCTGCTCGTGTATTTCCATTGAGTCTTACTCTTGGAAAAGGGTTTACACTGAGGGGACCTGACCACTTGCCTTGATGTCTCCTGGGTGAGCAACTTCTTACTCTTGTAGTAGTCAGTCTGACTGCCATTGTTGTTTTGTATTTTTCTTGTAGGTCTTCTTTCACGAAGTATCTTCTGTTCTTCTAGCCATTTCAGGCTAATCTGCTTGTCCTTGCAAGTAGAAATTTCCCACCTCAGTAGATTCTGTATGGTGTGCAGGATTCCCTGATGGTCTTATGTAATTCAGAGGCTCTGTAGGAAGTCTCCTTCACTAGGCACGTTGTAGCCCCATATTAGTTGTTCCAATCAGTTATAGGCAGAAGACAGACGTGTAAGCTTTCTATGGTGATATTTCTGGATATTCCTTTCTCTCCCCCTCAAGTGTCTATTTTAAAATGCTATGCAAGAGAAAACAAGATTCAAAAGACAGCCACGCATCTTAATATTTCCACCCCTTTGCCCTTTCCAACCATGCCTCAATCCCTGTATCAAGGATACCTGTTGTTCCAAGGTTGTGCATACATCATTATTTACCTCTGTTGCACTTAGCCCAGGCAAACCTGCCTAACTGTTCTCCCATCTGCATTATTCTTCCATTCCCCTCTTCTTTCTTGTGCATTGACCCCCTCCCCAACACCCAAACTATCCTGTGTCTATTCCCTACACTGTGATCCACCTTTTTCTCCTCCCTCCCCTCAACACACCACCCACATCCCGGTAACCAGCAAAGAACCTCTGACCCTTAGTATGTGTTCTTTTTCTAGGACCAGTTTACAATAGTGGTCCTATGTAGTATTTTTCCTTTTGTCACTGACTAATTTCACACAACATAATGTACTCAAGGTTCATCTATATTATGTGATAGCTTGGAGCTTCCTTATATTTCTTCAAGATAGCATAATATTCCATTGTGTGTATTTACCAAATTTTGTTTATCCGTTCTTCCATAGATGGGAACTTAGGCTGTTTCCATCTTTTTGCTATTGTAAATAGTGCTTCTGTGAACATTGGTGTGCATACATCTACTAGTGTTATGGTTCATATTTTCTGTTGGTAAATACCAAGTAGAGGAATTGCTGAATCATAAGGTATTTCTATTTCCAACCTTCAAAGGATGCAGCATATTGTTTCCCAGAGAGATTGGACCATTTTGCAAACCCACCAGCAGTGCAGGAGCGTCCCAGTCTCTCCACATCCCTGTCAGCATTAATTGTCCTCTATGTTTTTGATCTTTAATGTTATTGCTGGTGTGAGATGATATCTCATTGTTGTTTTGTTTGCATCTGTCTAATGGCTAGTGATCGTGAACATTTCTTCTTCTGTTTATTGACTGCCTGGATGTTCTCCTTTGTGAAGTGTCCGTTCATGTCCTGAGCCGATTTTTTAATTGGGTTATTTGTCTTTTTCTTTTAGAGTTGTAGTTTCCTAATATTTTAGAAATGAGTCCCTTGTCTGATGTACCATTGCAAAATATTTTTTCCATTATGTGGGTTCCCTTTTTACTCTTTTGGTGAAGTCTTTGGATGCTCATATATTTTTAATTTTGATTAAGTCCCAATCATCTATTTTGCTTACTTTTGTTTGTGTAGTTTTCAAAAAGTTTGGTAGTTTGTGTATGCCCTGAATTCGAGCCCTCACATTTGTCCCTATTTTTTCATTGATGGCTTTCATAGTTTTGGGATTGACATTTAGGTCTTTAATCCATGTTGAGTTGGTTTTTGTATAAGGTGTGAGGTAAAGGTCTTGTTTCAATCTTTTGCATATCGCTTTCCAGTTCTGCCAGCACCATCTGTTGAAGAGACTATCTCCTCCCCATGTGATATATTTAGTCACTTTGTTGAAAATAAGTTAGCTATATTTGGATGGGTTCATTTCTGGATTCTCGATTCTGTTCCATTGATCAATGTATTATTCATTGTACCAGTACCAAGCTGTTTTGACCACTGTAGCCATGTAATAAATTAATAAAGTCAGGGTGTGAGAGATTTCTAACCTTCTTCTTCTTAAGCAGTGCTTTGCTTATCCTGGGTCTCTTTCCTTTCCATATAAAATTTCTATGTGTTTTTATGTTTCCCACATCTCTGAAGAATATCATTGGAATCTGGATTGGGATTGCATTATATGTGTAAATTGCTTTTGGCAGTATTGATATTTTCACAATGTTAAGTCTTCCTATCCAGGAGCATGTTACGTTCTTCCATTTTTATATGTCTTTTTTGTTTACTTGCAGTAGTGTTTTGTAGTTTTCTTTGTATAGGTACTATGTTTCTCTGGTTGCATTTATTGCTATATATTTCATCCTTAGGGTGGGTATTGTAAATGATATTGCTTTCCTGATATCGTTTTCAGTGCTGTCATTGTTACTATAGGGGAATCCATCTGATTTTTTGTATGTTGATCTTATAACCTGCTAGTTTGCTGAATCCTCAAATGAGGTCTAGTAGCTTTTTTGCTTAGCCTGGGGTTTCCTATGTATCACATCATATCATCTGCAAATAGAGAGAGTTTTACTTCCTCTTTGCCAATTCTGATGCCGTTGATTTCCCTAACTTGTCATATAGCTCTGGCTAAGTCTTCTAGCACAATATTGAATATGAGTGTTGACAAAGGTCATCCTTGTCTAGTTCCTGTTCACAAAGGAAAGGCTTTTATTTTCACTCCATAGAACGTAATGTACATTGTTGGTTTTGTATATATGCTCTTAAATATGGTGAAGAATTTCCCTTCAATTCCTACTTTGTTGAGGGTTTTTATGGATATTGTATTTTGTCAAATGACTTTTCTGATTCAATCGATATCATCATGTGGTTCTTTTCATTTTCCTAATTAATACAGTGGATTACTGATTGTGTTGTTTATTTCCTCTGTGCTTTTGTCAAGTTGATTACTGAAAGTGGTGTATTATAGATTCGTCTATTTCTTCAAATCTACTCGAGTTTGCTTTATATATTTTGGGGCTTTTTCATTGGGAGCATAGATATTTATTATGGTTATGTCATCTTGTTCAATTTTCCTTTTAACCATGAGATAATTGCCATCTTTATCTATTATTCTCGTTTTTGCCTTAAAGCTTATTTTATCAGACATTAGTACTGCCACTCCTGTTCGGTTTCAATTACAATTAGCTTGGTATATTTTTTTCCCATCCTTTGACTTTTAATCTGTTTTTGTCTCTTTGTGTAAGATATGTCTCTTGCAGACAGCATATTGATGGATCTTGTTTTCCTATCCATCCCACCACCCTCAGTCTCTAAACTGGTGCATTTAATCCATTACATTCAGTCTAATTATCGATAGGTATATATGAATTCCGGCCATTATGTTTGTGTGTATGTGTGTGTGTGGTGTTGTCACTTTCTTTGTTCTGTGTGTCTTCCTGTACTGAGGTCAGTGTTTTTGTGTTCTTTCTTGTGAGTTCTTCATAGTTTTAATGTTTCCATGTTCTTCTTGGATTTTCATTTTCTTGGTATGTTGTAAAGTGTTAATTTTCTTTGCTTTTACCTAATATTCCTTTAACTTTTCCCTCCATTTAGTGCAGACTATTTTATTCTGTAATCTACCTGACCTTCTCACTATCTGGAGCTCTGTTCCTACATGTTTACCTTCTTTCACATTGTAATTGTTTTGATCATAGACTGACCTCCCAGATTCTCTGAGTTTGTTCTTATAGTTTTGTTCTGTTTTCGACTCTTCCATCTGTTGATTTAGTTCAGGGATGTGCTCTTATGTATGTCAATTTCTTGGTTCTCAGTCCACAGAAAGCCTTTAGGATATTTTGTAGCACCACATTATCTTTGTAAAAATCCCTTAGCTTCCGTTTATCCTGGAATCATGTATTATACCATTGTATTTGATTGATAGCTTTACTGTATGAAGCATCCTTGGTTGGCAGTTTTTTCTTTCAAAGTTTTAGATATGTCTCCCCATTGCATTCTTGCCTGCAAGGTTTCTGTTGAGAGATCCAAGCTTAGTCTGTCTTGGTTGTCTTTGTGTGTAACTCTTCGATTTTCCTTAGTTGCTTTCAAGATTGTCTCCTTTTCTTTGATTTTGGAGAGGTTGAATATGATATGTCTTGGTGATTTTCTTTTGGGGTCCATCATTCCTGAGTTTTGTTGAGCTTCTTGAATGTTTCTCTTTTCATTTTTCAGGATTTTACAGAAATTTTCTTTCAGCAGTTCTTCAACTATTTCCTCTGTGAATTTCTGTGATTCTTCTTGTTGTCGATAATTCTTAAATTGTTCCTTTTCATGTTTTCCAACATGTACCTTAGACCTTCTTCAGATTTAAAAAAAAATCTTTTTTTGTACTTGCTCTTCTACTTAGTGGTATTGAGAAATTTGTCTTCCAGCTGATTAGTTCTGGCTTCCATCTCGTCGATTCTACTCCTTTGCCCTTTCAGTGTATTGTCTATTTCTGATATTCTATTATTGATCATTGGACCCATTCCTGTAGGTTTTGAATTGTTTCGAATGCTGTGTCTATCTTATTTTATTGTTCCTGTAACACTTTCTTGACATCTTACTTATTTTTCTCAACTGCATTGCATAGTGTTTTGAAATATTTTATAATCATTTTTCTGAATTCCTTCTTAGGCATTTCCAAGACCTGCCCTCCTTTAAGAATGGAGTCCAGGTCTACCTCTAGGTCATTTGTTTCAGACACTTTATATTGTTTCTGGACATGTGCTGATATGGTCATCTTCTTTTGCTACTTGGACATATTTAGAGTTTATCTGAGGCCTTAATACTTAATTGAGTGTGGGTTTTTCATATTTATGCTTTCTGATTGCCTCCAAGTAGATGTGTGATCAGGATGTGGGCTTCCCTTTTCACTCTTCTTATTGCTCAACTCAGAATTTTCACAGGTGTTGTCTTCCTCTCTGGTATATGGCAGTTGGTATTGGTTCTTGCCTGCATTGTGGGGTTTTTATAGGGTGTGATTGTAGATTGACTATATGGCAGCAATTGCTGTTTTTTTCTTGGGTAATATAGGGAGAAAAAGAGTCCCCCAAAGGTAAATTTGGGAATAAAAAAAACAAAACAGCAACAGCAACAAAACAAAACAAGAAAAATGAAACCCACCAAACAACAAGAAAAACTAGATTGGATACTGTAGTCTATAATCACAGAAATGAGAGAGGAGGGAGAGAAGTAAATATATATATGTAGCCTAATAGGGTTGTTGTTGTTGTTAAGTGCTGTTGAGTCGATTCCGACCAATAGCAATCCTGTACAGGGTTTCTGAGGCTGTAACTCTTTGCAGGAGCCGAAAGCCTCATGTTTCTCCCATGGAACAGCTGATAGTTTTGAACTACTGACCTTAAGGTTTGCAGCCTGATTTGTAACCACTATGGGTGGTTATATGCCTTAGAGTCGGTTCTGACTCATAGCGACCCTGCACAGGGTTTCCAAGGCTGTAAATCTCTACAGGAGCAGAAAGTCTCATCTTTCCCCTGTGGGATAGCTGGTGGTTTCGAACTGTTGACCTTAATGTTCGCAGCCAGATTCATAACCATTATATTACCAGAGCTCCTAGTCTAATATGAGTATTATTTTAATATCTTTTTTCAGGTTCTTGCCTTCAAGACTGCCTGATACATTTTAAGATGTCACTGTTGGTTTTTATGCTATACTTCAGGATTTAGTTTTTGTCCTGTTTTGTTTTTAAACTCTCTCTCCTTCTCCGCATCCCTTGCTCTGGCCTTTCCCTATTAAGAAACAGTTCAGAGCTGGCTGTTGAGCTACCTGTTTATTTAAATGCTGAGAGTATCCTTGCACATACATGGTAGAAGTACCTACCAGTGGTTGGGGTGGGAGGTGTCCACTCACTCTGGCACTCCCTCTAGTCACCAGAATGAAGGTGTGAAAACAGTGGGGGGCCAATGAACAGATAAAAAAAAAATCTGAACAAAGCAAAGCAGACAAAGTATTTTGTCCATCATTGCTGCGAGGTTCCCGTGGCATTATTCCTTGGCATATCTGTTTGCTCCCTTGCTTAGTGTTGCTGTTTGGCTTCGCCAAAATTGTTGGTTCCAGGCCTCCAAACGGCAGTTTCGAAAGTATCAGATTTCTTACTTCTACTACAAGTTCCACTAGCTATAAGCTTTCAAGAATGTTATTTATTCCTAGATATGTGGTTCAAAGTTTGGGAGCTCTGCCCTGAACCTGCTTTGTCTGGTATTCTGTGGTATTGCTGATGGAGATCTTCACTGAACCTCTACCCTATCCACCATCATGCCCTACCTCTGTTGGTGTGTTCTTAAGCTCTCTGCTTCCTGGTATATGTGATCAGGAGATGTGATTCTCTTTTGACTTCTCTTAGTACTCAACGTAGAACAATTTTAAGAGCTGTTGGTTATTTATTCTTTTCTGATTTATGCAGCTCATATTGGTTCTTGCCTTGTTGTTTTTGTTAGGTGCTATCAAGTCGGTACCAACTTATAATGACCATATGCACAGCAGAATAAAACACTACCCCATCCTGGACCTATCTCACTATTGTTGCCATGCTTGAGTCCATCAATGCTGCTACTTGGCCAATCCATCTTGTTGTGGCTCTTCATCTTTTTCTCGGACCCTCCACCTTACCAAACATGATATCCTTCTCCCATGACTGGTCCTTCCTGACAGTATGTACAAAGTATGAGAGACGAAGTTTGGCCATCCTGGCCTTCAAGAAGCACTCTGGCTGAACTTTTCCCCACATGGATCTATTGGTTTTTTGGCAACCTTTGGCACTTTCAATATTCTCCTCCAACAACATAACTCAAAAGCATCAATCCTTCTACAGTCTTCCTTATTCACTGTCCAGCTTTCACATGCATATGAGGTTATTTAAAATACCATGACTTGGGTCAGGAACATCTGAGTCCACAAGCTGACATCTTTGGTCTTCAACACTTTATAAAGGTCTTAAATCTACAGCAGATTTGTTCAATGCAATATGTTGTTTAGTTTCTTGACTGCTGCTTCTATTAGTGTTGATAGTTGATCCAAGAAGAATGAAGTCCTTGGAAACTATTCAAAACCAACAACAAGAGGTCCAAATGATCAATAATAAAATATCAGAAATAGACTATACACTGAAAGGGCTAAGGAGTAGAATTGAAGAGATGGAAAGCAGAACTAGTGAGCTGGAAGACAAATAAGTCAATACCACTAAGATAGAAGAGCAAGTACAAAAGAGGATAAAAAAAAATCTGAAGAAGGTCTAAGATACATGTTGGAAAACATGAAGAGGAATTATCAGCATTCCAGAACAGGATGAATCATACAAGTCCACAGTGGAAATAGTTGAAGAACTGATGAAAGAAAATTTCTCTAATATCCTGAAAAGTGAAAAGATAACTTCAATCTTTTCTCTGTTGATAAGAATGTTGTTTATTGGTCCAGTGGTGAGGATTTTTGTTTTCTTTACATAAGTTCTTGCCTAGATGGTGGGATTTTATAGGGTATAATTACAGCTTGTGTGTTTGACCTTTGCTGTCTCTTGTTTGGAAAGATAAGGAGATAAAGAGTCTCTCCCTCTCCCCAAGATAATAGGAAGATCAAAACAAACAAACAAGCAAAGCTGGACACTAAAGTCTAAAATAAGGGAAAAAAATAAAAGTAACAAAACATGATTGAGACTTAATGCCTTTTTTTCAGTTCTTGACTTCAAGGATGCCTGAGAAATTTCAAGATGTTCCTGTTACACCTTCTGCTGTAACTCAAGATTTAGTTTTTGGCCTTTTTCTTTTTTTTCTCTATCACCTTTCCTTAAGCATTTTCTGGTGTTTCTCTTCTTGAGAAACAATGTAGGGCTGGCCAAAGATACTCCCATTTTAATATCTTCCTGTTGACTCCTGCCCCTTCCTTGATTCTGTTTCCAGTGATCTTTGCTGAATATATCTATGTGCACACCTAGTAGATACTTTCTGGGTTGGGGCGGGGGTGTGTGTGTCCACTTGCTCAGGTAACCCCCTCTAGTTCTCAGAGTGGAAGTGGGCGGATAGAGAAAAATAAAATTTAAAAAATATATTTCCACCTTTATCTCTGATGATTAATCAGGCCTCTGTGGTGGAGATGCTCTTTTGATCTTGTTCTGCTCCATTCTGTTCCAGTTCTCTCAGACATATGTTCTGAACTTTTCTAACACTTTCTTATAATGTTTAACCTTTCCATTGTTCCACACAGCCCTTCCTCTTCTTATCCACCAAGTATGGCATGTGAGGAATGAAGCCAGGGTGCTGTCCAGGACCAAGATAAATTTCTTGTAAAGGAATTACTCTGTTCTCCTCCTTCATCATCCCTCTTAAAATTCCTCTGCTCCACTACACTCTTCTTACTTTTCCCTGGATTACCCAACTGTCTTTTTCTTCCCTTTCATTTTTATATTCTCTCCTCCTTGTCTCTTTCCTTGCCTTTTGTTTGAACCAACTGTAGAAACAGTGTTTCCTTTGCTTATTCTTATACATGTATCTTTTTTATAATGATGATGACTATATTACTTTTGGATTCTGAATTATTTTGATTTTACAATCATCTCTGCATATCCTACATATCTATCTGTTCTTAGATTGATATCCTACACATACAGAAGTTCTTATCAAATTGTATAGCTTTTCCTATTTTTTTTTCCTATTATGAAAAAGTATATATATTTCTAACTTAATCAGGTCTAACCTTTGATTTTGACAGCCATGTGTTGACATGTTATTTTCTACTATAACCCTTAGACCCTTTTATGATTCCATTTTACATTGATGCATTTGATTATTCTTTACTTTGTGAATTACATGACATTTATGAATGCTTCATTGAATCTTAGATTATTGACTTTTGCAAATTAAAAAACTTATACTGTTCACACTCTATTTTTATGTCTACCCTGCCATGTGCAAGAACATCCACAAATTTTATTAGCATTCTCTCTATTCTATTCTCTGAGAAGTAATGAAAATATTGAATTGTATTGAAGTTATAGTAGACACCTAAGGGACCTACTTGACACCTTCACCCAATTCAGTATTGAACTGTTAGTAACAATTCTTTGTTCTCAATTTTTTTGAACTCAATCTGTATCTACACTATCCATCTTCTAGAGCTTCTACCTAATTCACTTTTTTTTTCATTTTTGCTATTCCAAGCCTCCACTAACTTGTTTTTCTTTTAATATACTAAATTAATTTTGCTCAAGGATGGCTTGAATTGTAGGTTCACATGATTTGTTTTTGACAAACTCATACTATGTATTTCTTGTCTCCTTATTTCTTTGCAGTATAAATTGATCATTATTAACAGTTCCATATATAGTGCTAACTGTCCATTGCACTGTTATTGTAGTGAATTTACTGATTTATAGCTCTCTGAAGTCATATTTTTCTCTCGACTAAGCCTTCTACAGTTTCTGGATGCCCTGTTTATTCAATGTGGTACCAAAATAGTTACTTCTTATCTGTACAATTTCTCTTTCAGTTATTCAGGCTTAATACTACCACTCACTGGCCTATACTACTATGCTACTAACATAATATAGCTACCATTCCTTCTAGTGAAGGTTCAGCTTTTAAAAAATCCATTTGTCTTTTTATTTAACAGTATTGGTTCTTTTGTCTTATGTTGGTTTCTTACATTCAGATCTTTATTTTACAGCCATATTTATAATTCTTATTGAATTTCTCTTCTTCCATGCACCAAATAAAACCCCAATTTTTTTTATAAAAAACAAATGGATATTTTTAATAACTAGGAATGGGAAAGACATTTCTAAATACAATATAAAATGCTGAAATCAAACAAGTAAAGATTAATCATATTTAATTATTAAAAGCATTATGGCAAATTTTATCAAAGCAAAAATTAATCTAACTTTATCTAAAAAAGATACCAAAATTATCAATTGAAAAATGGGCAAATAAATAAGATATCACTTCAAACCCATCAAGATGGTTATGATTTAACATAATGGAAAACAAATGATGTTGGAGTGGATATGGAGAGATTGGAACACACATTTATTTTTGAGGGGTTGTAAAATGGTACAGCCACTCTGGAAACAGATTTTTTTAAAATGTTAATCAGAGACTTACCATATGGTCCAGAAATTCCACTGTGAAGTATATATCAAAAATTATTAAAAGATGAGTATATACCCAAATAGATAATTACATACAAATGCTCATTTAAGCAGTATTTTCAGCAGTGTTTGCAATAGCCAAAAAGTAAAAATATCCTCAGTATTCATCAATTGTTGAATGAATAAGCAATATATGTGAGATATGTACAATTGTTCAATAAGAAAAACATGTGCGATTGTATAATATGTGGAATATTGTTCATCCAGAAAGAGTAAGAAGGGACAGCTAAGTGGAGGCAGTGACCCAGTGCTAGAAGCCGCAGAGCCGAGTGTCTGGAGGGACCGATGTGACTGATTTTTCGTCTTTGACTTTTCATTTCTTGTATATCTTTCCTCTTCACTCTGATAGTGCCCTCATTTTACAGACCAGACACCTTCAGGTGGGTGGGAGCACACACCCAGAAGGGTCCAGCATTGTGTCCACAGTTTTCCAGTTGCACAGAGAGGAAACACACAGGCTGCTTCTTATGATGTGTGACTCTGAGATCGAACCCCAAAGTTGACTTAGGTGGGACTCTTTATCCCTGCCTGCAAAGCAAAGGCTTATGGACAGTGTCGATCAAAATTTTATTTTTGTTTTTATTGGTGGTTTCTCTCTCTACTTTTATATTGTTTCTATCTTTAGTCCTTTTGGCCTCACTCTTCTCCCACTTGTTGGAGTTTTCTCCCCATACCTTATCTAAGAATAGACAGCAACTGTGCCCATATAGTCAAACTACAAGTATACTCTGTAATATCCCACCATATGGACAAGAGCCAAAAGTAGCTGCTAGGCATTACATGTGAAAAGGGAAGCCTATCTCCAGATCATACCCATCAGGAGATGCTCAGCAAGATTAACAGCAAAGCAACATACAACCATTTAAGTGTTAAAAACCCACATAGCTGCTGAAAATGTCCAAGGAAACACAATTAAAGATCTCAACACTTGTCAAAAGCCAGAAAAAAAGTAACTCAGACAAATAATCTGGAAGCAGATACAGATTTTCCAGTACAAGATCAGGCTCTGGATCTGCCTGAGAAGGTATTCAGAAGAATGATACAGAAAGAAATTCAAATGCTCCACAAAGTGGCGGAGGAAAATGAGCAAGAAATCATGAAAGTACTACAGAAGCAATCAAACAAGATAGATAAGACATTGGAAACAATCCAAAACCTGCAAAAAGAAGTCCAAATGCTTAATAATAGATATCAGAAATGGATAATACAATGAAAGGGCAAAGAATAGAATGGAAGAGACGGAAGCCAGAACCAGCAAGCTGGAAGACAAATTTTCAATAATGCTAAGATAGAAGAGGAACCAGAAAAAAGGATTAAAAAATTTAAAGAGAGTCTAAGATACATGCTGGATAACATGAAGAAGAATATCTTAAGAACTATTGGCATTTCAGAAAAGGAAGAATCAAAGAAGTCCACAGAAGAGATAGTTGAAGAGCTTCTGGAAGAAAATTTCCCTAACATCTTGAAGGATGAGAAGATAAACATTCAAGAATCTGAACAAACCCCAAAAGGATTGACTCCCAAATAAAATCACTGAGATGTATCATAATTTGTTGTTGTTGTTGTTAAGTGCCGTCGAGTCGATTCCAACCCATAGCGACCCTGTACAGGGTTTCTGAAGGTGTAAATCTTTACGGGAGTAGAAAGCCTCATCTTTCTCCCGTGGAGTGGCTGGTAGTTTCGAACCACTGACCTTAAGGTTCGCAGCCCGATTCGTAACCACTACGCTACCAGAGCTCCTTAATTAAGCTCTCCAAAATCAAACACAAGGTGAGAATCCTAAAAGCATCCAGAGAAAAGAGAAGTGTTACTTACAAAGGCAAGCAAATCAGATTAAGCTCAAACTTCTCAGCAGAAACCACGCAGGCAAGAAAGCAATGGGGAGACATATAAAAAATCCTAACAGAAAAAAACAAAAAGCAAAAAACTGCCAACCAAGATTTATCAATCCAGAAAAACTGTCAATTAAATATGATGGTGCAATCAAAACATTCCAGGATAAACAGAAGCTAAGAGAATTTGTCAAAGACAATCCAGCTCTTCAAAACATCCTAAAGGGAGTTCTTTAGGATGAAACCCAGCAAGAACAGACAACAACCAGAGATTGACAGACAAGGCAACATCACCTGGAATTTAGTCAACAGATAGAAGAGTTCAGAACAGAACAAAATTACAGCTATGAATTCGGAAGACCTGTGAGGCCAACGAAGATCAAAATATTAACAATGTCAAAGAAGGGAAAAATATAGGAAGAGAGATCCAGGTGGTGAGGAGGTCGAGTAGATGGCAAGACACAATAGGCTGTATTAAACCCAGGGAAAACTCAATAGACTATAGGGTAAGCACAAAGAAAATTAATATTTCACAACTTACTGTGAAAATGAAGATCCAAGCAGAACAATGAAATTTTAAAACTAAGAAGAAACCTACAAGAAGTAGCAAAAAAACATGAACACAGTACAAGAAGGCAATCAGAACAAAATTACAAACAACACCACAAAAATTAACATAATGACAACAGTTAATCCATACCTATCGATAATTACACTGAATGTACATGGATAAAATGTGCCAGTAAAGAGACAGAGAGTGGCTGAATTGATTAGAAAACAAGACCTTTCAATATGCTGCCTGCAACAGACACACTTTACACAAAAAGACAAAAACAGACTAAAAGTTGAAGTATGGAAAAAATATACTAAGCTAACAACAATGAACAGCAAGAGTGGCAATACTAATCTCTGATAAAGTAAACTTTAAGGCAAAAACCAGCCAGCATAAGAGATAAAGAAGGGCACTATCTTATGATTAAATAGTCAATTGAAGTAGATGGCATAACCATAATTAACATCTGCGCTCCTAATGAAAGAGCACCAAGATATATAAAGCAAAACCTACTAGAACTAAAGAAAGAAATAGATAAATCAACAATAATAGTCGAGGAATTTAATATGCCACTTTCGAAAAGGGATAGAACAACCAGAAAGAAACTCGACAAAGGTACAGAGGAAATAAACAGCACAATCAAACAATGTAATCTGATAGAGGTATACAGAACATTCAACCCTACAACAGCATAATACACATTCTTTTCCAGTGCACATGGGGCATTCTCCATAATTGACCATGTGTTAGGTCACAAAGAAAGCCTCCAAAAATCAAAATACAGAAAAGCATTTTTTCAGACCATAATGCCATAAAATTAGAAATCAACAATAAGAAGACTGAGGAAATAAAGTTTAATACATGGCAACTGAATAATACCCTCCTTAAGAGTGACTGGATAATAGAAGAAATTAAACGTGAATTCAGAAAGTTCCTAGAAACAAATGAGAATGAAAAACACAACATACCAAAATCTTTGGGACACGGTGAAAGTGGTGCTGAAAGGACAATTTATTACAATAAATGTGCACGTCCAAAAAGACAAAAGAATCAATATTAACACATTTACACAGCGTCTCCAGCAACTAGAAACAGACTAACAGAGGGAACTTACAGTCACCAAGAGAAATGAAATAATAAAGATCATAGAAGAAATAAATGAGATAGAAAACAGAAAAACTATAGACAGAATCAACAGGACAAGAAACTTGTTCTTTGAAAGGTTTAACAAAAGTAACTAACCATTGGCAAACCTAACAAAAGAAAAGAAGGAGAAGACACAAATAAATTGCATTGTGACATGGACAATGTCACAACGGAACCAAAGGAAATCAAAGGGATAATTAACAAAATACTATGAAGAGTTGTATTCCAACAAATTTGAAAACTTAGAGGAGATGGATACATTTCTACAAAAGCACAATCTACCTAAACTCACACAGAGTGAAGTAGAACACATGAACAGAGACATAAAAAGAGAAGAAAATGATTAGGTTATCAAAATCTCCCAACTAAAAGACGTCCAGGCCCAGATGGCTTCACTGGTGAAGTTCTACCAGACATTGAGGGAAGAGTTGTCACCAGTTCTACTCAAATTATTCCAGAATATAGAGGATGATGGAAAACTTCATAATACATATTTAAAACAAGCATAACCCTCATACCAAAAGAGGACATCACTAAGAATATTATAGACAAATATCCCTCATGAACATATATGCAAAAACTCTTCAACAAAATCCTAGCCAACAGAATCCAGCAGCACATCAAAAAAATAATACATCATGACCAAGCAAGAGTCATCAGGGATGCAAGGATGGTTGAACATTAGAAAAACAATCAATGTAATCTACCATATAAACACAAAAAAGAAAAAGAAAACAACAACAACAACAACAACACATGATCATATCAATTGATGCAGAAAAGGCATTTGACAAAATCCAAAATCCATTCCTGATAAAAACATGCAACAAAATAGTAATCCAAGGGAAATTCCTCAATGTATTCAAGAGCATATATACAAATCCAACAGCCTACATTACTCTCAATGAAGAAAAACTGAAAGCTTTCCCTCTGTGAACAGGAACCAAACAAGGATGTCCCCACTGATATTCAATATTGTGCTGGAAGCTTTAACCAGAGCTATATGACAAGATAGGGACATCAAGGGCATCCAAATTGGCAAAGAGGAAGTAAAACTCTCTCTATTTGTGGACGTTATGATCTAGACCTCGTTGGAAGATCCAGCAAAGTGGCAGGGTATAAGACCAACATACAAAAATCAGTTGGATTCCTCTATACCAATATTGACAGTGCTGTAAAAGGACATTAGGAAAACAATTCCATTTACAATAGCCACACAAAAGATGAAATATCTAGGAATAAATGTAACCAGAGAAACAAAGGATGTATACAAAGAAAACTACAGAACACCACTACAAGAAACTAAATAAGACTTACAAAAATGGAAGAATATACCATGCTGCTGAATAGGAAGACTTAACATTGTGCAAGTGTCACTATTGCCCAATGCAATTTACACATACAATGCACTCTTAATCCAGATTCCAAGCACATTCTTCAAAGAGATGGGGAAAAAACAAAACAAAACAAAACAAAAAACCCTACAAACTTTACATGGAAAGGAAAGAGAATCATGATAAGCAAAGCACTCCTTTAGAAGAAGAACAAGGTGGGAAGCCTCTCAATCCCTGATTTCAAAATTTACTACATGGCTACGGTGGAAAAAACATACATACAGTGGTACTGGTATAATGAAAGACACATCGATAAATGGAACAGAATTGATAATCCAGAAATTAAGCCATCCACATACAACCAACTGATTTTGACAAAGTACTTAAATATATTGCATGGGGAGTTGATGGTATCTTCACCAGATAGTGCTGGCAGAAATGGAAAGTGATATGTAAAAGACTGAAACAAGACCTTTACCTTACACCTTACACAAAAACGAACTCACCGTGGATTAAAGACCTAGATGTGGATCATAGAATTACAAAGGCCATCAATGAAAAAAATAGGGAAAAAAGAGAGAGGTCTAATGCAGCTCATAGATAAACTACCAAACATTTTGAAACTGACACAAACAAAAATAGACAAAATATATCAATGGGACATTCTAAAAATTTAAAACTTATGTACATCAAAAGACTTCATCAAAAGAATAAAAATGGAGCCCACAGAATGCGAAAAAATCTTTTGCAATGACACATCAAATAAGGGTCTAATTTCCAAAATATATAGGAACTTGCAACACCTCTACAAGAAAAGGACAAATAACCCAATTAAAAAATGGGCACAGGACATGAATAGACACCACCAAGGACGAGACCCAGGCAGCCAACAAAAACATGAAGAAATGTTCACTATCACTAGCCATTGTGTTGTTGTTGTTAAGTGCCATCAAGTCGGTTTCAACCCATAGCGACCCTGAACAGGGTTTCCGAGGCTGTAAATCTTTACGGGAGCAGATCGCCTCTTCTTTCTCCCATGGAGCAGCTGGGAGCCCGATTCGTAACCACTACGCTACCCATTAGAGAGATGCAAATCAAAACAACAATGAGATATCATCTCTGGGCAGCAATAACAGCAAAGAAAAAAAAAAAGTAGAGGAAAATAAACGTTGGAGTGGATGTGGAGAGACAGGGACACTCCTGCATTGCTAGTGGATTTGAAAAATGGTCCAAACACTCTGGAAAACAATATGGCGCTTCCTCAGAAGGTTGGAAATAGAGATACCTTATGATCCAGCAATTCCTCTACTTGGTATTTAGCCACAAGAAATAGCAGCCTTAATGCGAGAAGATATATACACACCAATGTTCATAGAAGCACTATTTACAATAGCAAAAACATGGAGGGAGCCTAAATGCCTATCAAATGAATAATGGACAAACAAACTGTGGTACATACACACAATGAGATATTATGCTACCCTGAAGAACAACAAGGAAGCTGCAA
>NW_006408644.1:5649126-5651277 GCF_000296735.1 Chrysochloris asiatica | reverse complement strand
GAGGGGGAGGGAAAGGAATGTGTGTCACAGAGTAGTGAATGGGCACAGGATAGTTTGGGTGCTCGGGCGTGGAATACACTAGAAGGGGAAGGAAAATGGAAAAATATGGAAGATAGAAGAATAGCTGGGCTAAATAGAACAGAGGTAAACAATGATGTACGCACAAACAGGACTCGTGGATACAAAGATTAAGGCAAGGTTTTAATGCATAAAAGTGGGGAAATGATGTTAAGATGCTTGGCTTTCTTTTTTTTTATTAATGTTTTATTGTGCATATATGATAGTTTACATGGGAGAACATTAGTTTTATATTCATTCTATCGTATATCGTTTCATTGCCATGGTTCCAATCCCCTCCATGCATCATCAACCAACCAAAGGGTAGACCCTGCAAGCCTGCCCCCTACACTACGCCCATTCCCCCCTCCCAGTCTTCGGCACACAGTCGCTCTCCCACTCTGGATCTAAAGTTCCCAGCTGCTGCATCGCTCCACGTCATCATCTCTGCCTCCATTTCAGTCATCACTTCTTCTCTGGGTAGGGTCCCGCTCTCTGCTTATCTCCATTGATGGTCCTAGGGACCTCTGATCCTAGACTGAAAAGTTAATCACTCCCTTCCTTGCTATAAAATGTCTACCTTTACATTTTCAACCCTCACAATCAGTCCTGATAACAATTATTCACTATTGTATCACAAGAGACCCATCTGCATTTCATTTCATCAGCTCTGCCTAGACAAATTGGATATGTTCCCTCTTGAAAGCTTGTAAGCCAGTTACTTCTTGCTTTTGTAGCCCCTCCCCAACCCCCCCCTCCCCCCATTTTGGGTAGCCAATGTCCAAGTTGCCCATCCCTGTCTACTCTGTGTGTGGAGGGGGTGGGACTGATTCTTGCTGTAAGGATTTGTTCCCTCTTTTGAGTTACTGCATCCATAGGTGTAGGTCAAGTTCATCAAATTGTATCAGGTTACTCTTTGTTTCCTCCTCTTTCTTCTTCTGGTTGAGCTCTGATCATCCAGACATTGAAGCCAGGTCAAGTGGGTATTATCTGCAAGTGTGGGTGTTTTTGTGTATATGCCCTCTCTTTTTATCAGCTGCATGCTTCACTCTCTACATTGTAGGACTTAGCTCGCCACTTCATTGCTGTTTTTCCCTAACTTCCCCTTATTGGTGACCAGCAGGGTCACCAATCAGAGTGTGTATTGCCATTGAGTCTTATTCTTGGAAGGGGTTTGCACTGAGGGAACCCCACCACTTGTCTTGATGTTTCCTGGGCAAGCAATAGTCCATCTGCATCTATTGTTTTGTATTTTTTCCTGTAGGTCTTTCTTTCAAGAAGTATCTTCTTCTCTTCTTCTAGCCGCTCCAGACTGGTTTGCTCATCCTTTCAAGTGGAAATTTCTCATTTCTGGTGATGTAGATGTGGTTCAGGCTTCTACCTGTAGTCTTATGTATTGCAGAGGCTCCACAGGAAGCCTCCTTCATTGGGCATGTTGTAGCCCCATTTTAGGTATTCCAATCAGTTATAGGCAGAAGACGGACTTACGAGTTTTCTATGGTGATGTTTCTGACTATTCCTTTCTTTCCCCCTCCAGTGTCTATTTTATATTATAATGCAAGGAAAACCAAGATTCAAAAGACAGCCAAGCATCTCAACATTATTCCCCCCTTTCCCCCAATCCAACCATGTCTCAATCTCTGTATCCCAGAGTCCTGTAGTTCTAAGGTTGTGCATACATCATTCTTTACCTCTGTCCCACTTAGCCCATTCAAACATGCCTTTGCTTTGTTCTTCCATTCCCCTCTCCCTTCTTGTATATTGCCCCCTTCCCCAGCACCCAAACTTTCCTGTGTCTAATCCCTGCCTTGTGCTCCACCTTCCCCTCCCTCCCCTCACCCACCCCCAACTTCCCAGCAATCAACTAAGAATTCTCCCCACCCCCTTTAGTATGGGTTCTTTTTCTTAGACTTTTAGAGTAATGGTCCTATGCAGTGTTTCTCTTTTTGTGACTAATTTCACTCAACATAATGTCCTCAAGGTTCATCCATGTTATGCGGTGGCTTGCTGCTTCCTTGTTATTCTTGAAGGTAGCATAATATTCCATTGTGTGTATGTACCACAATTTGTTTATCCATTCTTCAGTTGATGGGC
>NW_006408644.1:5646834-5647420 GCF_000296735.1 Chrysochloris asiatica | reverse complement strand
TCTGGGATTCACATTTAGGTCCTTAATTCATGTTGAGTTGGTTTTTGTATAAGGTGTGTGAGGTGAAGGTCTTGTTTCAGTCTTTTGCATATAATTTTCCAGTTCTGCCAGCACCATCTGTTGAAGAGACTACCATCTCCCCATGCAATATATTTAGGAGTTTTGTCAAAAATCAGTTGGCAGTATGTAGATGCGTTAATTTCTGGATTTTCAGTTCTGTTCCATTGATCTTTGTACCTTTCTTTGTATCAGTACCAAGCTGTTTTGACCACTGTAGCCGTTTAGTATATTTTGAAGTCGGGAAGTGAAAAGCCTCCAACCTTATTCTTAAGCAGTGCTTTGCTTATCCTGGGTTTCTTTCCCTTCCATATAAAGTTTGTAATTGTTTTTACCATCTCTTTGAAGAGTATCATTGGAATCTGGATTGGGATCGCATTATACGTGTAAATTGCTTAAGGCAGTATTGATATTTTCACAATGTTCATTCTTCTTTTCCAGGAGCATAGTACATTCTTCCATTTTTGTAAGTCTCTTTTGGTTTCTTGTAGTAGAGTTTTGTAGTTTTCTTTGTATAAGTCCTTTGTTT
>NW_006408644.1:5643885-5645536 GCF_000296735.1 Chrysochloris asiatica | reverse complement strand
TTTTATCCTGTAATTGACCTGACCTTCTCTCTATCAGGATTTCTGTTCCTACTTGTTTACCTTCTTTTATATTTTACTTGTTTTGATTATAGACTGACATCCCAGGTACTCTGAGTTTGTTCTTATAGTTTTGGTATGTTAACAACTCTTCTTTCTGTTGACTTAATTCAGTGAAGTGCTGACACGTATGTCAATCTCTGGTTGTTGTCTGTTCTTGTTGGTTCTCAGTCCACAGAACTCCCTTTAGGATGTTTTGTAGTGCAGGGTTGGCTTTGCTTAAATCCCTTAGCTTCTGTTTATCCTGGAATGTTTTGATTACACCATCATATTTGATTGATAGCTTTGCTGGATAAAGGATTCTTGTTTGGCAAGTTTTTTTCTTTCAGTTTTTTATATATGTCTCCCCAATGCCTTCTTGCTTGCATGGTTTCTGCTGAGAGATCCGAGATTAATTTGACTTGCTTGCCTTTGTATGTGACACTTTTGTTTTCCCTGGCTGCTTTCAGAAGTGTCTCCTTATCTTTGAGTTTGGAGAGCTTGACTATGATATGTCTAGGTGATTTTCTTCCTTTTTTTTAAGTTTTTTTTTAGTGGTTTTAGTTAAAGTTTACAGGGCATATCATCAGTTTTACATTCAACAAATCATATAACTTGTTTCATTACATTGATTATAGTCCCCTCCATTTACCATCAGTTAACAGTATTTTTCTCTACCCACTTTAGCTTTTTAAAAAACACAAATGAAAAAACCCACTCAGGCATATATAATAATTTACATTTCCAAAGGACACATTTTGTAAGTCTGGTCCTGGCCACCAGCTCTTAGTCCTTCTCTTCTTCGTCCATGAATCTAGAGTCCTCAGCCACGCCCCCTCTTCATGGCCCCAACTCTGACACTGTTTCTCTGAATAAGGTCCCACACTCTGCTTGTGCGTTCTGCTCTTGATGGTCTTAGGATCCTCTGTTTCTGGAATGTAAGATTAACCACTCCCCCTTTTTTATTGCATAACTTCTACCTTTACAATTGTGACCGTTGCGATTAGTCATGATAACAGTTACTCACTATTGAATCTTACAAATCTTATCCCCATCTCTTCTCACCAGACCCATCTAGAAAAGATGACAGCTATTCAGTGGGGGCACTTTCTTTCCCCCCATAATCTTAAGCTAAACTCCCTCTTGAAACCTTGTAAGCCAGGCACTTCGTGCCTTTATTGTCCCCTCATTTTACGTAGTCAATTTTCTAAGTTGCCCAACCCTATCTACCCTGTGTACTGAGCAGATAGCATTGAAACTTGATGTGAAGACTCTTTCCCTCTCTGCTGGTATTTAGAGTAACTACCGCTCTGAATATAGGTCAGGTTCATCGTGACGATGCATCATCTGTCACTGTAGCTGTTCCACTCTGCTTGTCCTTTCTAGTGGGAATGTCTCACCTCATAAGTTTGTGGATGTGAGTCAGGATTCCACCTAAGATCCTATACTCTATAAAGGTTTTGCATGAGGCTTATGTCACTGGGCAATTTGTAGACCCTTTTTCAGGAATTACAATCAATTATAGGCTGAAGGTGGGCTTACAAGTTTTCTCTAATCATGTTTGCCAACATTCCTTTCTATCCCACTCAAGTGTCTATTTTACAATAGTAGGCAA
>NW_006408644.1:5597664-5642525 GCF_000296735.1 Chrysochloris asiatica | reverse complement strand
ATTTTTTTGAATTCCTTCTCAGGCATTTTCAAAGCCTGTCCATCTTCCAGTATGGAGTGTAGGTCTACTTCCAGCTCATTTGCCTCAGTCACTTTATCTCATTTCTGGACATGTGCAGATATGGTCAGCTGTTTCTGTTTTTTGGGCATCTTCAGGGGTTATCTGTGGCCTTAATACTTTTATTCTTTCTGATTGCCTTAATACTTTTTTATTCTTTCTGATTGCCTCCAGGTAGATGCGATCAGGAAATGGGCTTCCCTTTTTACTCTTTTTCTTGAGAAATTTCAAGATACCACTGTTGGTCGTTTTGACATAACTTAGGATTTAATTTTCATCTTATTTCCTTTTTTGTCTGCTTGTCCCACTCCACATTCCCCGTTAAGGCCTTTTTTTCTAGTTGTAAACAGATAAGAGCTGGCTGTTGCTCTTTGGTTTTAATTGGAATCTGTCTCTTTAACTTTTGAGGAAATCTGTGCACATGTGTAGTAGAATCCTCCGAGGGTGGGGCTGGGGTGCCCACTAACTCAGGCACCCCTATAGTCACCCGAATTGAGGTGCACAGACAGCAAGAAACCAATGAACAGCTACCAAAAGAGAAGAATGTCCTCACCTTTATCTCTGTGGTTCTGCCAGGCATCTGTGGCCACTCCGAGCCTTTCCCTCCTTGTTCTCACCCAAGATGTCGGCTGCTCAAGCAGCTGAGGGTCTCGAATTAGAAAGCAATAGATTTCTTGCTTCTGCCACAAATTACCCCAGCTGTAAATCTTCCAACCTTCTGAATATTCCTTTATATGTGGTTCAGAGTTCTGGGACCATCCCCTGAGCATGCTTGGTCGGGTATTCTGTGTTGTTGCTGGCGGAGATCCTTTACTGCACTTCCACCCGATCTGCCATCGTGTTTGTTCTCCGTTGATTTTCTTTTGGGGTCTACCCTTCCTGGAGTTTGTTGAGCTTCTTGAGTATTTATCTTTTCACTTTTCAGGATTTTAGAGACATTTTCTTCCAGCAGTTTTTCAAGTATTTCCTCTGTGGACTTGCATGATTCTTCTTGTTCTGGAATGCCGATAATTCTTAAGTTATTCCTCTTCATGTTGTCCAACATGACTCTTAGACCTTTCTCCAAAATTTTTAATCCTTTTTTGGTGTTTGTTCTTCTATCTTAGTGATATTGAGAGATTTGTCTTCCAGTTCACTGGTTCTGCCTTCCATCTCATCTATTCTACTCCTCTGCCCTTTCAGAGTGTTCTCTAATTCTGTTATTTTGTTATTGATCGTTTGGACCTATTTCTGTAGGTTTTGAATGGTTTCCAATGCTGTACTGTCTTATTTGATTGTTCCTGTAGAAGTTTCTTGACTTCTTCCTTATTTTTCTCAATTCCATTGTAAAGTGTTTTGAAACATTTTATAATTATTTTTCGGAATTCTTTCTCAGACATTTTCTAGGCATGCCCTCCTTCCAGAATGGAGTCCAGGTCTACTTCTAGGTCATAAGTCTCAGACATTTTATCTTTTTCCTGGACATGTGCTGATATGATCATCTACTTTTGCTTCTTGGACATGCTTAATGTTTATCTGTAGCCTTAATACTTAATTGTGTATGTGTTTTGGTATTTTTTTATACTTTCTGATTGCTTCCAAGAAGATGTGATCAGGATGTGGGTTTCCCTTTTCACTCTTCTTATAGCTTAACTCAGAGTAACTTTCAGAGGTGTTGTCTGTTTCCCTGGTATATGGCAGATAGTATTGGTTCTTGCCTAGGTTTTGGTGTTTTATAGAGTGTAATGGTAGCTTGGCTATATGGCAGCAGTTTCTGACTCTTCTTGTGTAATACAGGGAGACGAACAGTCTTCCAAAGGCAGAAGGGAGGGGCATATAACAGGAAAACAACACCAGTGGGGGGGAAAAAATGAGAGAGAGAGAAAAAAAGCAGCACCAACAAAAAGAAGACTGAATACTGCAGTCTCTAATCACAGAAAGGGGAGAGGACGGAGAGAAGAAAAAGAAGGGATAAAAAATCTGTAGCTTAATATGAGTATGGCTTTAATGTCCAAAGTTCCTGTCTTTAAAGCTGCCCACGAGATTCTAAGTTGTCAGTCTTGGCTGTTATGCTAAATCTCAGGCTCCAATCTAACCTTTGGCTCTCTTTCTCTCCCTTCAGCCACCTCCTACTCTTTCCCGTGATAAAAAAACAGAACAAAAAGGAAACAGATATTAAAACTTCAGGGCCTCTGCTTGGGCTGAGTATCTGTGTGCATGTGTGGCCGAAGAACCCACCAGCGGTG
The DNA here is from genome assembly GCF_000296735.1 of Chrysochloris asiatica. Classification (NCBI taxonomy): domain Eukaryota; kingdom Metazoa; phylum Chordata; class Mammalia; order Afrosoricida; family Chrysochloridae; genus Chrysochloris; species Chrysochloris asiatica. The sequence goes on along the minus strand of NW_006408644.1, from coordinate 5,640,243 downwards.
AGGGAGAGGGGTGGCCACTAGGCTCAGGGTCTCTCTTTATTCACCAGAATGGAGGTGAGCAAACATTGAGTGTGCCAATTACCAGATACCAAAGAAAAAAAGAAAGTCAGAACAAAGCAAAACTGACAAAGCATATTGTCCACCTTTGTCCCAAGGTTCCCATGGTGTTTTTCCATAGTGTTTCTGCTCACCCTGTATTGTCTTGCAGCTTGGTCTCACCCAGGATGTCTCCTCAGGCCTCTGTGCTCGGCCCAGCAAATTTAAAAGTATGTGGTTTTTTACTTCAGCTCCAAACTCCACAAGCTATATGTCTTCAAACCTTTAAAATATTCCTATCTCTGTGGTTCCGAGTTTTGGAGCTCTTCCCTGCATCTGATTTGCCTGGTATTCTGTGTGATTGCTGATGGCGACTTTCACTGCACCGTCATCAAGGCCCACCTCACTTGGCTGTCTTTTGAATCTTGGTTTCCCTTGCCTACTATTGTAAAATAGACACTTAAAGGGGGGAGAGAGAGGAATAGCCATTAACGTCACCAGAGAAAACTTGTAAGTCCATCTTCAGCCTATAACTGATTGGAATACCTAAATTGGGCCTAGAACTTGCCCAGTGAGGGAGGCTCCCTGTAGAGTCTTTGCATTGCAGAAGACTGTGGGTGGAAACCTGATCCCCATCCAGAATCTTCTGAGGTGGGATATTTCCACTTGAAAGGAAAGCAGACCAGTCTGCAGCAGCTAGAAGAACAGAAGATACTTCTTGAATGAAAGACCAGCAGAAAAAAATCAAAAACAATAACAGCAGTCCAATTGACTACTACAAGAGCAAACAATTTGTTACCCAGAAAGACATCCAGGCAAGCGGTCAGGTTGCCTCAAGGCAAACCCCCTTACAAGACTGAAACTCAAATGGAATACACTAGCAGGCATATGGTCCTGCTGCTGACCACAGTGATATTCCATAAGGGGAAGTGGGGGAAAAACAACAATGAACTTGTGAACTAAGTCCAACCACTTTCAATAGATTCCTGTTAACCTGGATTGAGACCTGGTTAACCAGCAGTATGATGAGACCTCAGGACTCCTGGGCATAGGGGCAGGGACGTTGTCCCAGAGGACTAGAATGGAGTGGAAGCATTCAGCTGATATGAAGTGAGGGGAGATGCATGAGAACACCCACACTTGCCGATAGTACATATTTGACTTGGCATCAATGGCTGGATGACCATAACATGACTAGAGGAAGAAAGAAGAGGATCAGCAACTTAAAAAGGAGTAACCCGCTAAGAGTGGATGAATTTGACCCATGCTTGTAGATGCAGAATGACAAAAGAGTGCACAAGTCTCTACAGTGAAGATCATTCCCTCCCCCTTTTTACACAGGATTGACAGGGATGACAAACTTATACATTGACTACCCAAAATGGGGCATTACAAAGGCAAGAAGTGACTGGCTTACAAGCTTTCAATAAGGAACTTAGCTCCAGAGGATACAGGGAAATGTGGAATCTCCACTGAACTATTTTCATCCTTTCTGGATGGGGTTGATAAAAGGAGAGGGGGAAAGGACTCCTGTGGCTCAGTAGGGAATGATTGCTATCAGATCTGACACTGAGTGCTGGAAATGTAAATGTAAATGTTTGGTAACAAAAGGAGGGGAGCAGAGGATTTTGCAGTCCAGGAGTGGAGATCCCTGGAACCATCAAGGGAGAAAAGCTAAGTGCTTTTCCGGGGAGGCAGTGACACTAGGGATGGAATAGAGATGGTGACATATACAGAAGGAGAGGCTGGGGACTCTGGACTCAGGGAGGGAGAAGGGCTGTATGCTGGTGGCCGGGTAACAGGCGTGTGGCATGTATCCTTTGGTTGTTTGAAGATGCATGCAGGTGATTGTGATCATTGCAATGAAACAAAATACGATAGGATGAATGTAAAGATAATGTTCACCCATGTAAACTAACACATAATTCACAATAAAAACTTAAAAAAATAACAAAACCAAAAACCAAAAAAAAAAAAAACAAAGTTCCAATATTTGTTATAACATGGATGAACTTTGAACCACAATTCAATTATATTCAATGAAATAAGTTAATCATAAAATGACGAGTATTGTATGGCCCCATTTATTGGAAATATCCTAATTAGGCAATGTATAGAGATAAAATTTTACTATTGGTTACCAGACACCAGCATGAACAGCATAAGTGGACTTTTCCTGAGCTTCTGTTGATACTGATGAAAAAAATTAGAAAAGAATAATGGTGAAGGTTTAACAACACGATGAACAATATTGTCATTGAATTGTAGAAATGAAGAAGGTTGAAATGGCAAATGTTTTGCTGCAGATATATTTACCACAATAAAAAAAAAAAAAATGGGCCAAAGATAGGTTTTTCATACAAAGTTCTCTTAAACTTATGACAAGATACTTAAAATCAATCATCATCATTGTTGTTGTTAAGTGATGTTAAGTCAGTTCCAACATATAGCAACCCTGTATAGTGTTGTAAATTAAAACAACACTGAGATTTTGATTGGCAAATATGAATAAAAATTTTGATATAATTTTCTTTGTGTGTATGTGTTGAAATAGACATTCACGTACAATATATCTGTTAAGTAATTGATAAAATACCCATTAAGGACAAGCCATCAAGATCACAAATGTGTATATCCTGCCAATTAGCAATACTTTTTCTATGAATTTATTTTACAAATATATTTTTACATGAGTAAAATGACACATTGTGGCAGTGTTTGCAATAGGAAATAATTGTACAAAATTTGAATTTTATTTGGTGGGAGGCTGGTTAAATGTGCTACATAGATAAAATATAACCCCATGAAACTGTTAAATGAATAAATTCATGATTATAAAAAGCTTTTTAGGTACTGATAAGGAGACATTTCCAAGAGAGAATGGTAATATACCATCTGGATAGAAAAAAAAAAAATATATACATATTTCGATTTGCCTGTAAATTTATAATCAACTTTTGGAGGAGAAACAAAAAATAATAATGGTTCCCTTCTGCGGGTATGTGAACTGGACATAGTAGAAAGTCCTTTTTATTTTGTATTATTTGAACTTGTGTATGCATGATCAAATAATAATGATTCCAGAGGGAATCTGCTATGGGATAAAGCACTAGACTGCAAGGTTGGTTTGAATCACAAGGTTGGAGGTTCAAACCCACCAACAACTCCTGGGAAACACTATACAAGGTTGCTGTACATCAGACCCACTCAATGACACTTAACAATTAAAATATAAAATAATTTTTTAAATCATATCATTCTATAATTCAAAATTTTAAAAAATATCTTGTTGATATAGATATAGAGGAATGAAAATAAAATATGCTAGTTTTAAGCAAAACATCTGGGCTTATGATTTGAATAACTTATCACAGATCAGAAATCTGTTGACTCTAAGCAAGCCAAATTCTGTGGACCCTAGTTTTCTTGAAAATAAAGTAGAAACATTTCTTGATAGTCACCCCAATGTGTTCAAAGTATTTTCAGAAAACTGATCAATTGATATTGTTGTTGTTGTTAAGTGCCATCTAGTAGGTTCTGACTTGCAGCAACACTGTATTAGGTTTCCTAGGAGAGGCTGGTGCATTTGAATCTCAACCTTGTGGTTCGCAGTCCAGTGATATCAAATAACCCAAAATGAAGCAAATTTAGTATTGTGTTATTTTAAATTCAGACCATAGTGGAATCTTTTAACAGCATTGTTATGTGGGTTTTAGAGCTAAAATAGAAAAACAAAACAAAACAAAAAGAAACAAGAAACTCTACACAGAACCAAAATGCTAGTGCAGTTGATATTTACCAAGCACAAATTCAAATTAGTGCAAAAACCAGATTTGCTGTTTAAATTTGCAAAATATTTGCCTGGTTCTTACTTAATTTGTAGATATTAGCAGTAACACAAGGAAAAAATGAACCCAAACTACTTTCTTTGTTAAAGAACCAAACAAAATCTCTTTGCCAACAAGTCAATGTCAAATCCTTATGACTGTACTAGAATAAGTAGAATTGCCCACAGAGTTTCCAAGACTATGAAATTTTATAGTAACAAACTGTCACATATTTCTCCATCTGAGCTGCTTGTAGATGTAAACTACCCACCTTTTGTTTAACCACCAACCTCCTAACCATCACACCACTAGGGCTCCTTCTTTAGTAAGTCACGTACTTGATATTTCATTATGAATTTGTGTATGTGTGTGTGTTGGTGTCCATGCATGTACATGAGTATATGTTGATTGTTGCATTGTTTTTAATGTATGAAGTAGGTATGAGGGTAAGTCAGAAAGTATTTCTACTAGGGCTCCAATTCATACATGTATGGGTTTTCCCAAACTAAATGTATTTTAAACATGTCTCTGCAACCAATGGATGGCTACAGATAAGCTTTGTCAGTATTATACTAGTCTTTATCTTTTCCCGGTTCCTTAAAAAAAAAAAAAAGTTCCAATCAAAAGAGTGGTTTCCAGACAAGATCTGCTGCATCAGTTAAATTAAAGGCAGAGAGGTCAATTCAGATTATGATGACAGCTTCTGGAGGTTGCACAGTGATAATCTTGATCAATTTTTTTGAAGGACTCAGGGGCTTATTAGGAAGAATTTTTAAGAAAATTGAAAACTGCATTGGTGAGGAAAATAACCAGGAAAGTTGTGTTGAGGAATTTTGTGATCACAATAATTTATCTGCTCACTTATTAAGAGTAACAAGGGCTGTTCTAGGACACTTTTGTTGGGAAACCTTACCTTTACTCACCCTACCATTCTGATCTTGTCCCTTAATCCTTCTTTTTGTTTCCAAAACTCAAAGAACATTGAAAGGGAACAAATTTGAATCCCTTGAGGATACCAAAACTGCTATTTTGATGTGGTGTAAAACAGCACAGAATTCTTCAGGAAAGAGTTAGAGAGATAGAGACACTGCCTTCAAAAATGTATAGACTTAAATGAAGGATATGTTGAGAAACAATAGCTTCATATTTAATTTTTTTTTCATGAAGATTTCTATGATTTTGTAGCAAACTTTTTGACTTACCCTCATATTTGTCTTCAGTTATAGTAGAATTCATTCTTAGCTTGAGAAAGTCTTATATTAATATTTAATTGTATTTAAAGAAAAAATTGGCACTCTCTTCTAGTGATTATATCCCCAAAGTTCAACCTCTCTCAGTATCTTATCTTCTATTAATGTGAATTTATTCTTCAAGTCTACATAGAAGCAGCAAGTATGGCAAGAACAACTAAAATTCACTGCTTTCCTCATCATTTTAACTCATGAACTGGTAAGTTGTGGCAAAACTGGCCACAATTTAAAGGTACACAGGTCATAAGTAGATGTAGGCTTGATTTCCTCTGTTGGAATATCTGCAAAAATATTTGCATTTCTATCATGTGGAGAGTATATACAAAATTGGTGTGATGAGAGTTCAATATTTTACAGTAAAGTTTATGGAGTTCTGGCAACTAAGGGTACATGATAGTATTAACTTCTGCTCCTTTGTGAAATGAGACATTTTTCTTCTAGTGCTAAACACGAAGCAATAGATTCAGTCTATGTTTCATACTTGAATTATTTGCTGTTTCCACAAGGTAGGTCTTAGTTTCATTGATTATATTACCAGATTATCCTATGATTAAAGCTATTAACTATCCACTCTTGAGTAGTCAACATAGCAATGTTTAGTTGCCTTGCAGTAACAATTAGGAAATGAAGCAATTTACCATAATTAGGTAATATCTTAAAAAAAAAAAAGTATCCACATTATGGGAAGTTAAAAAGACTTCTTTCTTATGGCTGGGGATGACTGTTAACAGAGTGATTTTTTTCCTAAATTACAAAGAAATTATTACACTTTAAATTTGTTCATTATTGCAAACACAGAAACAACAAATGACTCTTGTTCAGAGTTTGCCCCATACGGCTTTGAGCAAGTTTCTTAACCTTTCTCTGTTTTTGTTTCATCATCTAGGAAACAATGATAATAGTCATACCACAAGTAGATACTGATGGGTAATTATTGTTTGCAATATGCTTTGAGATCCTGGGAACAAAAATGCTCTTCAAATAAATAAATGCACAATTCACATAAGACATACTTTGATTTGTTGCAATAGGGTTATTTAGACTTTAGACTCAGCCATAAAAACCTTTTGATTATTTTCAGAATTTCTCTTAAGATAAAACATTTTAATATTTTTCACAATTGTAGGTTCTTGAAAGGGGCCTGTTTTGGTACTGCAGAATAAGTATTGTACTGCTAACTGAAAGGTTGGCAGGTTAGAACAAACTCAATGACATCTAACAACAGTCTCTTGTAAGGTCAGGAGGAAAAGATTGTTCCATTCTTTTCAATCCTTTTGTGATGGTTCTTACTTTTGTATAAGGATGAGTCAAAAATTATCTATATGCTGTCTGTAGAATGTATTTTAGTCAACTTTTAGAAAAGGCAAATACATCATTTTTAGTCATAATCTTGCTTTTCAATACACGTTGTCCATCCATCAAGTATTCATATTTCCTTATTAAAAAATGCTTTAGGGTAAGCAGTGAGTCACAGATGAACTGCTGTTTTCATTTCTTCATCAGAGATGAATCTTTGTCCTTGAAGGGCAGGTTTCATGGAACCAAACAGGTGAAAGTCTGATGGTGCAAGTCCAGAACTATAGGAAGAATTGGTTAACACCTCAAAAAGAAGATTTTGCAGAGTGTCAACAGTGTGAGCAGAGGTGTGTAGATGTGCATTGTCATGCAACATCACAGCACTCTTGGATAGCAGTCCTCTGTGTTTCATCTGAAATTTAGAACTCACCTTTTCATTGAGCATTTTGACTGTAACAAGCACTGTTGATTGTTGAGCACTTTTCCTGATAGTGCTCCAATACTGGCCCTTGAGAATCCCAGAAAACTGTAGACATCATTTTCCAGCTGATGGTTGACTTTTGAACTGTTTTTTGGTTGACAGTTGAGGATGTTTTCATTCCATAGTCTACCATTTACTCTCAGGTTCATAGTGAAATTTCCAGGTTGCATAACCAGTAACTTTTTTTTTTTTTTTAAGAAACACTTACCTTCCTTTGAGTATCAGTCCAAATTTTATTTGCAGATATCTAAACACTTCTGTTTATGGTCTTCTGTAGGTTGTTTCAGTACTCATCTTCCAAAAACTTTTGGAAACCCAAGTCTGTCCTGGATTATTTTATAGGCAGAGCCATGGCTTACTTGCAAATGATTTGCCACATCTATTTAACAGAGTCATTTCACGTGTATGCTCAGTGTTGTCATCAGACATGGATGTGGATGAGCATTTTAATATAACCCAAATGCAAATAAGTTTTTACTCATCCTCCTAATTTGTCTGGAGCAAGGTTTCAATTTGTCTACTTCTATTCAACAATCCTGAAATCCTACCCAAATAAGACAGTATTCCTCATGTGAGAAACAGATTTTTTTTACTATTTTGAGAAACAGTATCCCAGGGAAGACACAATTTCTTATATAGACACTACTTTAAATCTCAACACGTACCTATTCCTGTCATCCAGGAAAAGTTGAGGAGGAAGAGATAGGCTACAAGGTGTAAGTAAGTGGATCAGGTATCCTATTCCAGGGACAGAAATTCTGTCTTAGTAACAATTTGGAAAGCCTGTAAGTATTGAAGGGCCTTGTCAAACTGGTGGAGAATAGCTGTAGAAAAGACAGATGTTAGTGAACTGGGTCAACATGAGGGTGGCGATTGAAGGGTAGGCTGGAAAGCAGAACTATAAATCAGAAGGGGCAAAGAGGAAACACTAGGGTATTCGAGGTGAAAAAAATTTTTAACATGTACATTCAAGTGCTTATTATGTGCTACGCATTAAGCACTTTATAATCCTTCTCACCTTTAATCCTCTCAAGAAGTTTATGAGTTAGATACTATCACTATATAATTATCCCCATTTTACAGATGATGAAACTGAGAAATATAGAAGTGAAATAATTTCCCCAAAGCCACACAGCCAGTAATGACAGAGTTAAGGCTTGAACGCATCAATTCTAACTCCCAAATCCATGCAATTAATTACTACCTGCTAATTTTTATTGCTTGTTGATATCAAAGGCACTTGAAAGAAAATGCAGACTTCTTGGCAATCTTCACTGGACCATTAGAACTCAGATCTGGAGGACTAACCTAAACCAAAATTCACCTGAAAGGTTGAACTGAATAGGCTATTACCTGATTTAATTTGGATTGGGTAGGTTTCATTGGAGATGACTTAAACTTGCAATTTGGAGCACCAGTGAATTTAGCTATGAGGAACTGGGAAGGAAATACCATAGAAGTCAGAGCACCGTTCATGTCTCAATAGACTATTAGATTTTATATTCGTTACTTTGTTGTCATCCAGTGCCATCTATGTCATTATCATTGATCCAAGATAGTTCCAGGCCTTGTAGGTGAATTCTAAGGTTTTGATACCCTGTAGATTGATGTTAGAATATTAGCTTACTCTTGACTGAAGGGGAAAGGCACTGCCTTCCAACTCATTACATCTTGACTGTTTGCTGTGATTTTTAATCCAAGCTCTGATTAATACTAATTATATTTAGTTAATGACACCAGATAAAATCACAACTCAAGTTTGCATGTTGCTAGGTACCATCAAGTTGGCTCCAAATCATAGTGATGTTAATTTTATGTCCAAGAGAATCAAACACTTCCTAGTCATGCATCATACTCACAATTATTTATTTGAGCCCATTGTTACAGCTACTGTGTCAATCCATATTGTTGAGGGTGTGCCTCTTTTTCTGATGCTCTACTTAACCAAGCTTGATGTACCTTTCAAAAGACCAGTCCCTCTTGGTATCATGTCTAAATGAGATAAAGTCTTGTCACCCTTGCTTCTACAGAACAGTCTAGCTGTACTTCTCCCAATACACACTTGTTAATTCAGACATTCAATGATATTTTCAATATTCATTTGCCAACACCATAATTCAAATATGAAAATTATTTTCAGGCATTTCTATATATAAATGAGAGGGCATCATAAAGTCAATGGAAAGTGGAATAAAAAAAAAAGGATTTTCCCAACAACTTGTTGAACTGCCCCTCACACAATACTCCCCAATTTACAGTGGGAGTTCTGCAGCGATGACTCCCATGGTAAGTTGCTTATGACATAAGTAAAATATTTCTTTTGTTTGCTTGTTTGTTTCATTATTATTGCCTATTATTTTCAGTATCTTTAAAAATCATATCACTGAAGAACTGTAAGTGAACATCTGAGAATATTAACATCAACAAATTATAAACTGTACAACACTGTCTGTGACAGGATAATATTCATGAGTTCACAGGAAAGACCATGGATAATAATAGTTAATAACATTATTATTCAAATTTACACACCAATCACTAAAATCAATGAAGAGGAAATAGAAGGACTCTACCAACTTCTTCAATATGAAATTGATCAAACATACAATCAAGATATATTGATCATTATTGGTGATTGGAATGCAAAGGTTGGGAACAAAGAGGAAGGATTAATAGTTGGAAAATATGGCTTTGGTTATAGAAATGATGCTGGAGCTCACATGATAGAATTCTGCAAAATGAATTATTTGCTCACGTCAAATACCTTCTTTAGACAGTATAAGACACAATTATACACATGGACCTCACCAGATGGAATACATAAAAATCAAATTCACTACATCTGTGGAAAGAGATGATGGAAAAGCTCCATATCATCAGTCAAAAAAAGGCCAGTGGTGCTTTGTGGAACAGACTATAAATTGCTCATAAGCAAATTCAGGCTGAAGCTGAAGAAAATGAAAACAAGTCCATGAGAGTCAAAATATGGCCTTGAATATATCCCACTTGAATCTTGAAATTATCAGAACACATTTAATAAATTAAATACTTAAAAACTGAAGACAATAACAGTTGTTGGATGACATCAAGAGCATCATACATGAAGAAAGTGAAAAGTCATTTAAGAAGACAAGAAAGGAAAAGATCAAGATGGATGTCAGAAAGGACACTGAAACTTGCTCTCCAATGTAGATGTTAAAACAAATGGAAGAAATGAGGAGGTACAAGAGCTGAAAAGAAAATTTCAATGGCGAGCTTGAAAAGACAAAGTCAAATATTACAATGAAATGTAATGGAGTCAGGAAACCAAATAGGAAGACCACGTTCAGCATTACTCAAGCTGGGAGAACTGAAGAAAAAAATTCAAGTCTTGACTTTCGTTATTGAAGGATTCTCTGGACAAATTATTGAATGATACAGAAAGCATCAAAAGAAGATGGAAGGAATACACAGAGTCACTGTACCAAAAGGCAATGTTTAATGTTCAACCATTTCAAAGGGTAGCATATGATCAAGAGTCAATGATACTGAAGGAAGAAATCCAAGCTGCATTGAAGGAATTGGCAAAGAACAAGGCACCAGAAATTGACGGTATAAAAATTGAAATCTTTCAAGAAAGTGAGGCGGCACTGAAGGCACTCACTCATCGCTGACAAGAAATTTGGAAGACAAATATCTGGCCGACTGACTGGAAGATTTGTGTCCATTGCAAATAGAGGTGACTCAACAGAATGCAGAAATCATCAGACAATGTATTTGATATCTGACGTGAGTAAAGTTGTACTAAAGGTAATACAGAAACGGTTACAATAATACATTGACAAAGAACTTCCAGAGGTTCAAGACAGATTCAGAAGAGGACATGGAATGAGGGATATCATTGTTGATGTCCAATGGATCTTGGATGAAAGCAGAGAATACCAGAAAAATGTTTACCTGTGTTTTATTGACTGTGCAAAGGCTTTTGATTGTGTGGATCATGACAAGCTATTGACAATATTGCGAAGTATGAGTATTCCTGAACACTTAATTGTGCTCATGAGGAATCTGTACCTGGACAAAGAGGCAGTTGTTCGAACAGAACATGGTGACACTGAATGTTTTAAAATTAAGAAAGGTGTGTGACAGGCTTTTATTCATTCACTATACTTATTCAATTTGTATGCTGAGCAAATAATCCAAGAAGCTGGGTTCTGTGAAGAAAAACGTGTCATCAGGATTGGAGGAAGACTCATTAACACCCTGCCATATGCAGATAAGGCAACCTTGTTTGCTGAAAGTGAAGAGGACTTAAAATACTTACTGATGAAGATCAAAGACCATAGCCTTCAGTATGGATTGCATCTCAATATAAAGAAAACAAAATTCCTTACCATTGGACCAATAAACAACATTCTTATTAGCAGAGAAAAGATTGAAGTTGTCAAGGACTTCATTCTTCTTAACATTCATGGAAGCAGCAATCAAGAAATCAAATGATGTATTGCATTGGCAAATCTGCTGCGCAACATCCATCTTTTTAAAGTGTGGAAGAACAAAGATGTCAGCCTAAGGACTAAGGTATGACAGACCCAAGCCATGGTATTTTCGATCACCTCATATGCATGCAAAAGCTGGACAGCAAATAAAGAAGACCGTAGAAGAATTGATGCATTTGAATTATGGTGTTGGAGGAGAATATTGAAAGTGCCATCGATTGCCAAAATAACAAACAGATCTGTGTTGGAAGAAGTGCAGCCAGAGTGCTCCTTGAAGGCCAAGATGGCCAAATTTTGCCTCTCATACTTCGCACATAGTGTCAGGAGGGAACAGTTATTGACGAAGGATTTCATGTTTGGTACGATGGAGGGAGGGTCAGAGAAAAAGAGGAAGAACTGCATGAAGATGCACTGGCCAAATGACAGCATCAATGGACTCAAGTTTGGCAACAGTTGTGAGGTTAGACCAGGACAGGGCAGTGTTTCATTCTGTTTTACAGTTGCTATGAGTCAGTACCGATTAGATGGGACCCAACAACAACAACAATACGTCGTAAACATTACAGATAATAAGTGATAAGATGTGCATAAAATAGATGTTCATAAGTTCAATTTGTCATAACTTGAATGCTTTGTAAGTCATAAAGGATTGACTGCAATTTAAGGTTTATACAAGCATGTGTTTATTCCAAATAAAACATGTTTAAACATGTCCCTGCAATCATTGGAGTTATATCAGTAATACACTTGTTTTGGTCTTATTAATGTACTTTAAAAAACAATTGTCCAATCATACAGTGGTTTCCAAGGGACTTACCCAATCAATTCATTTTAATGCAGAAATCAGTTCAGAAGGTTATGGATACTGGCATTTTTTTTATTCCAATGGGAGGAACCCAGGTAAATTTATCTCAAAGACCCCAGAAATATCATGGAGGTTTATTTTGAAGAAGTTTAAAGAAAATTGAAAATAGTATTGGTGAGAAAAAAGCCAGGGAAATTGTGCCACCTGCCATTCTAGGTGATTTTATTTGAGAAACCTTTTGTCATCTACTATATAGCCTTGAGCTTTCCCCCTCCAGACTTCTTTTTGTTCAAAGAACTCAAAGAATATTTCGAAGGAACATAGTTTGAGTCTTTTGAAGATGCTAAAACTGCCATCTTGACATGGTGTAAATCAAAGACTTTAGAATTTTTTTATTTTAAGAGTTAGAGAGATGAAAACACCACCTCCAGAAATGTTGTTGTTGTTAAGTGCCGTTGAGTCGATTCCGACCCCTAGCGATGCTGTATAGGGTTTCCAAAGAGCAGCTGGTGAGCTTGAACCTCTTATCTTGCAGTTCAAACGGCTTTGCAGTCTGGTGCATTAACCCACAGTGCCACACCAGGACTCCAGAAATGTAGAAGTGTATAAACCTAGGTGGAGAATATATTGAGAAATAATAGCTTTAAATTTTTCTATTTTTGTTTAATAAAATTTCTATGATTTTGTATGAGGATGGTGTAAGACAAGGCAGTGATTTATTCTGTTATATGTATGGTCATGCTGAGTCAGTGACCATGACCACTATAACCAACTCAATAGCACCTAACAGCAACTACAAAAGCATGACTTGGAACAATACTTTTTATTTACCCTCATATAGTAGGGCTCTGGTAGCATAGTGGTTATGAATCGGGGTGCTAAACTCAAGGTCGGCAGTTCAAAACAACCAGCGGTTCCACAGGAGAAAGATGAGGCTTTCTGCTCCAGCCTTGGAAACCCTGTGCAGGGTCACTATGTGTCGGAACCATCACAACAATAATACTATCTGTTTACCTCTAGAACTCTTGATTGTGCTTTATTTGTGTCATCTTCCTGAATTTTAACTAATCAAATTTGAGTCTTCTGAAAATCAAATATCTCCTTAAATAAATGCTACATGGAGGGCTCTCTTATCTATGTTACCTTCTGAATTGAATACTGAAATTGAAACTTTAAATGTGAAATTCTTAATGTCACTGTGACATCCAGAGATGAAAATGAAAAGGACCAATTGGTCTGGTGATATAGCACAGGGAAATGTAAGGAAAATAACTTAATACTTCCTGGTGTGGCACTGTAGGATAAGAATTAAACTGCTAATCACATAGTCAGTGGTTCAAACTCAACACCCACTCCTCAGAAACCCTAACCAGTGTTACTATGAGTTAAAACCGAGTCCACAGAACTTAATAACGAGAACACTCTACTGGATTCTACAGCAAGTGGTTTACATGCATGAGTACAGTACTATCTTACAAAATTTTGTGAAGGAATATTATTTTCTCCACTTTATAAGTGAGAAAATTAAAGCTCAGAAATGTTAAATGATGTGCTCAAGGTCACATTGCTGTTAGGTAAATAACAAAACCAGGGTGTGAATTCAGATCTGTTACTGTGAAGGATAATTCTACATGGTTCCTCATGATCCTTTTCTTTATTTGCGCTTGTTCACTATTGTTATACTCATCTTACATGCATCTCAAATGGAAATCAGTTATTTTATCAAATTTGGCTTCAGTACCAAACATCTATTTTTCACCTTAGTTAAATAATGATTCTAATGATAATTGTTATAAAAATAATAATGAATTTAATAATAACAAAATTGTTTAGTGAGTTGTACTAGATACCAGAGGACATATTAAGTAGTTTACATGGTTTGGTTTATTTGTTATTTAAAACAAATTTGGTTACATAGGTACAGTTTTTGTTTAGTTTTGTTTTTTACAGATGAGAAAACAAACTCAGAAAGGCAACTAAATTGTATAAGTATTACACAGATGTTGAGAGGTAAATCCAGGATTAAAAACTCAAGTATATCTGAGTACAGAGCTCAATTTCTTTACTATTAATCCTTCAATCTCTTGAGTTAAAATTTCACTAATAAAATTAAAGACTGTGCTTCAAGAATTTTTATGAAACATTATCTTCTCTTAAGCCTTTTAACCTCTACTCTGCTGGAATAAAAAATAATAATAAATGATGTCTTGACCTGTGGCGATTCCAAAAGGAAGCATAATATTCAATAAACAGCCTGTGCCTTTGATGGGAATCCAAAGCAAATTATGTTCCATAATGGTTAAGTATTGGACTTTAAAAGAAGGTTTTAAGAAATACTGAACTGCTTTATATAGTATAAAATGTCAATTGCTCACAGAGAAATATTGTGCAAATCTGTTCAATGTATTGGATTGGAATGGAGGATCTGAAATTAATGTGGGAGTTTTTCACCACCTATAACATATCATTCTTCTATTAATTTATAAATTTGTTGTTGTTAAGTGCTATCAAGTCAGTTCCTACTCATAGCAACCCTGTATAGAGTTTCTGAGGAGCAGCTGGTGGGTTTGAACTGCCAAACATGTTGTTCAAAATTCAGTGCGGATCCTACAATACTACCAATATTGTTGTTGCTAAGTTCCATAGAGTTAGTACTGACTCAAAGCGACCCTATGAACAATAGAATGAAACACTGCCCAGCCCTGGGCTAACCTCACAAGTGTTGCCAAGCTTGAGACCATTGATGTTGCCACTTTGCCAATCCATCTCACTGGGGGTCTTCCTCTTTTCTCTAACCCTCCACCTTACCAAACATGATACCCCTATCCAGTGAATGGTCCCTCTTGACAATATACCTGAAGTATGAGAGACAAAGTTTGGCCATCCTGGCTTCTAAGGAGCACTCTGGCTTCACTTTTCCCAGCACAGATCTGTTTGTCATTTAGAAAGCTCATGGCACTTTTAATATTCTTCTCCAACACCATAACTCAAGTGCATCAATTGTTCTAAAATCTTCCTTATTCACTGTCCAGCTTTTGAATGCATATGAGGTTATGGAAAATACCATGGCTTGGATCAGGTATACCTTAGTCCTCAAGCTGACATCTTTACTCTTCAACATTTAAAAGGATCTTGTGCAGCAGATTTGCTTAATGCAATACGTCGTTTGATTTCTTGGCTGCTGCTTCCATGAGTGTTGATGGCTGATCCAAGAAAACAGAAGTCGTTGACAACTTCAATCTTTTCTTCATTGATGAGAATGATGTTTATTGGTCCAGTGGTGAGGATTTTTGTTTTCTTTACATTAAGATGCAATCCATACCAAAGGTATGATCTTCATCAGTAAGTATTTTAAGTCCGCTTCACTTTCAGCAATCAAGATTGTATCATCTGCATATTGCAGGTTGTTTATGAGTCTTCCTAAAATCCTGATGCCACGTTTTTCTTCATATAACCCAGATTCTCGGATTATTTACACAGGATGCAGGTTGATTAAATGTGGTGAAAGAATACAAGCCTGTCACAAACATTTCTTAACTTTAAAACATTCAGTGTTCCCACGTTCTGTTCAAATAACTGCCTCAGTCTATGTACTGATTTCTCATGAGCAGAATTAAGTGTTCTGGAATATTTATACTATGCAATGTTGTCCATAGCTTGCCATGATCTACACAATTAAAGGTCTTTGTATAGTCAATAAAACACAGGTAAACACTTTCTGGTATTCCCTGCTTTCTGCCAAGACCCATCTGACTCCAGAAATTATAGCCCTCATTCCATGTCCTCTTCTGAATCTGGCTTGAAGTTCTCTGTCAATGTATGCTTGCAGTCATTTCTGTATTAACTTTAGTAAAACTACACTTGCATGGGATATCTAAGATTGTCCAATGATTTCTGCATTCCTTTGGGTCACTTCCCTTTGGAATAGGCATAAATACAAATCTTTTCCAATCATTTGGCCAAAAACAATTTTCTTTAAAATTTCTTGGCATAGATGAGTGAGTGCCACCAGTTTTGCCTCACTTTGCTGAAAGATTTCAATTTGTATTCCATCAATTCCTGGTGACTTGTTATTTGCCAATTCCTTAAATGCACCTTGGACTTCTTCAATGTCAATGGTTTTTGATCATATACTGCCTCTTGAAATGGTTGAACACAGACCATTTCCATTTGGTACAGTGACTCTGCATATTCCTACAATCTTCTTTTGATGCTTTCAACATCATTCAATAATTTGCCCAGAGAATCCTTCAATAAAGAAAGCCAAGCCTTGAATTTATACTACAATTGAGCCAGCTTCAGAAATACTGAGTGTGTTCTTCCCTGTTAGTATTCTAACTCCAGATCTTTGCAATTTCATTGTAATATTTGACTTTGTCTTCTTGAGCCAACCTTTGAAATTTTCTGTTCAGCTCTTGTATCTCCTCATTTCTTCCATTTGCAGTAACATCTTTATGATGGTGGGCAAAATTCAGTGTCTCTTCTGACATCCATTTTGAGATTTTCCTTCTTTCTTGTCTTCTTAATGACTTTTTGCTTTCCTTATGTATTATATTCTTTTAAAAAAATATTGTGAATTATGTGATAATTTACATGAGAGAACATTAGGTTTACATTCATCCTATCATATATTTCATTGCCATGGGTACAATCCCCTCAATGCATCATCAACCAACCAAAGGGTATACACTGCAAGCCTGCCCCCTGATCATCAGCACACAGCCCTTCTCCCTCTCTGTGTCTAAAGTCCCAAGCTGCTCCATCTCTCCGCATCATCATCTCAGATTCCATCTCAGGCATCACTGCTTCTCTGGGTAATGTCCCACTCACCTCTCTTCTCCTTTGATGGTCCCAGAGATCTCCGCTCATAGGCTGAAAAGTTAATCACTCCCCTCCTTGCTACAAAACGTCTACCTTTACATTTACAACCATCCCATTCAGTTCTGATAACAATAATTCACTATTTTGTCACAAGAGACCTATCCACATTTCATTTTATCAGCCCCACCTAGACAGATTGGATACTACTACTCAGTGGAGATTCTACCTTCCTCCACATCCTCTGGATCTAGGTTCCCTCTTGAAAGCTTGTAAGCCAGTCACTACTTGTCTTTGTAGCCCCCCACCCTCATTTTGGGTAGGCAATGTCCAAGTTGCCCACCCCTGTCTTCTTCATGTGAGGAGGGGGTGCGAATGATCCTTGCTGTAAAGATTTGTTCCCTCTTTTGAGCTACTGCATCATAGATGTAGGTCAAGTTCATCAAATTGTATCAGATTATTCTTTTTTTTTCCTCTTCTTTATTTTTCTAGTTGAGCTCTGATCATTCAGTCATTGAAGCCTGGTCAAGTGGTGTGTTCTTGTGCATATGCCCTCTCTTCTTATCAGCTGGATGCTTCACTCTCTACTCTAGTCTCTGTGGCTATGCCACTGACTCTGGGCCCAAAAGTGACCAGGTCTTGCCATACTGCTGGCCAACCAGGTCTCCACCCAGGTTCACAGTAGTCTATTGAATGTTGTAAGGCTTAGCTTGCAGCTTCATTGCTGTTTTCCCCTAACTTCCCCTTATCGGTGACGAATGAAGTCACCAATCAGAGCATGTATTCCCATTGAGTCTTAGTCTTGGAAGAGGGTTTGCATTGAGGGGGCCCTCCACTTGCCTTTGTGTTTCCTGGGCATGCATCTTGCTTGTTCTTGTAGTAATCAGTTTGACTGCCTACATTTTTTGGTATTTTTCCTGTAGGTCTTTCTTTCAAAAAGTATCTTCTGTTCTTCTAACTGCTTCAGGCTGGTCTCCTTGTCTTTTCAAGTGAAAATGTCCTACCTCAGAAGATTCTGGATGTAGTTCAGGATTCCACCTATGGTCTTGTGCAATGCAGAGGCTCTGCAGGAAGCCTCCTTCACTGGGCATGTTGTAGCCCTATATTAGGCATTCCAATCAGTTATAGGCAGAAGACGGACTTACAGCTTTTCTATGGTGATATTTCTATTCCTTTCTCTCCTGTTCCAGTGTCTACTTTATAGTAAAATGCAAAGAAAACCAAGATTCAAAAGACAGCCAGGCATCTTAACATTATTCTCCCCTTTCCCAGATTCCAACCATGCCCCAATCCCTGTATCCCCGAGCCCTGTTGTTCCAAGATTGTTCATACATCATTATTTACCTCTGTTCCACTTAGCCCATGCAACTCTGCCTAATTGTTCTCCCATCTGCTTTGTTTTCCATTCCCTTTTCCCTTCATGTATATTGCCACCCTCCCCAGCACTCAAACTATCCTGTGTCTATTCCCTGCCCTGTGCTCCACCTTCCCCCTCTCTCCCCTCACTCCACCCCCACATCCCAGGAACCAGCCAGGAATCCACCCCACCCCCTTTAATATGGGCTCTTTTTCTTTGTCTTTTACAATAGTGGTCCTATGCCGTAGTTCTCCTTTTGTTGCTGAATAACCTCACTCAACATAATGTCCCCAAGGTTCATTCATGTTATGCGATGGCTTGCAGCTTCCGTGTTATTCTTCAGGGTAGCATAGTATTCCATTTTGTTTATGTACCACAGTTTGTTTATCCATGGGCACTTTGGCTGTCTCCATCTTTTTGCTATTGTAAATAGTGCTGCTATGAACATTGGTGTGCATATATCTACTAGTGTTATGGCTTGTATTTCTTGTGGGTAAATACCAAGTAGAGGAATTTCTGGATCATAAGGTATTTCTATTTCCAACCTTCTGAGGAAGTGCCATATTGTTTTCCAGAGAGGTTGGACCATTTTGCAGTACCACCAGCAAGGCAGGAGTGTCCCAGTCTCTCCATATTTCTGCCAACATTTATTGTCTTCTACTTATTTGATATTTGCTGTTACTGCTGATGTCAGATGATATCTCATTGTTGTTTTGATTTGCATCTCTCTAATGGCTGGTGATCGTGAACATTTCTTCATATGTTTGTTGGCTTCCTGGATCTCTTCCTTGGTGAAGTGTCTGCTCATGTCCTGTGCCCATTTTTTAATTGGGTTAGTTGCCTTTTTCTTGTAGAGGTGTTGTAGTTTCCTATATATTTTAGAAATGAGTCCCTTGCCTGATGTGTTATTGCAAAAGTTTTTTCCCATTCTGTGGGTTTCTTTTTATTCTTTTGGTGAAGACTTTTGATGTACATAAGTTTTTATTTTTTAGTATGACACACTTATCTTTATTTTGTCTACTTGTCTTTGTGTAGTTTTCAAAATGTTTTGTAGTCTGTGTATTCCCTGAATTAGTACCCTCACATTTTTCCCTATTTTTCATTGATGTCCTTCATATGGGATCCACATTTAGGTCTTTAATCCATAATGAGTTGGTTTTTGTATAAGGTGTGAGGTGAATGTCTTGTTTCAATCTTTTGCATATCATTTTCCAGTTCTGCTAGCACCATCTGTTGAAAAGACTATTACCTCACCAAGTGATATATTTAGGTGTTTTGTCAAAAATCAGTTGCTCTATGTAGATAGGTTAATTTCTGGATTCTCGATTCTGTTCCATTGATCTATGTATCTTTCATTGTATCAATACCAAGCTGATTTGACCACTGTAGCCGTGTAGTAAATTTTGAGGTCAGGGAGTGAGAGGCCTCCAACCTTATTCTTCTTCTTAAGCAGTGCTTTATTCATCCTGGGTCTCTTTCTTTTCCATATAAAGTTTGTACTTGTTTTTTCCTTCTCTCTAAAGAAAGTTTTTGAAATCTGGATTGGGATTGCATTAAATGTGTTAATTGCTTTGGGCAGTATTGACATTTTCACAACGTTAAGTCTTCCTATCCAGGAGCATGGAACATTATTCAAATTTTTTAAGTCTCTTTTGGTTTCTTGTAGTAATGTTTTGCAGTTTTCTTTGTATAAGCCCTTTGTTTCTCTGGTTATATTTATTCCTAGATATTTCATCCTTTGGGTGGCTATTGTACATGGTATTGGTATCCTAAATCCTTTTCAATGCTGTCATTTTTGGTATAGAGGAATCCAACTAATTTTCTTATGTTGATCTTATGTCCTGCCACTTTGCTGACTCTTCCAATGAGGGCTAGTAGCTTTTTGAATGAGTCTTTGGTGTTTTGTAGTTATAGGATCATATCATTTGCAAATAGAGTTTTACTTCCACTTTGCCAATTTGTATGCCTTTAATTTCCCTGTCTTGCCATATAGCTCTTGCTATGACTTCCAGCACAATATTGGATAGGAGTGGTGACAAAGGGCATCCTTGTGTGGTTCTTGTTTGCAAAGGGAAAGCTTTCAGTTTCTCTTCTTTGAGAGTAATGTAGGCTGTTGGTTTTGTATATATGCTCTTAATTATGTTGAGGAATTCCCCTTCAATTCCTGTTTTGTTGAGTGTTTTTATCGGGAATGGATGTTGGATTTTTTCAAATGCCTTTTCTGCATCAATCGATATGGTCATGTGTTTCTTTTCATTTTTCTTATTTATATGATTGATAACGTTGATCATTTTTCTAATGTTGAACCATCCTTGCATCCCAGATATGAATCTCACTTGATCTTTTTGATGTGCTGCTGGATTCTTTTGGCTGGGATTTTGTTGACAATTTTTGCACCTACATTCATGAGGGATATTTGTCTATAATTTTCATTCTTAGTGACATCCTTTTCTGATTTTGGTAAGCTTCATAAAATGTATTGTGGACTTTTCCATTCTCTTCTGTCTTCTGGAATAATTTGAGTTGAATTGATGACAGCTCTTCCCTGAATGTTTGGACCTGGACATTTTTTGATTGGGAGTCTTTTGATGACCTGATTAATTTCTTCTTTTGTTATGGGTCTGTTCATGTTTTCTCCTTCACTGTGTGTAAGTTTAGGCAGGTCGTGTTTATCTAAAAATGTATCTGTCTCTTCTACATTTTCAAATTTGTTGGAGTATAACTCTTCATCGTATTGCGTTATTACCCTTTTGATTTCCTTTGGTTCAGTTGTGACAATTCCATGTGGTTTCTAATGTGTGTTATTTTTGTCTTCTTCCTCTTTTCTTTCATTAGGTTTGCCAATGGTCTGTCAATTTTGTTAATCCTTTCTAAGAACCAGCTTCTTGTCCTGTTGATTCTTTCTATAGTTTTTCTGTTTCCTATCTCATTTATTTCTGCTATGATCTTTATTATTTCTTTTCTTTTGGTGGCTGTAGGTTCCCACTGTTGGTGTCTTTCTAATTGTTATAGATGCTGCATTAATTTGTTAATTTTGGTTCTTTCATCTTTTTAGATGTGTGCATTTATTGCAATAAATTGTCCTCTCATTATCATTTTTGCCGTGCTTTTGGCATGTTGTATTTTCATTCTCTTTTGTTTCTGGGAACTCTGTGAATTCATGCTTAATTTCTTCTACTACCTAGTAGCATTTCAGCAGAGTGTTATTAAGTTTCCATGTATTTGACTTGATTTCCATGGTCTTCCTATTGTTGATTTTAAATGTGATAGCATTGTGGTCTGAGAACATGCTTTGTAGTATTTTGATATTTGTGAATTTATGGAGATTTGTTTTGTGACCTAACACATGGTCTATTCTGGAGAATGTTCCATGTGCACTGGAAAAGAATGTGGATCGTGCAATTATTTGGTTGAATGCTCTGTATACATCTATTAAGTCCAGTTGGCTGATTGCATTGTTTAGTTCTTCTGTGTCTTTGTCAAATTTCTTTCTGGTTGTACGATCCATATTTGAATGTGGTGTATTAAAATCAACCACTATTATTGTAGATTCATCTGTTTCTTTGTTCTAATCTATTAGAGTTTGCTTAATATATTTTGGAGCTCTGCCATTGGGAGCATAGATATTTATTATGGTTATTTCATCTTGTTCATTTGTCCCTTTAATCATGATATAATGTCCATCTTTATCTATTATGCTGGGTTTTGCCTTAAAGTTTATTTTATCAGAGATTAGTACTGCTATTCCTGTTCCTTTTTTATTGTAATTAGCTTGGTATATATTTTTTTCCATCCTTTGACTTTTTATCAATTTTTATCTCCATGCATGAGATGTGTCTCTTGTAGAGAGCATATTGAAGGATCTTGTTTTCTTATCCATTCTGCCAACCTCCATCTCTTAACAGGTGCATTTAATCCATTTACATTCAGTGTAATTATTGATAAATATTGATTAATTGCTGCCATTATTTTGTTTTTGTTTTTGTTTTTTTTTGGTGTTGCTGCTTTCTTTGTTCTGTGTGTCTTCCTTTGTTGAGTTCATGCTTTTTGTGTTCTTTCTTGTGCGTTTCCTCATAGTTTCAGTGTTTCCATGTTCTTCTTTGATTTTCATTCTCTTGGTATGTTGTGAAGTGTTAATTTTCTTTGAGGTTGCTTTATAGCCCACTAAATTTTCTCTCCATTTAGTGGAGTCTATTTTATCCTATTATCTACCTGACCTTCTCACCATCTGGATCTCTGTTCCTACGTGATTAACTTCTTTTACATTGTACTTGTTATGATCATAGACTGACATCCCAGATTTTCCCAGTTTGTCCTTACAGTTTTGCTCTGTTCTTGACTCTTCCTTCTGTCGACTTTATTCTGGGAGGTGATGCCACGTATGTCAATCTCTGGTTGTTATCTGTTTTTGCTGGTTCTCAGTCCACAGAACTCACTTTAGGATGTTTTGTAGTGCAGGGTTGGCTTTGGCAAAATCCCTTAGCTTCTGTTTATCCTGGAATGTTTTGATTACTCTGTCATATTTGATTGATAGCTTTGCTCTATTAAGGATTCTTGGTTTTCAATATTTTTCTTTTAGACTTTTATATGTGTCTCCCCATTGCCTTCTTGCTTGCATGGTATCTGCTGAAAGATCCAAGCTTAATCTGACTTGCTTGCCTTTGTATGTGACACTTCTGTTTTCCCTAGCTGCTTTTACAAGTGTCTCCTTATCTTTGATTTTGGAGAGCTTCATTATGATATGTCTTGGTGATTTTCTTTTGGGATCTATCCTTCCTGGGGTTCATTGAGCTTCTTGATTATTTGTCTTTTCATTGTTCAGGATGGTAGAAAAATTTTCTTCTAGCAGTTCTTCAACTGTTTCCTCTGTGGACTTTTGTGATTCTTCTTGTTCTGGAATGCCAATAATTCTTAAGTTATTCCTCTTCATGTTGTCCAACATGAATCTTTGACCTTCTTCAGATTTTTTAAAATCCTTTTTTGTGTTTGCTTTTCTATCTTAGTGGTATTACGAGATTTGTCTTCCAGCTCACTAGTTCTTCCTTCCATATCTTCTATTCTACTCCTAAGCCCTTTCAGAGTATTGTCTATTTCTGATATTGTTATTAATCATTTGGATCTCTTTCTGTGGGTCTTGAATTGTTTCCAAAGCTGTATCTATCTTATTTGATTGCTCCTGTGGTGCTTTCCTGACTTCTTCTCTATTTTGTCAAGTCTATTGTAAAGTGCTTTGAAACATTTTATAATTTGTTTTTTGAATTCCTTCTCAGGCCTTTCCAAGGCCTTCCCTCCTTCCAGAATGGAGTCTACATCTATCTCTAGGTAATTTTTCTCAGACATTTTATCTTGTTTCTGTATATGAGCTGAAATAGTCATATGCTTTTGCTTCTTGTTCATGTTTATTGTTTATCTGTGGCCTTAATACTTAATTGAGTATGTATTTTGTTGTTTTTTTATGCTTTTTGATTCTTTGCAGGTAGATGTGATCAGGATGTGGGCTTCCCTTTTCACTCTTCTTATTGCTTAACTCAGAGTAACTTTCACAGGTGTTGTTTGTTTCCCTGGTATATGGCAGTTGGTATTAGTTCTTGCATGGGTGTTGGTGCTTTGTAAAGTGTGATTGTAGTTTGGCTATATGGCAGCAGTTGCTGACTTTTCTTTTGTCATATATATGAGTCCTCCAAAGTTAGAAGGGAGAACATAAAATACCGAACAGCACTGGTGGGGGAGGTGGGGTCTGTCGTTTTTGAGATCAGGAGGTGAAAGTTATCTAACTTTGTTCTTCTCACATAATGTTTTGCTCAAGTGAGCTCTCTTTCTTATTCATAGAAAGTTGGATGCCTGACTCCTGACTAATCCTTGGACATAAAGTGTGGACATTCTTTTTTTAATCTGTTCATTGGTCTCTTGCTGTCTGCTAACCTCCATTCTGGTGACTAAGGGAGTCCCTGAGTGAGTGAACACCCACACACCCAAATCTGGAGGGTTCTACTATGCATGTGCACAAACCTGCTCAAAATCTGAAGGAACAGTTTCCACATAAACTAAACGGCAACACAAAATGGCCACAGCTGGTCCTGAACAGTTTGTTGTGTTGTAAAGTGCTGTTGAGTTGGTTCCGACCCATAGTGACCCTATGTAGGGTTTCTGAGGAGCAGCTTTTGAGCTTGAACTGCCTACTTTGCAGTACAATTGACTTTGCAGTCTGGTGCAATGACCTACTGTGCCACACCAGGATTCCCTGAATTGTTTATCACTAGTAAAAAGGCCTGAATGGGGTTGTGGAGCAGGAGAGGTACAGAATAAAAAGTAAATAGGATGAAAATTAAATCTTGAGTTATGTCATAATTACCAAGAGTGGCATCTTGAAATTTCTCAGGCAGACTTGAAGGCAAGAAGCAGAGAGAGGGACATTAAAGTCATACTCATATTTGCCTACAGAATTTTTCCCCCCTTTTCTCTTTTCTTCAATATTAGACTACAGTATCCAATGAACCAATATCAGTTGCCATATACCTGGTAGGCAGCGAACATCTGTAAGAGTTACCCTGAATTGAATAATAAGAAGAGTGAAAAGGGAAGTCCATCTCCTGATCATATCTACCACAATGCAATGAGAAAGCATAAAAAAATACAATAGCATACATTCATCGAAGTATTAAGGTCATAGCCAAGTAATAAATATATGCCCAAGAAGAAGATGAAACAAGATAAAGTTACTGAGACAAATGATCTGGAGGCAGACTTTGACTTCATACTAGAAAGACTGCACACTTTGGAAATGCCTTAGAAGTAATTCAGAAAAATGGTAATGAAATGTATCAAAACACTTTACAGAGAAGTTGAGAAAAATAAGGAAGAAGTCAACAAAGTGCTACAGGATCAATAAAATAAGGTAGCTACAACATTGGATACAATTTAAAACCTACAGAAAAAGGAACAAATTATTAATTATAAAATATCAGAAATGGACAAGACACTGAAAGGGCAAAGCAGTAGCACTGAAGTGATGGAAGCCAGAACAACTGATCTGGAAGACAAATCTCTCAATACCACTAAGATTGAAAAACAAGCAGAAAAAGGATAAAAAAAAAATCTGAAGAAATTCTAAGACTGATGTTGTACAACATGAAGAGGAATAACTTAATAATTATCAGTTTTCTTGAACAGGAAGACTCACACAAGTCCATAGAGAAGATAGTTGAAGAGCTTCTGGATGAAAATTTCCTTAACATCATGAAAAGTGAAAAGATAAGCACTCAAGAAGCTCAATGAAAGCCAGGGAAGATATACCTCAAAAGAAAATCACCAAGACGTATAATCATCAAGCTCTCCAAAATCAAAGATAAGGAAGTAATCCTGAAAGCAGCTAAGGAAAAGAGAAATGTTACATACAAAGTCAAGCAAATCAGATTAAGCTCTGCTGTCTCAGCAGAAACCATACAGGCAAGAAGACAATGGGGAGACATATATAAAACTCTGAAAGAAAAAAACAAAACAAAAAACTGCCAACCCAGACTCCTTTACCCAGCAAAGTTTTCAATCAAATATGATGGCGTAATCCAAACATTCCAGGATAAACAGAAGGTAAGGGATTTTTCCGAAGCCAATGCTGCTCTGCAAACCATCCTAAAGGGAGTTCTGTGGACTGAGATTCAAAAAGAACAGACAACAACCAGAGATTGACATACATGGCAGCACCAAGTGAAACTCAATCGAGAAACGGAAGAGTTGAAAAAAGAACAAAACAATAAGAACAAATTCAGAGGATCTGTGAAGTCAGTCTATGATCAAAACAATTACAATTCAAAAGAAGTTAAACACATAGGAACAGAAATCCAGGTGGTCAGAAGGTCAGGTAGATTATAGGATAAAATAGACTGTTTTAAATAAAGAGAAAAGTTAATGGACTATAAGGTAACCTCAAATAAAATTACCAATTCACAATATACCAAGAAAATTAAAATTCAAGAAGACCATGGAAACATTAAAACTATGAAGAAACTGACAAGAGAGAACACAAAAAACTTAAACTCAGCACAGGAAGACATGCATAAAAAAGAAACCAACAGCATCAAAACAAACACACAACACCATAATGACAGCAATTAACCCATGGTGGTGGTGGTAGTTATGTACCATAGAGTTAGTTCCAACTTATAGAGACCCTGTACAGGGTTTCCAAGGCTGTAAGTCTTTATGGGAGCAGAAAGCCTCATCTTTCTCCCGTGGAACTGCTGACCTTGAGGTTCACAGGCCAATTCCTAACCACTATGCTACCAATTAACTCATACCTATAATTAGCATAGTGGTTACAAATCAGGCTGGGAACCGCAAGGTCAGCAGTTCGAAACTACCAGCTGTCCCGCTGGAGAAAGATGAGGCGTTCTGCTCCTGTAAAGATTTACAACCTCGGAAACCCTGTACAGGGTCGCTATGAGTCAGAACTGACTCCACGGCACATAACAACAACATCAATAATTACACTGAATTTAAATGGATTAAATGCACCAGTTAAGATACAGAGAGTCGCAGAATGGATAAGAAAACAAGATCCTTCAATATGCTGGCTACAAGAGACACACCATATATACAAAAAGACAAAAACAAACTAAAAGTCAAAGGATGAAAAAATATATATCTAGCTAATTGCCATAAAAAAGAGCAAGAGTGACAATACTACTTCCTGATAAAATAAACTTTAAGACAAAAATCAGCATAATAGCTCTAAAGATGGACATTATCTCATGTTTATTATGGTTTATTATGGTTATGTCAATTGAACAAGATGACATAACCATAATAAATATCTATGCTCCTAATGAAAGAGATCCAAAATACATAAAGCAAACTGTAATAGATTTGAAGAAAGAAATAGACAAATTTACAATAATAGTGATAGATTTTAATACACTACTTTCAAAAATTGATAAAACAACCTGAAAAAAACTTGACAAAGACACATAAAAACTTAATAATGCAATTAGCCAACTGGATCTCATAGACATGTACAGAGCATTCAACCCAACAACAGCACAATATACATTCTTTTCCAGTGCACATGGAACATTCTCCAGAATAGACCATGTGTAAGGACACAAAACAAGCCTCCATAGATATGCAAACATCAAAATACTACAAAACACCTTCTCAGCCCACAATGCTATCAAATTAGAAATCCACAATAGGAAGACCAAGGAAATAAAATCAAATACATTGAAACTGAATAACACACTGCTGAAAAGCAACTGGGCAGCAGAAGAAATAAAGTGTAAATTCACAAAGTTCCTAGAAACAAATGAGAACAAAACCAAAACATACCATAATCATTGGGACACAGCAAAAGCAGTGCTGACAGTATAATTTATTGCAATAAATGCAGACATCTATAAAAGAAGAAAGAACCAAAATCAACACATTAACACAACTTCTCCAACAATTAGAAACAGACCAGCAAAGTAAACCTACAGTCAACGAAAGAAAAAATATAATAAAGATTAGAGCAGAAATAAATGAGATAGAAAACAGAAAAACAATTAAAGGATCAATAAGACAAGAAGCTGCTTCTTTGAAATAATTAATAAAATTGACAAACCACTGGCAAATCTAACCAAAGAAAAGAGGGAAAAGACAAAAATAAACTTCATAAGAAACCACATAATGGGTGAAGTCACAAGAGAACAAATAGCAATAATAATAATAATAGAATATTATGAAATACTGTACTCTGATAAATTTCAAAACCTAGAGGAGAAGGAAACATTTTTAGAAAAGCACGATGTACCTAATCTTACACAGATTGAAGTAGAAAACTTGAAAGAAGCTATAACAAAGGTAGATATTGACCACATCATCAAAACACTCCCAACCAAAAATGTCCAGGTCCAGATGGCTTTTCTGGTGAGTTTTATCAAACATTCAGCAAAAAGCTGTCACCAATTCTACTCGAATTATTCCAGAATATAAAAGATGATGGAAAACCCCCTAATACATTCTATGAAGCAAGCATAACCCTCATACCAAAACCAGGGAAGGATATCACTTAGAAAGAAAATTATGCACCATTATCCCTCATGAACATAGATTAAAAATTTTTCAAAAAAATCCTAGCCAACAGAATTCAACAACACACTAAAAAAATAATACATCATGACCAAGTGGGACTCATACCAGGGATGCAAGGATAGTTCAACATTAGAAAAACAAACAATGTAATCCACCATATAAATAAGAAAAAGGAGAAGAACCACACGATCATGTTGATTGATGCAGAAAAGGCATTTTACAAAACACAGCATCCATTCCTCATAAAAACATTCAACAAAGTAGTAATTGAAGGGAAATTCCTCAACATAATTAAGAGCATATATACAAAACCAACAGCCTACATTACTCTCAATGGAGAGAAACTGAAAGCCTTCCCCTTGAGAACAGGTAATAGAC
This sequence comes from Chrysochloris asiatica, assembly GCF_000296735.1. Classification (NCBI taxonomy): domain Eukaryota; kingdom Metazoa; phylum Chordata; class Mammalia; order Afrosoricida; family Chrysochloridae; genus Chrysochloris; species Chrysochloris asiatica. The sequence goes on along the minus strand of NW_006408644.1, from coordinate 5,611,452 downwards.
AAGGATGCCCTTTATCACCACTCCTATTAAACATTGTTTGGAAGTCTTAGCTAAAGCTATAAAGCAAGATAAGGAAATTAAAGACATCCATATTGGCAAAGAGGAAGTAAAACTATCTCTATTTGCAGATGACTTGTTTTTATACATAGAAACCCCCAAAGACTCAGTAAAAAAAAAAAAAAAAAACACCACAAAAAACACAAAAAAACAACAACAAAAAAACAACCTACTGGAACTCATTGGAAAATTCAGCAAATTTGCAGGGTACAAGATCAACAAATAAATATCAGTTGGATTCCTCTATACTAATAATGATAACCCTGAAAAGGAAATTGGGAAAGCAATACCATTTACAATAGACAGCCAGAGGATGAAATATTTAGGAATAAATGTAACCAGGGAAACGAATTGACCTATACAAAGAAAACTACAAAACGTTACTACAAGAAATCAAAAGAGACAAAAAATGTGGCATAGGCCATGCCATCAAGGCATGAAACAGTAAGGGACCTCATGCATGAAGAACTCATTGTTAAGCAAGGCCACAATGAGTCTCTCCTTAGAAGGCAAGGCTCGAGGAGACTGCTCATGCGTTGGCCCCTCGGTTCTTGTCCTTTTCTTTTATGAATAGTTTATTTTTGATTTTTCTTGATTTTATTATAGAAGTTTTAATAGAATTCTTCAATGATCATATTAAAGGTTAAAAATTACATTTAGACACTTTCACACCGTATTCAATCATGTGAAGTTATAAAGATTGCTTTTTACAGTAACAGTAAGTTTCACCAGCTAGGAAAAACCACACCAGCTAAAGTACTGCCAATTCAATTATAAGATTACAATCAACATTCTGTGTAGTTTTGGTGAGAGACATTAAGACCTCTAGAAAATCAGCTAAGACACAATTAAGGGCTGTGGGAACACATAGGAATATAAGTAGAAATTTAACTAGATGTTTTGGTGAAGGAATTATTAGTATAGGGAAGTTATTTCATTTAATTATAAAACTTTAGGTACTTTTTACACTCTTGTTTTTAAAGCAATTATGAGTGACTGATATGTAGAATTAGTTCCGGGAAAAATATTTTGTGTGTGAGTTGTGATTAATGAATCTATAGAAAATAATAGATGAGGGTTAAGATTTAGAATTCTGTGTAAAAGTTAACTTGACATTTTAGGGAGGAATAAAGAAAATAGAGTCACTTACGGAAATCAGATATTATCAGGGTAGCTAGGGACTATAAAAGAAGTAGTATGTGAAATGAGCAAGGAAAATATTTTGCTGTTCTTTGATGTAACTAGAAGATTCATGAAACAAAAGTAAATGTAATGACAGCATATATTATACTTTAAAGAAATTGATTACTATGAGATCATGGTGTATTGTAACGGCATATACGAAGCTGAAAAAAATGAGTACAAAGAGAAAGATTCATCACAACCCATCGACTCCATGTGATTCCTTTCGTAGACTCCACATTCCCCTTCAAGAGCCCCCTAATAAGTTTGTCGAGGCTGGTCCCTGGCAAAAATGGAAGAATATACTATGCTTCTGGATAGGAAGACTTCATATTGTGAAAATGTCAATACTACCCAAAGCAATCTACACATATAACACAATCCCAATCAGATTCCAATGACATTGTTTAGAGAGTTGGGGAAAAAAATTACAAACTTTATATGGAAAGGAAAGGGACACAGTGTAAGCACAGCACTGTTTAAGAAGAAGGACAAAGTTGGAGGCCTCTCACGCCTCTCACTGCCTAACTTCAAAATTCACTATGTGGCTACAGTGGTAAAAACAACATGGTACTGGTACAATGAAAGATACATAGATCAATGGATCTTTGAACTGAGAATGCAGAAATTAACCCATCCACATACAGCCCACTAATCTTTGACAAAGGGCCAAAGCACGTTGGGTGAAGAAGACATAGTGTCTTCAACAGAGGATGATGGCAGAAATGTAACTCTATATGCAAAAGTTTGAAACAAGACCTTTTCCTCATGCCATATACAAAAATCAACTAAGCATGTATTAGAGACCTAAATGTGAATCCCAGAATTATAAAGGTCATCAATGAAAAATTCGTAACAAATTTAAGGGCTCTAATACAGGGAAGAAGTGCAGCCAGAGTGCTCCTTGGAGGTCAAGATGGCCAAATTTAGTCTTTCATACTTCGGACATATTGTCAGGAGGGACCAGTCACTGGAGAAGGATATCATGTTTGTTAAGGTGGAAGGACAGAGAAAAAAAGGAAGATCCTCAATGAGATGTATTGGCCAAGTGGCAGCATCGATGTACTCAAGTGTGGCAACATTAGTGAGGTTGGCCCAGGATCAGGCAGTGTTTCGTTCTGTTGTGCATAGGGTAGCTATGGGTCAGTACCAAATCGATGACACCTAACAACAACAATACAGGGCACACACAGCCTACCAATACTGCAATAATTTCAGAAACGAAGACAAAATAGATGATTGGAACATTCTAAAAATTAGAACGTTATTTGTATTATAGGGTTTAACCAAAAGAGTAAAAAAGGGAGCCCAAAGAATGTGAAAAAATATTTTGCAATAACATATAAAAAAGAGACTAATTACTAAAATATTTAGGAAACTGCAACACCTCTACCAGAAAAAGACAAGTACCACAATTAAAAAATGGGAATGAACAGACACTTCACCAAGGAAGAGATCCAGGAAGCCAACAAACATATGAAGACATGATCATTAGCTTTAGAGATATATGAATCAAAACATCAGTGAGATATCATCTCACATGAACAGTAACAGCAAAGTTCAAAAATGCAGATAACCATAAATGCTGGAGAGGGTGTGAAGAGACTGCTATATTGCTGGTGGGAATGCAAAATGATCCAACCATTCTGGAAAACAGTATGGTGCTTCCTTAGAGAGTTGGAAATAGAAAAACCATATGATCCAGCCTTTACATGAGTAGATATATGCACACCAATGTTCATAGCAACACTATTCACAATAGCACAAATATGGAGACTGCCTAAGTGCCCATCAATGGAAAAATAGATGAACAAACTTTGGTATATCCACACAATGGTATATTATGCTAATAATAAGAAAGCTCTTGGCCACCACACGACAATGATGAACTTTGAGGATATTATGTTAAGTGAAATTAGTCAGTCACAAAGGACAAATATTGCATAAGATCTTTATTGTAAAAGTTTAAGGAAAGGTACCAGTACTGACAGGAAAAAAAAAAAAAAAAACTTTGTTGGTTAGTGGTGGAGGTGGGATGGGGATTATGGCTGAGGTGGAGAGATGCAATGGTAGAGAACAGGGTAGGGGGCAGACACATCATATTTCAGGTATTGGGGAGGGCAATACTCAAGAAGAGGGAGGAGATGGAACAACAAGATAGATAAGGGAACACTGAGACAGATTTGCATGGTCTAAATGGGACAGAGATAAATAGTGAAGCATGCTAAACCTTGGAACAACAGGGCTCTGATACAGGGATTGAGGTGTAGTCTGAAGAGGGGAAATGATACTAAGATGCCTGACTGTGTTATGAAAATTGGTTTCCCTTGCCTACCATTGCAAAATAGACACTTGAGTAGGATAGAAAGGAATGTCGGGAAACATGATTACAGAATGTTTGTAAGCCGGTCTTCAGCCAATAACTGATTGGAATACATAAAAGAAGTTCTAGAACTTCCCCAGTGAAATAGACCTCTTGCAATGCCTTTGCACCATGTAGGATCTTAGGTGGAATCCTGAGCCCCATTCAGAAACTTCTGAACTGGGATGTTCTCACTAGAAAGAACAAGCAGACCCGCCTGGAACAGTAAGAGTGAGAGAAGATGTATCTTCAAAGAAACATCATCAGGAAAATCCCGAAACAAAAATGGCAGTATGATTGAGTACTACAAGAACAAGCAAATTGTACATGGGGAATCCATCAAGACAAGCAATCAAGTCCCTTCAGGTCAAACCCCCCTCTAAGACTAAAATTCAAAGGAAACATATGAGCTGTCATGCAAGCTTGCTGGTGACCACATTGGTCTACTGGTGAGTGGAAGAGAGGGAAAGGCAGCAATTAAGAAATGGGCTGAGTTCAACCACAATCCATTGAATCCCATTCACCTGGAGATTAGATTGGTTCAATGTTTGGTGAGACCTTGGGACATAGTCACAGAGGGTTGGAGCTGAAATGAAGCATCCAGATGATATGAAGATAGGGGAAATGCACAAGAACACCCAAACTTGCAGATAATATCCATTTGCCTGGATGGCTTGATAGTCAGAATTTGACTAGAGGAAGATAAAAAAGAAAATAATTTTTGGTAAAGGAAATGAAAGTAAATTGCTAAAATTTTATTAACTTGACCTATATTCATGGAGGTAGTAGCTCAAAATACCAACAGAGAGGGAAGGAGTCTTCACATCAAGTATCAGTGCTATCACCTCTATACAGGGTAGATAGGGCCGGGCAACAAACACATTGGCTACCTAAAATGAGGGGGCGATAAAGGCAAAAAGTGACTGGCTTAAAAGGTTTCAAGAGGGAGTTTAGTTTAAGAGTGTGTGGGTGGAAAAGTGATCCCACTGAACAGTTTTCATCTTGTCTAGATGGGTCTGGTTAAATAAAATTCTTGTGATTTAATAGTGAGTAATAGATAGCATGACTAATTGTGATTGTCAGAATTGTAAAGGTGGAAGTTGTGTATCAAAAACAAGGGAGTAGTTAATCTTACAGTCCACAAAGGACCTTAGACTATCAAGGGAGAAGTGCACAAGCGGAATGCAAAATGTTATCCAGAGAAGCAGCGACACCAGAAATGGAGGCAGAGATGTGGACATGGAGAGAGGAGAATCTGAGGAGACTAGATTCATGGAAAGAGACGGACTGAGAGATGGCAGTCAGGAGGAAGACTTGCAGAATGTGCCTTTTGGTTTTGTAAATTATTATATATGCCTGAGCGTTTAAAATAATAATAATAATAATAAAAGAGCTAAAATGAATAGACAGAAATATTGTTAACTGATGGTACCTTGAAGGAATTATAACTATTGTAATGAAACAAAGTACATGATTTGTTGAATGTAAAGCTGATGATCTGTGCTGTAAACTGTCACTCAATTCACAATAAAAACAAAAAAAGAATGATGGAATCTGGATAAGGATTGCATTATATCTGCAAGTTGCTTTGTATAGTATTGATATTTTCACAATGTTAAGTCTTCCTATCCATGAGCCTGGTGTATTGTTTCAGTTTTCTAAGTCTCTTTTTGTTTCCTGTAGTTTTCTTTGTATATGTCTTTTTGGTTAAAGTTATTCTAAAGTATTTAATCTTTTGGGTGGCTATTATAAATAATATTGCTTTCCTAATTTCCCTTTCAGAGCTGTCTTTATGAGTGTTAATAGGATATTACTGATTTTTGTATGTTGATCTTGTACTCTGTCACTTTGATGAAATTTTTGATGAGTTATATTAATTTTCCTGCTGACTTTGGGATTTTTATGTACAGGATCATATTATCTAACCTGATAGTTTTAACAGAAGATTAAACTGAAGGTCAGAGCACTTATTTTCTGATGGCACAAAACTAAATACTGCTTGGGTGTGTGGGTGGTAGTACTGGTAGTACAAGGGATAAAATCTGTCTGCTAACAGAACGTCTGACAGTTTGAAGCCATCCAATGGCGCCACAGGAGAAAAGACCTACCTAGTGATCGGTTCCATAAACACTAAAGCCCAGAAAACTCTAATGGACAGTTCTACTCTCTTACATGAGTCTACTATAAGTCGAAATCCACTCAGTAACATCTAACAACAATAACACAAAAGAGCATCTAATTCCATAGTGTTAATCTGGTGCAAAAATTGAGTTCAATAAATAATTTTGATGAAAGAATAAGTGAATGATTGAAATTAATTGCCCTTTCTATGTGAATGATTAATTGCCCTTTCTATGTGAATGATTCTTATACATAAGCTTTATATATTAAAGTATAACATAAATACAGAAAAAAATAATAAATTATTAGTGTACAAAAAGATGGGTGAGTTTTTAATACACTTACATAACCACTACTGAAATAAAAATAGTTTATTACCAATATTCCAGGGGTTCACCTAAGGACGCCCCCCTAATCAATATTCTCTGTAAAGTAAACACCACTATGACATCTGCTCCACTTCATAATTTGCTTCTTTAAAAAAATAATTCATATAAATGGTATTATATGATATATACCTTTTTCTATCTTGCTTTTTAAGTTAAACATTATGTTTTTATGTCTGAGAGATTTAATCACGTTGTTGAGTATAGATGCTGTTTTTGTAGTTAAGTGCTTTCGAGTTGGTTCCGACTCATAATGAGCTAGTTATAGGATTTCCAAGGAGCGACTGGTAGGTCTTGAACCACTGACCTTGTGGTAACTATCCAATCCTTACCCTAAAGCATCACCCCAGGACTCCAGCTGTAGTTTATTTTCATTGCTGTATATAATATTCTATTGTATTCCTCTGCCACAATTTAATACTCCAGTCCACTACTTATGGATAGTTGATTTGTTTTCAGATATTGGCTCTCGTTATTATTGATACACGGAATCCTGGTGTGATACTGTGGGTTAATATGTTGAACTGCACAGTTGGTTAAACTGCAAGGTCAGTGTTTTAAACTCACCAGCTGCTCCTCGCAAGCCCTATACAGGGTTGTTTCAGGTTTGAATTTACTTAATGGTACTTAACAACAACAACAGTACTGAGGCATGAACACTGTTGTTCATCTTTCTTGCACATATATATATATGTATTTATCTGGTACATGTATGCTATTGTTGTTAAGTGAAGTTGTGTCAATTTAGTCTCAGCCACCCTGTGTACAACTGAATGAAATTCTTCCTTACCTTTAGTCATCATCACAATCATTGCTATGTTTGAGCCAATTGTTGCTGCCACTGTGTCAGTTTCTTGGGGATCTTATTTTCTTCAGTGACACTCATTTTACCAAGTATGATGTCATTCTCCAAGGACTGGCGTTCCCGGCAGCATGTCTAAAATATGAGAGATAATGTCTTGCCATCCTCATTTCTAAGGTGCATCCTGGCTGTACTTCTTCCAAGACAGACATTTTTGTGCTTCTGGCGGTACTTAGTATGTTCAATATCCTTTACCATTACTCAAATGCATCAATTCTTTTTCACTGTCTTCCTCATTCATTGTCCAACTTGCACACACATATGAGGAGATTGAAACTGCCATGGCTTAAGTTAGGAACCCCTTCATCCTTAAAGTCATATTTTTGCTCTTTAACACTTTAAAGAAGTCTTTTGCAGCAGATTTGCCTAATGTGATACATCATTTGCTTTCTTGACTTCTGTTTCCATGAGCACTGATTGCGGATCCAAGCAAATGAAGTCTTTGACAACTTCAATCTTCACCCTGTTTATCATAATGCTATTTATTGGTCCAGTTGTGAGGATTTTTATATCAATCATATTGAGTAGTAATCCATATTTAGGGCTGTGGTCTTTGACTTTCATCAATAAGTGCTTCAAGTTATCTTTGCTTACAACAAGAAAGGTTATATCATCTTCATACTGTGAGTTGTTAAGGAGTCTTCCTCCAATTCTGTTGCAGCATTCTTCTTCATATGATCTAATTTCTCGGATTACTTGCTTGGATAAATATGGAATGTATGGTGAAAAGATACAACCCAGATGCACACTTTTCCTGATTTTAAGCCATTCTATATTCCCTTGTTCTGTATTAATGACTGCCTCTTGGTCTATGTAGAGGTTCTGCATGATCACAATTAAGTGTTTTGAATGTCCCATACATTGCGATGTTATCCATAGTATTTTTATGATCTACACAGTACAATGCCTTTAATAGTCAATAAAACAAAAGTAACTATCTTCCTGTTGTCCTTTACTTTCAGTCAAAGTCCTGCTGTCAGCAATGATATCCATTGTTTCAGGTTCTCGTCTGAATCTGGCTTAAACTTATGGCAGCTGTTTGTTGATATACTGCTGCAACAGTTTTTTGTTTTTTAAATGATCTCTAGCAAACTTTGCCTTCCATATGATACTAACAATATTGTTAGATAATTTTGGTATTTTGTTGGGTCATCTTTCCCATGAATGGGCATTAATGTGAATCTCTTCTCGTCAGTTGACCAGGTCTACCAAATTTCTTGGCATAGATGTAAGAGCACCTGCAGTTCTGAATTGATTTGTTGAAACGTATCAACTGGTATTTCATCAATTCCTGGAGCATTGTTTTTCATGGAAGCTTGGACTTCAACAATATCATCAGTTATTTATCATATGATACATCTTTAAATGGTTGAGCATCAACCAATTGTTTTGGGTACAATGACTGAATTCCTTCCATCCTTTTTTTAAATGCTTCCAGAATCATCCAATATTTTCCCCATTTTTTTTGTGTGTGTGTGTGATATCAAGTCAATATCTACTCGTAGGTATCTTATGCACAACAGAATGAAACACTGCCTAGTCCTGGGCCAACTTCACAATCATTGCTACACTTGTGCCCATTGTGCCAATCCAGCTCATTGGGGATTTTTGTATTTTTCTCTGCCCCTCCTCTTCATCAAGCATGATGTCCTTTTCCAAGTATTGGTCCCTCCTAATAATATGTCCAAAGTATGAAAGACTAAGTCTGACCATCCTGACTTCAAAGGTACATTCTGAATGTACTTCTTCCAACACAGATATCTTTGCTCTTTTGACAGTCCATGGCACTTTTGATATCCTCCTCCAACTCCACAACTCAAATGTGTTAATTCTTTGATGATCTTCCTTATTTGTTGTCTGTCTCTCACATATTTATGAGGTAATTGAAATTACCATGGCTTGGGTGAGGCACACCTTAATCCTCAAACTAACACGTTTGCTCTTCAACATTTTAAAGAGGTCTTATGAAGCATGCTTGCCTAATATAGTACTTCATTTGATTTCTTGACAGCTGCTTTGATGGGTGCTGATTATTGATCAGAGCAAAATGAAGGCTTTCTAAACTTCAGTCTTTTCTCCATTTATCTTTATGTTATTTAATGGTCAAATATTATACTTAAATATATCAAATACTATAATGAACTGTGCAAATATCTGGAGTTTGAAAACTAAAAGGAAAGAATATGCTCAGCATTTCTCAAGCTAAGTGAACTGAAGAACACATTCAAGCCTCAATGGGTAATACTTAAAGATTCTATGGGCAAAATGTTGAATAATGCAGAAATCATCAAAAGAAGATTCAAGGAAGACACAGAATTACTGTATCAAAAGTAAATTATTTCTTGGGCCCAGAGTCAATGACATAGCCACAGAGGAGTAGAGTGGAGAGTGAAGTGTCCAGCTGATAAGAAGAGAGGGCATATGCACAAGAACACCCACACTTGCAGATAATACCCACTTGACCTGGCTTCAATGACTGGATGATCAGAGCTCAACTAGAAGAAGAAAGATGAGGAAAAAAATAAGAGTAATCTGATACAATTTGATGAACTTGACCTACACCTATGGTTGCAGTAGTTCAAAAGAGGGAACAAATCTTTACAGCAAGAGTCATTCCCACTCCCTCCATGCACAGAATAGATAGGGATGGGCGGGGCTGATGAAATGAAATGCGGATATGTCTCTTGTGATACAAAAGTGAATAATTGTTATCAGAACTGATTGTGAGGGTTGCAAATGTAAAGGTAGATGTTTTGTAGCAAGGAGGGGAGTGTTTAACTTTTCAGTCTAGGAGCAGAGGTCCCTGGGACCATCAAGGGAGCAGAGCAGAGAGCGGGACCCTACCCAGAGAAGCAGTGATGCCTGAGATGGAGAGATGGAGCAGCTGGGGACTTTAGACACAGAGAGGGAGAGGCGCTGTGTGCTGACGGCCGGGGGACAGGCTTGTAATGTATACCTTTGGTTGGTTGATGATGCATGGAGGGGATTGTAACCATGGAAATGAAACAATATACAATAGGATGAATGTAAAACTAATGTTCTCCCATGTAAACTATCACATATTCACAATAAAACATTTGAAATAATAATAATAACTAAATGATTGATGCCCAACCATATCAAGAGGTAGCATATGACCAAGATATGATGATACTGAAGAAGAAGCCGAAGGTTCATTGAAAATATTGGCAGAGAACAAGACTCTGAGAATTGATGAACTACAAATTGAAATATTTTAACAAGCTGATATGGCAGTGGAGACACTGACCCATCTATTTTGCGCATAGAATTCTTCAATATTGTAACTTGAGGTTTGAATTTCTTTTTCCTTCAGTTCTTTAATCTTGAGAAATGCTGGCCATGTTCTTCCCTTTGGGTTTTTTAACTCCATATTATTGCACATTTTGTTATAATATTTTAGTCTTCTCTAACAATCTTTTGGAATCTTTTCAGCTATCTTCTCTTCTCTTTCAGTCACTTTGGTTTCTCTTAGTTAGAGAGCAAGTTTGAGTCTCTTCTGACTCTTATTTTAGTCTTTACATTATTTCATTGCTTTCTTCATATATGTGATTCTTGCTGTCATCATACAATTTATCTCATTTCACTCATTAGTGCTCAACATATATATTCAATATAAAAGTATGTCAGTTTTATCTATCGCTATATCTTTATCTCCACCACTTGTCTGTTAGTTTGTTGTACTGTGGTGACTTGTGTATTACTGTGATGCTGGAAACTATGACACCAGTAGGTTAAATACCAGCAGGATCACCCACAGTTGGCAGATTTCAGCTGAATTTCCAGACTAAGACAGATTTGGAACAAGGAGAGGAGAACTACTTATGTAGCTACTGAAAACCTTATGAATAGCAAGCAGTAGGACACTATCAGATAGCACCAGAATATTGAAAATTATGAAAGCAACAGAATATTGCCAGATATAGTGACAAAAGATGAGTCCCTCATGTTGGAAAGCACTCAAAATAAGACTGGGGTAGGTCTGTTTCCTCAAAGTAGAGTTGACCCTGATGACCTGAATTGATTAAAGCTTTTGGTACCATTATTTGTTGGTAGGGACACAACTCAAAATGAAGAGTAACAGATGCAAACATTCATTAATAATGAGAACATGGAATATATGAAGTATGAAACTAATAAAACTGGAAGTTGTAAAAAATGAAATGGAACCAATAAATACCATTATCATAGGGATTAATGAACTGAAAAAAAATTGGTATTGGCCTATTTGTCTGACAATCACATGGCTTATTATGCCGGGAACAACACATTGAAGAGGAATGGTGTCACGTTCATCGAAAATAAATTACAAGATTTATCTTGAAATGTAATGCAGTGTATGCTAGGATAATATCCATATGTCTACAAAGCATTGTACTGGAGGATAAGTACTGAACAGCAAGTTTGTTTGAATGCTAGGTCAGTGGTTCAAACTCACCATCCAGTACTCAAAAGTCTTGTACAAGGTTTCTATGAGTTGGAACCAACTCATTGGCATGTAACAACAATAATAACAAATAAAACAAGGAATACCAGTCAATATCACAATTATTCAAAGTTACAGCTCAACCACTAAAGCCAGTGATAATGAAATTGAAGAATTTTACCAACTTATTCAGTATGAAATGGATTAAACATGCAATCAAGTTGTATTGATAATTTCTGGTAATTGGAATGCAAAGAATGGAAACAAAGAGGAAGTATCAGTACTTGGAAAATATGACCTTGGTGAGATAAATGATGCTTGATGATAGAAAAAATCTAGAAAGGATTTTTTAAGACCCATGAATTCTTCATTGCAAATACCTTTTTTAAACGACATAAAGATGACTATACACATGGGCTTCACCAGATGGAATACACAGAAATCAAATTGGATACATCGGTGGGAGAATAAAATGGAAAAATTCTATGTCATCAGTCAAAATCAATGTTGGGGCCAGACTGTGGAACAGATCATTAATTGCTCAAATACAAGTTTAGGCTGAAGCTGAAGAAAATTAAAACAAGTCCACAGAAGGAAATATATGGCCTTGGACATATTCTACATGAATTTAGAGATCATCTGAAGAACACTTTTTATGCATGAGGTACTAATGAAGAGTTGTGGGATGACATCAAGAACATCATGCAGGAAGAAAACAAAAGGTCATTAAGAAGAAAAAAAAGAAGGAAAAGACCAAAATGGATGTCAGAAGAGACTCTGAAACTTGCTCTCCATTCTAAACATGCTAAAGCAAATGGAAAAAAAAGGAGGAGGCAGAAGTGAACAGACAAATGACGGCTTAAGAAGACAAAGTCAAGTATTATAATGAAATGTGCAAAGACTTGGAGTAAATAACTCAAAAGAGAAAACACTCGCAACATTTCTCAAACTTGGAAAACTGAAGGAAAAATTCAAGCCTCAATTTGAAATAATGAAGAATTCTATGGGCAAATAGTATTCAATGATTCAGAAAGAATTAAAGAACATTCAAAGAATATACAGAATGACTATACCAAAATGTAATGTTCAATTATTTCAAGACATATAATATGATCAAGAGCCAACGGTACTAAAGAAAGTAGTCCACGGTGCACTGACAGTATTGGCCAAGAACAGGGATCTGAGAATGGATGGAATACAAATTGAAATATTTCAACAATGTATGCAGCACAGGAGGAATTTATTCATCTATGCCAATAAAATTTGAAAGACAGCTACCTGGCCAACTGATTGGAAGGTATCCATATTTGTTCCCATTCCAAAGAGAGGGGACCCAATGGAATGCAGAAATCATTGTACAGTATCATTAAGTGATATTTTGTATCATTAAGTGAAATTTTGCTAACAATAATTCAAAATAGGTGCAACAGTACATTGACTAGAGGTTCAAATCAGATTCAGATGAGGACATAAAATAGGCAATATCATTGCTGACATCAAACGAATCTTCGCTTAAAGCAGAGAATACCAGAAAGATGTTTATTTGTGCTTTATTGACTATGTAAAAGCTTTCTACTGTGTAGATCATTACAAGCTATGGACAATATTGTGAAGATTAGATATTTCAGGACATGTATTTGTGTCTATGAGGAGCCTACAGTTGTTCAAATTGAGATATTGAATAGTTCAAAATCAGGAAAGGTGTGAGCCAAGGTTGTTTTTTCTATCTGTATGCTGAGCAAATAATCTAAGAAGCTGAATTATAAAAAGCTGGCATCAGTATTGGAAGAAGACTCATTAACAACCTTTGACCAGCAGATGATACAACCTTACTTGTTGAAAGTGAGGAGGACTTAAAATACTTACTGCTGAAGAAAAAAAAGTCTTCAGTACGGGTTGCACTTCAATGTAAAGAAAGCAAATATCCTCTTCACTGGACCAATAACATCATGATAAACAGAAATTAAAGTTGTTGAAGACTCCATTTTGCTTGGATCCACTATTAATACTTATGTAAGCAGCAATCAAGAAATCAAATGACATATTGTATTAGGTAAATAATCTACACAACACTTCTTTAACGTGTTCATGAACAAAGATATCAGTTTGTGGATTAAGATGTACCTGACCCAAGTCGTGGTATTTTCAGGAATCACATATGAATGTGAAAGTTAAACACTAAATAAGGAAGAATGTAGAAGAATTGATGCATTTGAGTTACGATGTTGGAGAAGAATATTAAAAATACCATGGACTCTTGTTGTTGTTGTTAAGTGCCATTGAGTCGGTTCCAACCCATAGCGACCCTGTACAGGGTTTCCGAGGGTGTAAATCTTTATGGGAGTAGAAAGCCTCATCTTTCTCCCGCGGAGCG
>NW_006408644.1:5593957-5596989 GCF_000296735.1 Chrysochloris asiatica | reverse complement strand
GCAGCCCGATTCGTAACCACTACGCTACCAGAGCTCCATATATATATATATACCTTAAGGTCAGCAGTTCAAAACTACCAGCCACTGCTCCGTGAAAGAAAGATGAGGTTTTCTACTCCCGTAAAGATTTACAGCCTCGGAAACCCTGTTCTGACAGATAGCGACCCTGAACAGGGTTTCGGAGGTTGTAAATCTTTACAGGAGCAGAAAACCTCATCTTTCTCCCGTGGAGCAGCTGGTAGTTTCAAACTGCTGACCTTGCGGTTTGCAGACCAATTCGTAACTACTGTGCTACCAGGGCTCTCTCTCTCTCTGTGTCTTGTGTGTGTGTGTGTGTGTGTATCTGGTAGCATAGTGTTAAGTGCTGTCAAGTAGGTTCTGACTCATAGGTACCCCTATACAGAGTTGCCGAGGAGCAGCTGGTGGGTTTAAACTGCCAACCTTGTGATTCAGAACCCAGTGCTGATCCTACATTGCCACATCAGGAGTATGTATGTGTGTGTGTATGTGTGTTTTGTTGTTGTTGTTAATTGTCTTCGAATCTGTTCTGATTCATGGCAACCCTGTATAGGTTTTCTTTGGCTGTAAATCTTTATAGGAACAGAAAGCCTCATCTTCGTCCCGTCAAGCAACTGGTGGCTCACACTGCTAATCTTGTGGTTCACAGTTCAGTGTTTATCCTCCAAGCTACCAGAGATATGTTTATATTTTTATGTGTGTATATATCTATATCTGTCGATAGATAGATAGATAGATAGATAGATAGATAGATAGATAGATAGATTGTTGTTGTTGTTAAGTGCTGTCGAGTTGATTCTGACCCATAGTGACCCTGTATAGGGTTTCCAAGGAATAGCTGGTGAGCTTGAACCACCGACCTTGCAGTTCAAACAACTTTGCAGTCTGCTGCATTAGCCTACAGCGCCTCACCGGGACTCCTCTCTCTCTCTCTCTTCTCCTTTGAAACCCTATATGGGGTCTCTGTGAGTTGGAACTGACTAGATGGCACTTATCAATAACAGAAACTGTTCTCCTAGTGGTTATCCTAGGGATTACAACATCCATTCTTTAGAATCTGATGTTGTCAAGTATTGTTCAGTCAGTTCTGACTCATTGCAACCCTGTATTGGGTTTCCAATAAGCTGCTGGTGGCTTTGAACCATTGACCTTGTAGTTAGCAGTTCTGTGCTTATCCTCCAGTATCACATCAGGACTCCTTAGTCTCTGATATAATTTAGTATATTGCCAGTACCCATATAATATTTGTCTGATAATAGCTATAATAATGAAGTATAACAAGCCCAAGTGTTGTAAATAGTTAATCAGTTGGTTGCTAGCTGAAAGGTTACTAGTTTAAATCCATTTGAAGGCACTTTGGAAGACAGTACTGATGATATGCTTCTGAAAAGTCACAGTTTTAACAACCCTTTAAAGAAATTATACTCTGTAATACAGGGTTGCCATGAGTCAGAATTGACTCAATAGGAAAGTAGCCACAATAGTAACAATGACTTCTCCTAGATTATTGTAGTCACTTATTTTAATTCTAGATAGATTTTAAACTTCATAATTAGTTATAATTATTTTGTATAGCTAACACTGATAATAGGCTTCTACTCCCGTAAGGATTTACACCCTTGGAAACCCTGTACAGGGTCGCTATGGGTCGGAACCTACTCGACGGCACTTAACAACAACAACAACACTGATATATGTTTATCCATATGTTTAAACAAACTTCCAGCTGTTTTTTGGTACTCTCTTGAAATTCTCTGTGCCCATCTGTAATAATTTAATTATGCCTATGTGTGAGAGTTTCAAAAATTGATGATTTCGATTCATGTCATAGTGGTTGGCCTCAATCTGGGCCCTGATTCCATCTTGTTGTTTCTGTTAGGTGCCAACAAGGCTGTTCTGATTTAGAGCACTCCTATGCAGAACATAAGATAGAACTGCCTATTCCTACAATATCCTCACAATTTTTGTTACATTTGAGCCCATTGTTGCTGCCATTGTGTCAATGAAACTTGTTGGGGGGTCTTCCTGTTTATATTTTTTTAAAAAAGTTTTTATTGTGAATTGAGTGAAACTTTACAGGGCAGATCATCAGTTTTACAGTCAACAATTCATATACCTTGTTTCATTATAATGATTATAATCCCCTCCATGTACCATCATCAGATGACAGTATTTCTCTATTCACTTTAGCTTTTTTTTTTTAACACTCAGGCATATATAATAATTTACAAAGGGCACATTCTGCAAGTCTGCCTCCTGGCCGCCAGGTCTTAGTCCCTCTCTCCCCATGAATCTAGCATCCTCAGCTGCTCCTTCTCTCCATGTCCCTATCTCTGGTGTTGCTGCTTCTCTAGATGAGGTCTCACATTCCGCTTGTGATCTTTCTCCTTTGATGATCTAAGGTCCTTTTTTTCTGAACTGTAAACTTAACTACTCCCCAATTTTAATTACAAAACTTCTACCTTTACAATTGTGACAGTCACAATTACTTATGGTAGCAATTACTCACTATTGGATCATAAGCATGGTATCCCGATTTCTTTTCATCAGACCAACCTAGACAAGATGAAAACTATTCAGTGGGAACTCTCCCCCCCCCCTCATAAATTAAGCTCCCTCTTGAAAACTTGTAAGCCAGTTACTGCATGCCTTTATCACCCCCTGATTTTAGGTAGCCAACATCTAAGTTGCCTGTCCCTATCTACCCTGTGTACAGAGGGGATCGCATTGATACTTGAAGTGAAGACTCCTTCCCTTTCTGTTGGTGTTTATCGTTACTACCAAAATGAGTATAGATAAGTTCATCAGATTGTAGCAATTTACCCTTGGTTCCTTTATCAAAAATTGTTTTGTTTTTATCTTCCTCTAGTCAAGTTCTGATTATCAAGCCATGGAGGTTAGGTTAAACAGGTACTATCGTTCAGCATTTCTCAAGCTGGGGGAACTGAAGAAAAAATTCAAGCCTCGACTTTCATTATTGAAAGATTCTCTGGGCAAATTATTGAATGATGCAG
>NW_006408644.1:5580061-5592423 GCF_000296735.1 Chrysochloris asiatica | reverse complement strand
GGTTGGCCCAGGATTGGACATTGTTTCGTTCTGCTGTGCATTGGGTCGCTATGAGTCGGTTCCGACTCAATGGCACCTGACAACAACAACATCTGAAAGTTTGGGTGTTCTTGTGCAGCTCCCCTCACTATATATCAGCTGGATGCTTCACTCTCAGCTCTAACCCTTCGTGGCTATATCCTTGTCCATGGGATCATTTGTCCCCACGTCTCACCACACTTTGGACATTCAGCCCTTCCTCTTTTCTCTTTCATCTCCAGATCAACAGGAGCTTATAAAATGTGGTTGAACTCAGCCCATTTATTCATTACTGCCTTTCCCCCCTTTCCACTCACTTGTTGTTGTTAGGTGCCATCGAGTTGGTACTGACTCATAGCGACCCTTTGCATAGCAGAACAAAACACTGCCCGATCCTGGGCCAACCTCCCCACTGTTGTCACATAGAAGAATATTGTTGGCAAAAGTTTACATGCCTGCTCATGTGTTCCCTTTGATTTTCAGTGCTAGAGGTGGGGTTTGTCCTGAAGGGACTTGATTGCTTGCCTTGATGGCTTCCCAGTGAACAACATGCTTATTCTTGTAGTAGCCTGTCATATTGCCATTTTTGTTTTGGGTTTTTCCTGATGATCTTTCTTTGAAGATGTATCTTCTGGTCTGTTATTCTTTCTAGTCGGAATGTCCCACCTTGGAAGCTTCTGGATGGGGCTCCAGATTCTACCTAAAGTCCTATACACACTGAAAAGGCTCTGCAAGAGGCCTATTTCACTGGGGAACTTCTAGAACCCCTTTTAGGTACTCCAATCAGTTATAGTCTAAAGACGGGCTTGCAAGCTTTCTATAATCATGTTTCCCGACATTTCTTTCTATCCCACTCAAGTGTCTATTTTACAATGGTAGGCAAGGGAAACCATTATTCATAAGAGAGTCAAGCATTTAGTATTATTTTCCCTCTTTAAAATATGCCTCGATCATTGTATCACAGAAACCTCATGTTCCAAGGTTCAGCATGCATCACTGTTTACATCTGTCCTGTTTAGCCCATGCAAACCTGTCTCAGTGTTTCCATATCTACCTTATTCTTCTACTCCTTCCTTGTTCTTGTGTATTGCCCTCTCTAACACCTGAGCTATCATCTTCAAAGAAAGATCATCTGCCCCCTATCCTGCTTTCTACCTTCATCTCCCTCCACCTTTCCACTGAAAATGGAACGACTAGAAGAACAGAAGACAGTTCTTGAATGAAAGATCAACACGAAAAATACGAAACAACAACGGCAGTCCAGCTGATTATTACAAGAACAAGCAAGTTGCTCTCCAAGGAGACATCCAAGCCATCTGGGCCTGGACTTCTTTTGGTTGGGAGTTTTTTGATGACTTGATCAATTTTTTTCTTTTGTTATGTGTTTGTTCAGGTTTTCTATCACTCTGTGTAAGTTTAGGTAGGTAGTGTTATTCTAAAAATGTATCCATCTCTTCTAAGTTTTCAAATTTGTTGGAGTACAAGTTTTCATAGTATTCTGTTATTATCCTTTTGATTCCCTTTGGTTCCATTGTGACATCGCCCATGTGATTTCTCATACGTGTTATTTGTGTCTTCTCCCTTTTTTGTTTTGTTAGGCTTGCCTATGGTCTGCCAATTTTGTTAATTCTTTCAAAGAACAAGCTTCTTGTCTTGTTGATTCTTTCTACAGTTTTTCCGTTTTCTATCTCATTTATTTATGCTCTAATCTTTATTATTTCTTTTCTTTTGATGGCTGTAGGTTACCTTTGTTGGTCTGTTTCCAATTGTTGTAGATGATGTGTTAATGTGTTAATTTTCGTTCTTTTTTCTTTTTGGATGTGTGCGTTTATTGCAGTAAATTGTCCTCTCAGCACCGCTTTTGCCATGCTCCAAAGATTTGGTATGCTGTGTTTTCATTCTTGTTTGTTTCTAGGAATTTTGTGAATACACATTTAATTTCTTCTACTACCCAGTCACTTTTTCAGCAGGGTGTTATTCAGTTTCCATGTGTTTGAGTTTATTTCCTTGGTCATCCTATTGTTGATTTCTAATGTGATAGCATTTTGGTCTGAGAAGATAATTTGTAGTGTTTTGATATTTGTACATTTATGGAGGTTTGTTTGTGACCTAACAAGGAAGTTGTTTGAACATAGCAAGAGATAGTGAATGATTTAATATTAGGGAACTTGTGAATCAACGTTTTATGCTTAAACCATGCTTATTCAATCTGTATGATGAGCAAAATAATACAAGATGCTGGATTTTATGAAGAAGAAATTGGCACCAGGATTCCACTAAGGCTCATTAACAACCTGCAATATGTAGATAACATAAACTTGCTTGTTCAAAGTGAAAAATACTTGAAATACTTACTGATGAATATCAAAGACTATAGCCTTCAGAATGGATTGTACGTTTATATAAATAAAGCAAAAATCTTCACAACTGGACCAATAAATAACATCATGATTAAAAAAAAGAAGATTGAAGTTGTTAAAGACTTCACTTTGCTTAGATCCACAATTAACATTCATCAAAGCATCAGTCAAGAAATTAAAAGACCTATTGCATTAGACAATTCTGCTGTAAAAACAAGCAAAAAAACAACTTTTTAAAACTGTGAATGGAAAAGATAACATTTTGAGGACTACAATATGCCAGATGCAAGCCATGGTAATTTTAATCTGCTGGTGTGGCACTGTGGTATAAGCACTGGACCAAAAGGTAAATTTGAACTGCAAGGGTGGCAGTTCAAATTCACCAGCCACTCTTCAGAAACTCTATACATAGTCAGAACATGAGTCAGCACAGACCCGATGGCACTTATCAATAACAGCAATAATAATAACAAAATGTTATATATTTATATAAATTATATATATATATATATTATAAATAATAATAACAAAATGAATAAAGAAGGCTGGCAGATAATAGATGAGTTTTGATATTGGTATTATGGTATTGATGAAGAACAATGAAAATAATGGACTGCCAAAGAAATGAAGAAATCTTTCTCGGAAGAAGTGCAATCAGAATGCTCCTATGAGTGAGGATAGAGAGAATTGCTTCTAGTTTTTTGGAAATATTGTAAGTTGGGATCATCCCTTGGAAAAGGATATCATGCTTGGTAAAGTAGAGTGACAGAGAAAAAAACACAAAGACCCTAATGAGATGGATTGACATAGTGTTGGCAACAATGAGCTTAAACATAAAAATAATTTTGAGGATTGCACAGGACCAGGCAGTGTTTCCTTCTGTTGGGCATAGGTTCACTATGGAACCAAATTGGAATCAACTAGAGAATACCTGACAACAACAAATATATGTCAGTTTTTCTCTCATTTTCTCTCTTTTTTGTGTGTGAGAAGACAAGAGTTTCAATGAAGAATATAAAGTTCTCAAATTGAGCAGCATGGTGTACAGACCCCTAAGTACTAAATATTTATAGTCAAAAAGCAGAAACATCTTACCAAAATGCTTAATTACTGATATTTTGGAAGCAATTTCATGGTCGTTTTAACATTTGGCAAAATAGTTTGAATTCATGATGGTATGTCATGAGACTTCCTGAGTAACAGAAAGCAGAACAAAGACATTTACAAAATAGTTACATGATTATCAAGATAAAATAGGATGGACTCTTTCTGTTGGAGGACATTGGCTAATCTATGTAAATTTTTAAATAATTTCTTTTGAATTTTTTAGCAACACACATCTTAAAATAATCAACCATTTGAAATCAAAGGTAAGCATTTATCCAATGACAAAGTTCCAAAGCGTAGTAAAAATGAGGGATGTGAACAAAAAACACATAGAGGAAGTGGGATAGTGACGTTACATTCTGGGGATTTTAATAAATGACATGAAAATAAATGTGTTTGAATTTTTTAATGGAAATCTTATCTACTCTGCATACCTACAAAAAATAATAATAAGTTAAAAAAAAAAAAAAAAAGTGGTCTTATTCATTTAGGCAGATTCTTTCTCCACAGTAGGAAAGTTGAGCTGGGTGATTCTTTTTCATGTTTGGTAATCCAAAAAGAAAATATTTTTTTTTATTCCACTGTCTCTATATCCTATATTATGCAAACACTCTGAATGGCATAGTATGAGTAATGTGCTCAAACATAGATTAATCATCTATGAGGAGGTGTTACTATAATTGACTGAGATTTCATAACATTACCAACTCTGAAGAGATCATTGTGATTCATAGACCCAACATGACTCCGTAGAAAATGGAGGTAATTTAATATACTTTTATCCTCTAAAGTTATCTGAAGAATGCTTCTTGAAGAATCTGGAATTATTGAGGCATGATATATAACCATAAATCTATAATAGGTATTCAGAAATTGCCTTTTTATTCCCCTGTGTTTACTTCCATTGCTGCATTTTTGTGGTTCTTAATGTGCTTAGCACTCATCTGTCAGTTATTCCTACTATGGTTGCTTGCTGTTGCTGTGATGCTGATGGCTATTTCAGTGATGTTTTAAATCCCAACAAGATCACCCATGGTAGACAGATTTGAGTGAAGTACAAGCAGACTACATCTGAATGTTTAGTGACTAAAAACGTTATGAATAATAAGTAGCAAAATATTGTCAGATATAGTGACAGAAGACGAGCCTTTCAAATTGCAAGGCACTCAAAATACAGTTGCTTTCTCAAAGTAGGGTTGTCAATTAAAAAATTAAATAGAGTAAAGCTATGGGGATCCTCATTGGCTCATGGAGCACAACTCAAAATGAGAAACAGCTGAAAACATCCATTAATAATTGGACCATGGAATGTATGAAGTATGAATCTAGGAAAATTGGAAGTTATCAAAAATTAAATGAAGCACGTAAAGAACAGTATCTTAGACATTAAAGAGCTGAAATGGACTGTATTGGCCATTTTGAATGACAATCATATGGGTTAATGTGCCTAGAATGACAAATTTGAGAGAGAGGGTGTCACATATATGGTCAAATAGAACATTTCAAGATCTATCTTGAATTTCAATATTGTCTGTGATAGGACAATGTCCTTATGTAGAAGACCACTCATTACCAATATAATTCAAATTTATGCACCAGCCACTAAAGCCATTGATGAGAAATAGCAGAATTAAACCAACTTCTTCAATGTGAAGTTGATCAAATATGCAATAAAAATTCATTGATAATTACTGATGATTGGAATGGAAAGGCTGGAAACAAACAGGAAGATTCAGTAGTTTGAAAATATGGTTGTGGTGATAGCAATTATGCTGGAGACCACATGATAGAATTTTTCAAAGCTAATAACTTTTTTTAATTTCAGTTACCTTTCTAAAAAAGCATACAAGATGACTATACACTGGATTTCACCAGATTGGATATACAGTAATAAAATTGACTACATTTGTGGGACAAGATGGTGGAAAATATCAATATCATCAGTACAAATAAGGCTAGATGTTGACTGTGCAATAAACCATCAACTGTCTCTATGCAAGTTCAAGCTAAGCTAAAGAAAATTAAAACAAGTCCATGAAAGCTAAAATACAATCTTGAATATATCCCACCTGAATTTAGAGACCATTTTGAAAACAAATTTGATGCTTTAGACACTAATGATTGAAGATCAGAAGACTTGTGGGGTAACATTAAGAAGATCATAGAATAAGAAACCAAAATATCATTACAAGGGAGGGCAGGGCTTGATGGTGGATTAGCAAGAGCTGACATGCAAAACTCTGCCTGCAATAACACAAAATACCAGATGAAATAAGTTCGAGGGATAGTCCTGTAACACTGAACTACATATAAAGGAATGTTTATAACTGTTGAAGGCTTATTCCTAGTAGGGATTGTAGCAGAAGCAAGAAAAGTAGCATTTTCTGAGTGGAGGTTGATGGCAGATGCCTGGCACAGCCATTTTTAAAAGGGTCCAAGAATCTTGAGAAGCATGTAGCAGACATAGCAGCAGGACAGAAATTCCAACATGGAGACCTGACCCATCATCCAATATAAAGGTGCAAACAATCTTTCTTCCACTCATTTATTTTTCTTTGTCTGTGCACCTCCAGTCTGGTGACCAGAGGGGGTGCCTGAATGAGTGGACAGGCCCTCTTCCCCCAGAGGGTTCTATTGCACAAGTGTATGAATCTTCTCAGCAAATACCACTGAGCCCAGAATGCAAGAAGGGAGAATAGCCAACAAGAAGACCTTAAATCAGCTCTGGCTAGCATGAGCAGTTTCTCAACAGGAGAAACAGCTTGACTATTTTGCTACAGTTGTTTTCTTTTTTATTTTTTGGTCCCCCTTTTACCTTGGGGTGGGCTCTTTCTCTCCTTACATTACCCAAGAAGAAACAGCAATTGTGGCCATGTAGCCAAGCTACAAGTATGTCCTATGAAACCTCACCATTCAGACAAAAACCAATGACAGCTGCTTTATGTTATATATACAGCAAATATTTTCTAAAATTACTTACAATTGAGTAATACGAGAAGTGAAAAGAGAAGCTTATCTTCTGAACACATATACCAGGAGGCACTGAAAAAGCTTAATGATACATCAACATACAATCATCTAATTATTGGAAACACATCTAATTATTGAACATGTCCAAGAGACAGTAGACTATTTTAGCACATGTCCATAAACAAGATAGAATAACTAAAACAATGAGCTGCGAGTAGACCGACTTCCCATTGGTCTACCTGCAGGCTTTGGAAGAAAGGCAGGCTTTGGAACTGCCTGAGAAGGAATTCAGGAGAATGATATTGAGGTGCATCCAAATGCTCCTCAGAGGGCTGAGAAAAATAAGGACAATTTAAGGAAAGCAATAAAAGAAAAAAATAAGATAGATATAACATTGGAAACAATTCAAACCCTGCAAAAAGAGGTTCAAATGCATAATAACAAAATGTCAGAAATGACAATGCACTGAAAGGGCAAATGAGTAGAACTGAAAAGAAGAAAGCCAGAACCAGCAAGGTGGAAGACAAATTTCTCAATATTGTTGAGATAGAAGAGCAAGCAGAAAAAAGGTAAAAAAAAAATCTGAAGAAAGTCTAAAATTCATGTGAGACAACATGACAACATGACGAGGAATAATTTGAAAATAATTGGCATTCTGGAACAGGAAGAATCACAGAAGACCACAGAGGAGATAGTTGAAGAGTTTCTTGTAAAAAAAAAAAAAAATCTATAACATCCTGAAAAACGAAAAGATAAGCATTTGAGAAGCTCAACGAACTTTAGGAAGGATAGATCCCAAAAGAAAATCGGCAAGACATATCAAAATCAAGCTCTCCAAAATCAAAGACACGGAGAGAATCCTGAAAGCAGCTAGGGAAAAGAGACGTTTTACTTACAAAGGCAAGCAAGCAAGATTAAGCTCTGATCTCTCAACAAAAGTCGTGCAAACAAGAAGGCAATGAGGTAACATATATAAAACCCTGAAAGAAAAAAACAAACAAAAAACTGCCAATCAAGAATCGTCTCTCTGAAAAGCAGTCAATCAAATATGACTGTGTAATTAAAACATTCCAGGATAAACAGACGCTAAGGGACTTATTCAAAGCCAACCCAGCACTTAAAAACAATCTAAAAGGTGTTTTTTGGACTGAAAACCAACAAGAACTGACAACCAGAGTTGACAGATATGGCAACACCACCCGGAAATCATTCAACAGATAGAAGAGTCCAGAAAAGAACAAATGTGCTTAAGCATTTTATTCTGATCTTCACCAGTACCTGTCTACCATGGCTGCTTTGGCTTGAAAGTATTTATAAATAAAGGAAACTTAACCTAATGAGGGAGATTTCCTCTTAGTTCATCCAGATACTATTGATATCTGAATCTTCCTTTTGGAGTAATTACCACTATCAGCTTTCACTATTCTTTCCCATTAGTTCTTTATCTAATCATGTGTTCCCATTATTTACACTCTCCAGATTATTCATGCTTGGGGATTGACTGCATTTTGAATGGGCGACATATAAATATTCTCATACCAAGACAATTCATTACTTAGGTTGTCAATATTCTTTGTTACATTTACTTATGTTCTGAATATTTTTCCTCAATATTTTAGTGTCTGTAAAATTCCTGGATCTCATAGCATTAGAAGTATAACTTTGTCAGCTGTGTGTGGGATGTATGGGTCACAGCCCAGAAAGATAAAAGTCTATATCCACTTCAGTGGTGGAATAAATACTACAGAACTAGCCAGAGAAAAGAATGAACATTTATTGATTAAGGAGTCCTGGTGGTACAAACGGGTAATTGTTTGACTGCTAGCTAAAAAAAATTTGGAAATTTGAACCCAATCTGCAACTCTGTGGAAGAAAATACCTGGTTAACAGTTCCCATAATGATTGTTGTTGTTGCTATTAAGTGCCTTGAATCTGTTTTGAATCATAGAGGGGCTGGTGGGTTGAACCACTGACCTTGTTGTAATCAGTCCAGCCCTTATCCTACAGTACCACGACATAAAGAGTGTAGGCAAGAAAATTTTATGGGTGCAATTCTACTTTGTTAATATGGGGTCTCTGTGAGTCTAAATGGACTCAATGTCACTTATGTATATCAACTTTGTGTAAGGTAGTAAACGTTTTGTAAATATTACAATCCATCATATCGCCTGGCTATGAGAAAATTGCCACCTCACTTTACATACTAAGAAGTCCTTGTGTGGTGCTATAGCCTAAGCGTTGGACTGCTAGCCATGAGGTCAGTGGTTCAAATGCACCCACAAATTCTCAGAAGTCCTGTACATGTTTGCTATGACTCAGAATCAACTCGAAGACAATTAACAACAACAAGGCTCAAAGAGGTGAAGTAACCTCTCTGTAATTATTAAATAGTTGAACTGCTATTGAAATTTTTAAGCATTTTTCACACCAAAATCTGAGTTCCTTTTAGGAAGCAAACAGTTGGAGGAAGTCTAAGTATACAGATAGGAGAATGTGGTGATATATCCATGTTTTATGCCTTTCAAAAATATGTTGTTGTTTTAAGTGTTTTCAAGTTGGTTCTGACACATAGAAATCTTTTTTCGGATTACTGAGGAGCTGCTGGTGAGTTTGAACTGCCAACCTTATGATTCAAACTGACCTTGAGGTGGTTTTATTATCCACATAACAAAATTTGGTCATTAATTAAAACATCAGAATCAGCATCAGGATCTCTGTTACTAATGATTTGAATGCAAGTAAATGACCTATAATTGGTCCAAGGATAACAACTGCAGATCGTACAGGCACTGGAAACTCAAGGGACAGCCAAAAAAGACCACTGGAGTAAACTGAGCTTACAAGTGTCAAAGCTATCAAGTAAAAATGCCAAATTTAGAGACAAATGGCAAGTCAAGACAAAAGTCAAAAGTAGATGCCCCAGAATCAGTGTGTAGATGTTTGGAATGAGTATGGGCAGGGGAGTATTTTTTAAATTATTGCCATCGATGTAAGTATTTTGGGGTCACCATTAATGAATATGTTGCATGTGTGGGCTCTGCAAATATAAAGGGTTAGAGTTGAATTATATGACAGCTAAACAGGTGCATCTTCACTACATGTCATCAATGAAAACGTCCAACAAAATGCAACAGGTGAATATCTAGGAGAGTCATGATTAAGACTGAGTGACACTAAGACTTGAAGAGCACTACCTAAAAGGAATCAAGCATTCTATCCTCTGGGTTAAACCCTTTGAATGGGAGATAAGAAGGCAGTTCAGCCATGGCTTTGAACTGGCTCAGAAATCAAGACAAAGAGTGACAAATAAACTTACTTACCAAAATAGTAGTTACTGCCACTAATCAAGGATCAGTTTTCCAGCTTGCTTCAGGGAAAAGGGGATTGTTAATCTTTCTATTGTCATTTAGCCACACGCACAGATCAGCACCACCATCAGTCTCCTTACCCACCAAACTCTGGCAACTCTTAAAAGGAATTTTCCAAGAGAGTTAATTGAATGCTTTAACCATCACAGCTCATAAGCAATGTCCTGTTTCTTTCTGCATCTGGAAATTCTGGGTGGAGACAGGTTTTCTGCTAGACATCAGTGACTAATGCACATTCTTTTATTCTCATTGACAAGAGAAACATCTCACAGAAGAGCTTTGTTTGGTTGGTTTCTGTTTGTTAAATGTTTCATTGTGAATTATGTGATAGTTTATATGGAAGAACATTAGTTATACATTCATCCTATTGTATATGATTTCATTATCATGGTTGCAATACCCTCCATGCATCAACAGCTAACCAAAGGGTAAACCCTGCGAGCCTGCCCCCCAGTTGTCAGCACAGAGCCCCTCTCCCTCTCTGAGTAAAGAGTCCCCAGCCGCTCCATCTCTCAACATCATCATCTCTGCCTGCATCTCTCGCATCACTGTTTCTCTGGGTAGGGTTCCGTACTCCGCTCTTCTCCCTTGATGATCCCAGGGACCTCTACTCCTGGATTGCAAAGTCCACCATTCCCCTCCTTTTGCTCAAAACGTCTACTTATACATTTCCAATCCTCACAGTCAGTCCTGATAACAATTATTCACTATTATACCACAAG
This sequence comes from Chrysochloris asiatica, assembly GCF_000296735.1. Classification (NCBI taxonomy): domain Eukaryota; kingdom Metazoa; phylum Chordata; class Mammalia; order Afrosoricida; family Chrysochloridae; genus Chrysochloris; species Chrysochloris asiatica. The sequence continues at coordinate 5,581,878 of NW_006408644.1, read as the reverse complement.
AGACCTATCTCCATCTCCTTTCATTAGCCCAGCCCAGACAGATTGGATACTACTCAGTGGAGATTCTTACCTTCCTCTGGATCTAGACTCCCTCTTGAAAGCTTGTAAGCCAGTTGCTTTTTGCCTTTGTAGTTCCCCGCCACCCCCCCATTTTGTTTAGCCAATGTCTAAGTTGCCCACCCCTGTCTACTCTGTTTATGGAGGGAGTGGGAATGATCCTCCCTATAAAGACTTGTTCCCTCTTTTGAGATACTGCATCCATAGGTGTAGGTCAAGTTCATCAAATTGTATCAGATTACTCTTTTTTCCTTCTTCTTTCTTCTTCTAGTTGAGCTCTGATCATCCAGTCATTGAAGCCAAGTAAAGTGAGTATTATCTGCAAGTGTGTGTGTTCTTATGCATGTTCCCTCTCTTCTTATCAGCTGGACACTTCACTCTCCACTCTAGTCCTCTGTGGCTATGTCACTGACTCTGGGCCCAAGAGGTCTTGCCACACTGCTGGCCAACCAGGTCTCCACCCATGTTTACAGGAGTCTATTGAACATTGTAGGGCTTAGCTCGCAGTTTCATTGTTGTTTATCCCACACTTCACCTTATCCATGACCAACGTGGTCGCCAGTCAGACTGCATGTCTGCTCGTGTATTCCTATTGAGTTTTAATCTTGGAAGGGTGTTTGCCCTGAGGGGACCCGACCACTTGCCTTGATGTCTCTGGGCAAGCAACTTGTTTCTTCTTGTAGTAATCAGTCTGACTGCCATTATTATTTTCTATTTTTCATGTTGGTCTTTCTTTCAGGAAGTATCTTTTGTTCATCTAGCTGCTCCAGGCTGGTGTGCTTGTTCTTTCAAGTGGAAATTTCGCACCTTAGAAGATTTTGGATGGGGCTCAGGATTACACCTATGGTCTTATGTAATACAGAGGCACCACAGGAAGCCTCCTTCAGTGGGCACATTGCAACCCCGTTTTAGGAATTCTAATCAGTTACAGGCAGAAGACAGACTTACTAGCTTTCTATGGTGATATTTCTGGCTGTTCCTTTCTCTCTCCATCAAGTGTCTATTTTATAATTGTATGTAAGGGAAACCAAGATTCAAAAGACAGCCAAGCACCTTAACATTATTTCCCCCTTTCCCCCATTTCAACGATGTCTCAATCCCTGTATTCCAAAGCCCTATTGTTCCAAGGATGTGCATACATCATAATTTACCTCTGTCCCACTTAGCCCATGCAAACCTGCCTAATTGTTCTCCTATCCGATTTGTTCTTCCATTCCCCTCCCCCATCTTGTGTATTGCCCCCCTCCCTAGCACCCAAACTATCATGTGTCTATTCCTTACCCTGTAATCCACCTTCCCTTCCCTTCCTTCCCAAATCCTGGTAACCAGCAAAGAATCACCCCTCCCCTCCCCCCTGCCTTTAGTATGTGTTCTTTTTCTTAGTCTTTTCAGTGCAGCCCTATGCAGTATTTCTCCTTTTGTGACTGACTAATTTTACTCAACTTAATGTCCTCAAGGTTCACTCATGTTATACAATGGCTTGCAGCTTCCTTGTTATTCTTCAAGGTAGCATAATATTCCATTGTGTGTATTTACCACAGTTTGTTGTTGTACATTTTTCCATTTATGGGCACTTAGGCTGTCTCCATCTTTTTGCTATTGTAAATAGTGCTTCTATGAATATTGGCATGCATATATCTACTGGAACTATGGCTCATATTTATTGTGGGTAAATACCAAGTAGAGGAATTGCTGGATCATAAGGTATTTCTATTTCCAACCTTCTGAGGAAGCGCCATATTGCTTTCCAGAGAGGTTTA
>NW_006408644.1:5576643-5579370 GCF_000296735.1 Chrysochloris asiatica | reverse complement strand
TAGACATTATTTGATATGGTAACTGACAACACAATTGTTTCTCATGATTGATTAAACAAGAAAAACAAGAAGCATAAAGTTTTGTAGTTAAGAAGAAACGGAGCAACTTCCTTATACCAAAAACTTCTCTATACAAAACAACTAGTTAAATTTGTGCTTATAATCTAATACTATTCCTTTAGTCCTCAATTGCATTTTTGCTAATTTTCTAAAGGTCTTAATGCCCCTGACCAAAACTACACAGAATGTTCAATGTAATCTTAAACTTGAACTGACAAAAACTTTAGCTGTTTTTTCCTAGTGGTGAAACTTGTTGTTAGTGTGAGAAGCATTCTTTAGGACTACACATGATTGAATATGGTGTGAATATGCAAGTTTCAAATATCTAATATAGTTCTTACTAAGATTCTACTGAAAACTTTTATTATAAAATCAAGAAAATTAAAAATAAGCTGATTAAAACAAAGAGACAGAGACAGCAGAGTCCCCACAGGAGAGCTCTCCTGGGGCCTTGTGTTACAAAGGGGGGGCCCATTGTGGCCTTACTTAACAATGAGCCCTTCATGTTTAGGGTCCTCTGCATGGCCTCCACCACAACTCCATTGTAAAGTGTTTTGATATATTTTATAATCATTTTTCTGAATTCCTTCTCATAAATTTTCAAGGCCTTCCCTCCTTCCAGAATGTAGTCCAGGTCTACCTCTAGTTCATTTGTCTCAGACATTTTATCTTGTTTCTGGACATGTACTGATATGGTCATCTGCTTTTGCTTCGTGCACATGTTTAGTGTTTATCTGTGGCCTTAATACTTAATTGAATATGTGTTTTGGGGTTTTTTTTTTCTTTTTTTCTTTCTGATTGCCTCCAGGTGGTTGTGATCAGGATGTGAGCTTCCCTTTTCACTCTTTTTATTGCTTAACTCAGAGTAACTTTCACAGATGTTGTCTGCCTCCCTGGTGTATGGAAGTTGGTATTGGTTCTTGCCTGGATTTTGGTGTTTTATTGAGTGTGATTGTAGCATGAATATATGGCAGCAGTTGCTGTCTCTTCTTGGGTAATATAGGGAGAGAAAGAGTCCCCCAAATGTAAAAGGATGAGCATAAAACAGCAACAGCAAAAAAACAAGAAAAGAAAAAAAAAAGCCACCAAAACAACAACAACAAAAATGAAAACTAGATTGGATACTGTAGTCTATAATCGCAGAAAGTGGAGAAGGGGGAGAAAAGAAAAAAAAAAAAAATTGTAGCCTAATATGAGTATGACTTTAATATCCTCTTTCAGCTTCTTGCCTTGAAGACTGTGTGATAAATTTCAAGGTGCCATTATTTGTTGTTATGCTATACCTCCGAATTTAACTTAATTTTTGTCCTGTTTTGTTTTTAAACTCTTTTTCCCTCTCCACACCCCTTGTTCTGGCTTTTTCCATATTAAAAAAAAAAAAAAGTTCAGGGCTAGCTCTTGGGCTAAGAGTATTTGGGTTCATCTGTGGCAGAACAACCCACCATTGGTGGGGGTGGGGATGTCCACTCGCACAGGCACCCTCTCTAGTCACCAGAATGGAGGTGAGCAAAGAGTGGGTGGCCAATGAACAGATACCAGAAAAAAAAAAAAATCAGAACCAAGCAAAACTGACACAGTGTATTGTCCACCTTTGTGCCGAGGTTCCCGTGGCATTATTTGGTAGTGGATCTGCTTCTCCACTTAGTATTGTCATTTGGTCTTGCCCAAGTTGTCGGCTCCAGACCACCAAGCTCCGCAGATTCAGAAGTATGCAAATTCTTACTTCCACTACAAGTTCCACTAGCTATAAACCTTCAAACTTTTTAAACATTCCTACCTATGTGGTTCAGAGTTTTGGAGTGCCACTTCACAAGGTATTCTGTGGTATTGCTGAAAGCGAACTTCACTGAACCTCTACCCTATCCACCATCAAGCCCCGCCTCCTCACCAAATAGTTTCTGTAAAGTGTTGTCAAGAAATTTGGGCAACAATTCCTACATAGGGCTTGTTTTCTTCATGAATGAAATTAGGCTACATTTCACAGGATTTTAGATTTAATGTATTTTTTTCATGATATTTTTATTATTATTATCATTGCATTCAATTTAGTAGCCTTTATTCAGAAGAAAAGATTAAAAATTACTATTCCTTTTAGCATGAATACATCAAGGAAGTATATCTCCTCTTTTTTGCTGTTATACTGTCTAATTTTGAGAACTTGGATATGACTTTAAGGACCCCCAGTGGCACAGTGGTTAAAGCACTCAATTACTAACTGAAAGATCAGTGCTTCATACCTACTAGCTAATTGAGAGAAAAATGTGGCAATCTATTCCATAAAGATTTACAGGCCTGGGATTCCTATTGGGCAGTTCTGCTCTGTTCTATAGGGTCACTATGAGGAAGAATCAACTGCAGAAAATAGGTTTGGTTTGGTTTTAGGTATTACTTCTGGATTATGGTGCTCTTCCTAGAAGATGGCTATGAGGAAGTACAATCTTAATATGTGGCCCCTGATTATCTCGTCAGTCTAGTAGCTAATTCTTCAACAGGATAGAAAATCTTTTTTACAATTAAGACATAATTTAAATGTTAGTTCTTTGGAGTGAAGAAAATAAGAGAAGAAATGTAGGGTTTCGGAGAGTGTGAGACAACATTTTACATTCAAATGCTTAACTCAGAGCCATTAAGAGTTAATTTTTTTTTTTTTAATTTAAGGTTTTTATT
>NW_006408644.1:5542437-5574842 GCF_000296735.1 Chrysochloris asiatica | reverse complement strand
CCTGCTTGGTCGGGTATTCTGTGTTGTTGTTGGCTAGCTCTCTGCTACACGTCCGCCCGATCCGCCATCTTGTTTGTTCTCAAGAGTTAATTTTTAAACATAGTAAATACCCAAAAATTTTCTTTCATATGGCTATCACAGATTGTAGATGCTAGTAATGGTTCTAAAACTGGAGAAGGACATTTTAAAGCAATATCATAGGAAATTAGACATTACACGAAACTAAGTCAGACTCAAAGGAGCAAACCAGATTCAGGATATGCAGAAGACAGATAGTCATGGTAAAATTTTGTCTAGAAACCAGGTGAATAAAAAAGAATCAATATAAAATTAACAGAAACAGTGAAGAATGTACAAAGTCCATGTTTCCAAGGCAGTGAATGATGTATGAAGTCTAGAAGCATATGGGTTAATGACAGTCTCTGGAGAATATGATGGTTCAATGACAGTCTCTGGAGAATATGACAGTGTGGCTCTGTGGGTTAATTGCACTGGACTGCAAGATTGGTTTGGGCAACAAGTTTGGTGGTTCAAGCTCAAGAGCTGCTCCTTGGAAAACAATACCGAGTCATTATGAGTTTGAACCAATTGGATGGCACTTAACAACAACAATAACATTAACTTGAAGCTAAAAAACAAAACAAAACCCAGTTTTCAGATTTTTCCTCAGCATACAGATTGAATAAGTATGGTGAAAAAATAGAACCTTGTCTCACACCTTTCTTAATTTTAAACCATTCAGTGTTCCCATGTTCTGTTGGTCCATGTACAGATTCTTCATGGTAACAATTAAGTGTTCTGGACTACTCATACTTTGCAATGTTTTCCATAGCTTGTCATGATCCACACAATCCAACGTATTTGCATAGTCAATAAAGCACAGGTAAACATCTTTCTGGTATTCTCTGCTTTCAGCCAAGATCCATCTGACATCTGCAATGATATCCCTCATTCCACGGCCCCTTCTGAATCCAGCTTGAACCTCTGGAAGTTCTCTGGCAATGTCTGCTTGCAGCCGTTTCTGTATTACCTTTAGCAAAACTTCACTCTCATGAGATATCAAAGAGATTGTCGGATCACTTCCCTATTCCGTTTGGTCACCTCTCTTTGGAATGGGCACAAATATGGATCTCTTCCAATCATTAGGCCAGATATTTGTCTTCCAAATTTCTTGGCAGAGATGAGTGAGTGCCTCCTGTGCTGCCTCACTTTCTTGAAATATTTCAATTTTTATTTCATCAATTCCTGGTGCCTTGTTCTTTGCCTATTTCTTCAATGCATCTTGTATTTCCTCCTTCAGTATCATTGCCTCTTGATCATATGCTACCTCATGAAACGGTTGAACATTAACCATTTCTTTATGGTGTAGTGACTCTGTGCATTTCTTCCATCGTCTCTTGATGCTTTTTGCACACCAAATTTGCACACCAAACACTAAAGCCATTCAATAATTTGCAAAGATAATCTTTCAATAATGAAAATCGAGGCTTGAATTTTTTTCTTCAGTTCCCCCAGCTTGAGAAATGCTGAGTGTGTTCTACCTTTTTGGTTTTCTGACTCCAGATCTTTGCACATTTTGTTATAATATATGGCTTTATCTTCTCAAACTGATGTTTGAAATTTTCTGTTCAGCTCTTGGACCTCCTAATTTTTTCCAGTTGCTTTAGCTTCTCTATGCTGGAGAACAAGTTTTAGTGTCTCTTCTTACATCCATTTTGACCTTTTCCTTCTTTCTTGTCTTCTCAATGACTTTTTTCTTTCTTCATGTATGATGTTCTTGATGTCATCCCACAACTCTTCTGGTCTTTGGTCCTTATTGTTTAATGTATCAATCTGTTCTTCAGATGATGTCTAAATTCAGATGGGATATATTCAAGGTCATATTTTGGCTCTTGTGGACTTGTTTTCATGTTCTTCAGCTTCAGTTTGAATTTGCATATCAGTAATTGGTGGTCTGTTCCACTGTCTGCTCCTGATCTTGTTTTGACTGATGATATGGAGCTTTTCCATTGTCTCTTTCCACAGATGTAGTGAATTTGATTTCTTTGTATTCCACCTGGTGAGTTCCATAGGTATATTCATCTCTTATGCTGTGTAAAGACGGTATTTGAAATGAACAAATCACGGGTTTTGCAGAATTCTATCATGCATTCTCCAGCATCATTTTTATCACCGAGGCTATATTTTCCAACTACTGATCCTTCCTCTTTGCTCCCAACGTTTGCATTCCAATCACCAGTAATGATCAATGCATGTTTGATCAATGCATGTTTGATCAATTTCAGATTGAATAAGTTGGTAGAATTTTTCTGTTTGATCCTCACTGGCTTTAGTGTTTGGTGTGCAAATTTGAATAATAGTGGTATTAACTGGGCTTCCCTCTATGTGAATGGATATTATCTTATCACAGACAGCCTTGTACCTCATGTCTGATCTGGATATGTTCTTTTTGACAATGAATGCAACACCATTCCTCTTCAATTTGTCATTCCTAGCATTGTAAACCATGTGGTTGTCAGATTCAAAATGGCCAATACCAGTCCATTTCAGCTCACTAATGCCTAAGATATAGTAGATGTTTATGCATTCCATTTCATTTTTGACAACTTCTAATTTTCCCAGATTCATATTTTGTACATTCCAAGTTGTGATTTTCAAAGGATGTTTAAAGCTATTTCTCTTCATTTTAAGTTGTGCCCCATCAGCAAATGAAGTTCCCACGGGCTTTTCTCCCATGGGGTTATCACAGTCAACTCTACTTTGAGGAGGCAGCTCTTCCCTAGTTGCATTTTGAGTGCCTTCCGATCTGAGGGGCTCATTTTCCGGTACTATATCTGACAGTGTTTCTCTGCTATTCATACGGTTTTCAGTGATTAAATATTAGGAAATACTTCATCACTCATTCTTCCGAGTCTGTCTTTGTTTGGATGCTCATCTGAAACCAGTGCACCATGGGTCATCCTGCTGGTATTTAAAATACCGGTGGCATAGCTTTCAGAATCAAAACAAATGACAAGTCACCACAGTATGACAAAATGTCAGATGAGTGGTGGTCCATGGTATTTTTGTAAGAGTATTAATTGCAGAATTATTACTGTAGAGCACCAACATTTGTTGAAAGGATGGATTATCAAATGAACAGTCTAAAAAAGGATGAGGACATCATGGGTAAATAAATTTAAAGACAAAAAATTATAAATTGTTGTGTATGTAAAAATCATACACACACAAGTTCTGGCAAACTGAACAGGAATAATTGAAATAAAATTTTGGTATGGTAGCCAGTATTTTTCTGAAATAATTCCAGTTACAATCACTTTATAGTCTCATTGTAAAATTATACTTCATGGCTCCTTTGTGGTGTGGATAGACAATTTAATTAGTTTGGACCAAAGGATTGTAACTAGAGGTGACATATTTCATATCAGGTTCAGAATGCTTAACAGTCTAAGTGAGATATTTCCTGAGTCTTTTTACTTCTTATTCTGTGACCAGATATTTCCGGATAGTGGTTTAATCCTTGAGATATCCTTGATACAGACTCCCTTTCACCAATGCTTTCACTTCACCAACCAATGATAGAAATAGAGAATGAGCAAGGAATAAATATTTGATATACTAAACACTTATATTGGAGTGTTTTTTATACTACTACATAATAATTTAATCTATCTTTACTAATATGCCACATGAATCTGAAGGAAATATAGGTTCCCCAAAGAATATGTTATTTATTTATTATTAGTGGCCAATAGCAATCTGGTTCTGAAAGGAAAGCTTTTTATATAAAAAAAATATAAGTGGTACTGCTAATTTAGAAAGATGAGCCCCACAAGCTTATTTTCAGATACATGTACCTTGCTTAGACGTCGTCCAGCAAGATATTGACCAGTTTGACAGAGTTCTGCTTGAATCTAAATGAAAACAAAGATATAAATGGAAAGAATACTATTGACAATGCCTCCAGATTCCAGCAGGGAAATTACAAAGTGAGTTATTCTATAAAATCCACCTTAAGGATTCAGTTTTGAGTCAAAATAAAAAAAAAATAAAAGCCATGGGACAGTAGAAAATATTGTTATGATATATTAATTAACTGTAAATAAGAAATATTTGAGATTAGATAAGAAGTCTAGTGTAAGAAAACAGGCTACAATTCTTTAATTTCATTCTACTTTGATTCTTTCCACACATTCTTATTAATATATTACTTTTTCTCCACACTTGATTTCTGTTTTATTTAAAGTCAAGTAGCAAGAAATTTACATAATCTATATCTTGTTAAATATACTGATAATTATAGATCAAATAGTGTCTCCCTAAAATATGGGTCAACTTGGCTAGGTAATGATTATCAGTGGATTAGCAGTTATGTAATGAGGAAATTTGTCAGTTGTATAATGATAGAGACCCATTCCCATAATGTGATCTGATATAATTATACTTTGTTTATGATGTGTTATAAATAAGGCCTCTCTTTGATAATACAATACTCATCCAACAGTTAATCATATTGAGGTGGCTTTCAGGTTGCTGTGATGTTTGAAGCTATGCCACTGGCATTTTAAATATCAGCAAGGTTACCCATGGTGGACAGATATTAGTACAGCTTCAAGATTAAGACAAGCTAGGAAATGATCAGTAGTTGGAAAACTGGGCCTTGGTGATAGAAACGATAATGGAGATTGAATGATAGAATTTTGCAAATCCCTCTTTTAAGCAACATAAAAGATGACTATACACATGAACATCACCAGATGGAATACACAAGATCAAATTGACTATTTCTGTGGTTAGAGATAGTGGAAAAGCTCAATATCATTAGCCAAAGGAAAGCAAGAGACAGATTGTGGAAGAGTCTATCAGTTGCTCATATGCAAGTTCAAGCTGAAGGTAATGAAAATTAAAAAAAGTCCAGGAGAATGAAAATATAAACTTCAGTATACCCACATGAAATAAGAGACCATATCAAGAACATTTTTGATACATTTGACTTTTTTTTTTTTAAATGTTTTATTGTGAATTATTTGATAGTTTACATGGGAGAACATTAATTTTACATTCATTCTATCATATATTGTCTCATTGCCATAGTTTCAATCCCCTCCATGCATCATCAACCAACCAAAGGATATACCCTGCAATCCTTCCCCCGTACTCCCCAGGTTTTCAGCACACAGTCGTGATCCCTCTCTGGATCAAAAGTCTTCAGCTGCTCCATCACTCCACGTCATCATCTCTGCCTCCATTTCAGGCATCATTGCTTCTGTGCATAGGGTCCCGCTCTCTGCTCTTCTCCCTTGATGGTCCTAGGGACCTCCACTCCTAGACTGAAAAGTTAATCACTCCTCTCCTTGCTATAAAATGTCTACCTTTACATTTCCAACCCTCACAATCAGTCCTGATAACAATTATTCACTATTGTATCACAAGAGACCTGTCTGCATTTCATTTCATCAGCCCCGGCTAGTCAGATTGAATACTACTCACTGGAGATTCTACCTTCCTCCAGGCCCTCTGGATCTAGGTTCCCTCTTGAAAGCTTGTAAGCCAGTCACTTCTTGCCTTTGTAGCCCCCCGCCCCCCATTTTGGGTAGCCAATGTCCAAGTTGCCCATCCCTGTCTACTCTGTGTGTGGAGGGGGTGGGAATGAATCTCGCTGTAAGGACTTGTTCCCTCTTTTGAGCTACTGCTTTCATAGGTGTAGGTCAAGTTCATCAAATTGTATGAGAATACTTTTTTTTTTTTCCTCTCTTCTTTTTACTCTGGTTGAGCTCTGATCATCCAGTCACTGAAGCCAGGTCAAGTGGGTATTATGTGCAAGTGTGGGTGTTCTTATGCATATGTCCTCTCTTCTTATCAGCTGGATGCTTCACTCTCCACTCTAGTCCTCTGTGACTATGTCACTGACTCTGGGCCCAAGAGTCCCCAGGTTTTGCCACACTGCTGGCCAACCAGGTCTTCACCCGGGTTCACAGAAGTCTATTGAACATTGTAGGGATTAGCACACCACTTCATTGCTGTATTTCCCTCACTTCCCCTTATCGGTGTTGAGCGTGGTCACCAATCAAAGTGTATTCCCATTGAGTCTTATTTCTGGAAGGGGATTTGCACTGAGGGGACCTGACCACTTGTCTTGACGTTTCCTGAGCAAGCAAGTTGCTTGTTCTTGTAGTAACAGTTGGTCTGCCTATGTTGTTTTATATTTTTCCTGTAGGTCTTCTTTCAAGAGATGCGTTAGACTTTAATGGAAAGACCAGAAGATTTTTGGGATGACATAAATAATATCACACAAAAAGAGATCAAAATAAAAGGAAAGAAAGAAAACATTAAAATGGATGTCAGAGAAGACTCTAAAACTTGTTCTCCAGCACAGAGACGTGAAAACAAATGGAAGAAATAAGGAGGCAATAGAGATGAACAGAAAATTTCAAAGGGCAGCATAAAGAGATAAAGTAAAATATACTAATGGAATGTTCAAAGACCTGGAATTACAAAACTGAAAGAGAAGAACACATTTCTCAGCATTTCTCAAGTTCAATGAACTGAAGAAAAATATCAAGCCTTGATTTACAATGTTGAATAATTCTATGGGTAATAGAATGTTAAATGATTCAGAAAGCATCAATAAATGATGGAAGGAATTAACAGAGTTACCATACCTAAAAGAAATGGTTGATGTTCAACTATTTGAAGAGTTAGCATAAAGTATTTCAGGGGGGTGGGGCTTGATGGCAGCTTAGGGAGAAAGGCTGTGCAAAACTCCACTAGTAATAACATGGAATACTGAATGAAACAGGTTCAAAGGACTGTTAAATGTTTACCATGAGTGGGTTTGGAGAAGATGCCAGAACGAGGTGTATTCTGATTTGCAGTGGACAGCAAGTCACGGCACAGCCAAGAATTTCCATTGGAAGGAATGCAAGCTTTGCAATTGCCTATAATTTTGAAAGTGAAAGAACTGATACAAGGTCAAGAAAGCACTCCCATCACAGAGATCTGACCAATTGTCAGAGATAAAGGTGTGAACATGTATTTTTCATTGTTTTATTATACTCTGTCTGCCCACCTCTACTCTGGGGACCAGAGGTGATACCTGAGTGAGCGAACACCCACAGGGAAGGTTCTACTATGCACATGTAAGGATATGCCCAGCAAAGATCATTGGGCACAAAATCGAAGAAAAAGGAGGTGTCAACAGGAAAAACATAAAATGGGAATATCTTCCAGAATGGGTTTGGCCAGCCTTGGGCTGGTTCTCATGAGGAGAAACATCAGAAAGGGATTCAGGGGACTTGAGAGAGGCAAAAAAGGGACCAAAACCAAAATATTGAGGTAAATCATAAGGTGAAATGAGAACATCTTGAAAATTTTCAGGGATCTTTGAAGGCAAGAAGTCTAAGACTTTGGGAGTGCTGAAGTCTTATTCATATTTTGCTATGCTTTTCTGTTGTTGGTGTTTGTTTTTGTTTCTGTTAAGTTTTGTTTTCAGCAACTTTGGACTTTAGTGTCCACTCTACTTTTTTTGTCTGCTTCTAACTTGCCCGGGGGTGGGCAGCTCTTTCTCTCCTTGCCTTACTCAATAAGAGACAGCAGTTGTGGTCATACAGCCAAACTACAATCACATCCAATAAAATCACACCATCTGAACAAGTAAAAATTCCAACTGCAATACACCAGAATAGCATAAAAAACTAAAAGCTGCTTAAATCACTCTGTGTTGAGTAGTAAGAGAAGTGAAAAGAGAAGCCCATCTCCTGATCACATCTACCAAGAGGCAATCAGAGAGCTTAAGAATACACCAACATACATTCATTTAATAACTGAAAGTACAGCAGGAACAAAATGCGTAAAAAGCAACAAAACAATTCCTGCTCATGTGTAGAAACATGACAGAGTAGGCCAAATAAATGAATTTTAGGTAGACCTGGAATTTCCATTGGAAGGATTACGGGCATTGCAACTGACTAGAATTCAGGAGAATATTTAAGTGCATGCAAATATTTCACAGAAAGCTTGAGGAAAGTAAGGAAGAACTTGGAAAAGTGCTACAGGAACAATAAAATAAGATAGAAAGAGAATTGGAAACAATTGTTTTTGTTAAATGCCTTTGAGTCGATTCTGATCCATAGCGACCCTGTATAAGAGTTTCCAAGGAGCAGCTGGTTAGTTTGATCTGTGGATTTGCAGTTCAAACTGCTTTGCAGTCTGAGGGACAGATTTTTATGACTAAAATGTCTGAAATGGACAATACACTGAAGGGACAAAATAGTAGAATTGAAGGTATGAAAGCCAGAATCAACACAATGTAAGACAAATCTCTCAATATTGCTAAGATAAAAGAGTAAACAGAAGAAAAAAAAGTCTGAAGAAAGTGTAAGACTTATGTGAGGAATAACCTATGGGTGATTGGAGTTCCAGAACAGGAAAGATCACAGAAGACCACAGAGGAGATTGCAATAAAGCTGCTGGAAGAATATATCCTTAATATCCTGAAAAACAAGGAGATAAGTATTCAAGAAGCTGAAGGAACCCCAGGAAGGATAGACCCCCAAAAGAAAAACTCAGACATATCATAATCAATCTCTCCAAAATCAAAGACAAGGAGAAAATTCTAAAAGCAGCTATGGAAAAGAGAAGTGCTACCTACAAAGGTAAACAAGTATGATTAAGCTCTGATCTCTCAGAAGAAACCATGCAGGCAAGAGGGCAATAAGGCACATATACAAAACCCTGAAAAAACAAAACAATAAAAAACCCTACCAATCCAAAATTGTTTACCCAGAAAAGTTTATAGTCATATGTGACGGTTTAATCAAAACATTCCAGGAAAAACAGAAGGTAAGCGACTTTGTAAATGACAAGGAAGGGCTTCAAAACATCCTAAATGGAATTCTTTGGACTGAGAAGGAACAAGAACAGACAACACCCAGAGATTGATATATATGGCAACATAACCAGGAACTCAGTCGAGACATGGAAGAGTCCTGAATAGAACAAAACTCCATGAATTAAATTAGAGGATCTAAGCAGTCTGTTTATGATTTAAAAAAAAAAAAAAAACAAAAACTGCATTGTGAAAGAAGATAAAAATATAGTAACAGAGATACAGATGATCAAGAGGTCATGCAGATTTCAGTATAAAAGAGACTGTTCGAACAGAAGGGAAAAGTTAGCAGAATATAGACTAACCTAGAAGAAAATTTATACTTTACAGCATATCAGGAGAAGGAAAATCCAAGAAGAATATGGAAACATTAAAACTATGAAGAAACTGACAAGAAAAAAACAAACTAAATGAACTCAGCACTGGAAAGAATGCAGAAGAAAGCAAGTAGAAGCACTGCACACACACAAAAAAACAAAAAAGAACAACAACAAAAAAACAAACAGAACAAAAAACATACTGACAGGAATTAATTCATACCTAGCAATCATGACACTGAATGTCAGGGATTAAATGCATCAGCCAAGAGGCAGAATGGATAATGGAAACAGGATCCTACAATATGCTGTCTAAAAGAGACACGCTTTACACACAAAGACAAAATCAGATTAAAAATTAAAGGATGGAAAAAATATACCAAGCTAATTGTAATAAATGATTGTGGATTGGCAGATTTTTCTTTCAGGTTTTTGTATACGTGCCCCCATTGCCCACTTACTTGAATGGTTTCTTCTGAGAGATCAAAACTTAATCATATTTGCTTGCCTTTGTAAGTATCACTTCTCTCTTCCCTAGCTGCTTTCAGGATTCTCTCTTTGTTTTTTATTTTGGAGAGATTGATTATGAGCAGGAGTGGCAATACTAATCTCTGTTAAAAATAAACTTTAAGGCAAACATAAGCCCAAGAGACAAAAAAGGATATTATGTTATGATTAAAGTGTCAATTGACAAGATAATATAACAATAATAAATATCTAAGCTCCCAAAGAAAGAGCTCCAAAATATATAGTATGTAATATTTATAATATATGTATATATAACACAAGCCCTAATAGAGTTGAAGAAATAAATAGACAAATCTACAAATAACAGTGGGAAATTTTAATACACAAGTTTCAAAAAAGAACAGAACAACCAGAAAGAAACTAGACAAAGAGAGGAACTGAACAACACAATCAACCAACTTGACCTCATAGATGTGTATAGAGCATTCAACACAACAACACAATATACATTCTTTCCCTATGCATGTGGAACATTCCCCAGAACAGTCCGTGTGGAAGGCTACAAAAAATTCACAATTTTAAATTCACAAATCTAAAAACATCAAAAATCAACAAAGCATCTTCTCAGATTATAATGCTATAAAATAAGAAATCAACAATAGGAAGACCAAGGAAATAAAGATAAAAACATGGAAACTGAATAACACCCTGATTAAAAGTTACTGGGTAGTAGAATAAATAAAGGGTGAAATATATAATTCTTAGAAAGTAATAAGAATGAAAACACCATATACCAAATTCATTGGGACACAGCAATAACACTGCTGAAAGGACAATTTATAGTAATCAAAAATGAAGAAAGAATCAAAATCAACACAATAACAGAACATCTCTATATATTAGAAAAAGATCAGCATAGAAAACCCAGAGTGAACAGTACAAATTAATAGTAAAGATTAGAGCAGAAATAAGGAGCTCTGGTAGTGTAGCGGTTACAAATCTGGCTGCAAACTTTAAGGTCAGCAGTTCGAAACTACCAGCTGTTCTGTGGGAGAAAGTTGAGGCTTTTTGCTCCCGTAAAGATTTATAGCCTCGGAAACCTGTACAGGTCACTATGAGCCAGAACTGACTCCATGGCACATGACAACAACAACAACAAACAGAATAGGAAACAGAAATACTATAGAAATAATCAACAAGACAAGAAGCTGGTTCTAACAAAAGAAAACAGGTAGAAGATACAAATAAGAAGCATAAGAAACGTCATGGGTGATGTAACAACAGAACCAATCAAAATAAGAAAATAATAACAGAATACTATAAAGAGATATCGTCCAACAACTGGAAAATCTAGAGGAGATGGATTCATTTTTAGAAAAACACAACCTACCTAAATGTACATAAAGTGAAATAAAAAAAAGTGAACAGACCTATAACAAAAGAAGAAATTAATCAGGTCATCAAAAATCTCCCAACCAAAAAAGGTCTAAGCCTGATGACTTCACTGGTGAAACTTACTAAACATTCAGAGAAGAGCTGTCACCAATTCTACTCATTATTACAGAATACAGAAAGAGGTGGAAAACTTCCTAATGCATTTTATGAAGCAAGCATAGCCCTCATACCAAAACCTGTGAAGGACAGAACTATAAAAGAAAATTATATCCGAATATCCATCATGATCATAGAGGCAATAATTCTCAACAAAATCTTAGAAAAAAAAAAAAAAAAAAAAATTATAATACATTACTACCAAGTGGGATTCATATCAGGGATACAATGATAGTTCAATATCAGAAAAAAAAAATCAATGTAATCCTCCATATAAATTAAAAAAGGAAAAGAATCATATTGATTGATGCAGAAAAGGCATTTGACAAAATTCAACAACCATTCCTGATGAAAATTCTCAGCAAAGTAGGAATTAAAGGGAAATTCTTCAACAGAGTTAAAAGCATGTATACAAACACAACAGCTAATATCATTCACAATGGAAAGACACTGAAAGCACTCCTTTTATGAACAGGAACCACACAAGGATTCCTTTATCACAACTTCTATTCAATATTGTGTTGGAAATCTTAGCTAGCACTATAAGGCAAGACAGGTAAATTAATGGCATCCAAATTAACAAAGAAGGAGTAAAACTCTCTATATTTGCAAATCCTATCCATAGAAAACCCCAAAGTCTCAGAGGAAAAAACAATACAAAAAAACTACTAGAACTCATTGGAAGATTCAGCAAAGTGGCAGCATACAAGATCAACATACAAAAATTTGTCAAATTCCTCTATACTAATGGTGACAGCATTGTAAAGGAAATTAGAAAAGCAATACCATTCACAATAAGTACTCAATGGATGAAATATTTAGGAATAAATCTAACCAGAGAAATAAACAACCTATACAATGAAAACTACAAAACACCACCACAAGAAAACAAAAAAGACTTACAAAAATGGAAAAATATACCACGTCCCAGGATAGGAAGACTTAACATTGTGAAAATGTCAATACTACCCAAAGCAATCTATACATATAATGCAATCCCAACCGTATTCCAACATTCTTTAAAGAAATGGGAAAAAAATTACAAACTTTATATGGAAAAGAAAGAGCCCTCATAAAGAAAGCACTGCTTAAGAATAACAAAGTTATAGGCCTCTCACTCCTGGATTTCAAAGTTTACTACATGGCTACAGTGGTCAAAGCAACCTGGTACTGGTACAATGAATTATACATTGATCAATAGAACAAAACTTAGAACCCTGAAGTTAACTCATCGACATATAGCTAACTAACCTTTGACAAAGGGCCCAAGTACATTGAATGGGAAGGACATAGTCTCTTCAACAGATGGGGCTGAGAAAACCGGAAATCTATATGCAAAAGAATGAAACATTACCTTTATCTGACACCATGTACAAAAACAAACTCAACATGGATTAAAGACATAAATGTAAATCCCAGAACTATAAAGCTCATCAGTGAGAAAATAGGGACAAATTTAAGTATTCTAATACAAGGCACAAAGTCCAGGTGTGGTTTTGTGTGTTAAAATGCTGGATGACAAAGTTGATTTGTACTGCAAGGTCGGTGGTTCAAGCTCACCTTGAACCTCAGAAACCCTATACAGGGTCGCTATGGGTCAGAACTGACTTGATGGCACTTAAAAACAGCAACCATACAAGGCACACATAAACTATCAAACATTGCCAAAATTGTAAAAACTAAATAGGTGATTGGGGCAGACTAAAAATTAGAAACTTAAGTACACCAAAAGATTTTGCCAAAAGAATATAAAGGGAATCCACAGAATGGGGAAAAACATTTGCATTGACATATCAGACAAAAGATTAATCTGTAAAATCTTTAAGAAACAACACTTCTACAAGAAAAAGACAAATAGCCCAGTTAAAAATTGGGCAGAGGGCATTAACAAACACTTCAACAAGGAAGATATTTGGGCAGCCAACAGACATATGAAGGAATGTTCATGATCATTAGACTTTGTTGCTGTTGTTGTTGTCAGGTGCCATCGAGTTGGAACCAACTCATAGTGACCCCATGCACAGCAGAACGAAACAATGTCCGATCCTGGGCCAACCTCACTACAGCCGCCACACTAGATGCCATCAATGTTGCCATCTGGTCGATCCATCTCGTTGGGGGTCTTCCTCTTTTTCTCTAACCCTCCATCTTACCCAGCATGACATCTTTTTTCAGCGACTGATCCCTTCTGACAATATGTCCAAAGTGTGAGAGATGAAGCTTAGCCATCCTGGTCTCCAAGGAGCACTCTGGCTGCATTTCTTCCAAAACAGATCTATTGGTTCTTTTGGCAGTCCATGGCACCTTTAGTATCCTCCTCCAACACCACAATTCAAAGGCATCAATTCTTCTACGATCTTCCTTATTCACTGTCCAGCTTTCGCATCCATATGAGGTTAGTCCTCAAGGTGATATCTTTGCTCTTCAACACTTTAAAAAGTTCCTTTGCAGCAGATTTGCCTAATGCAATACATCGTCTGATCTCTTGACTGCTGCTTCTATGAATGTTGATAGTTGATCAAGAAGAATGAAGTCCTTGACAACTTCAATCTTTTCTCCATTGATAAGAATGTTGTTTATTGGTCCAGTGGTGAGGATTTTTGTTTTCTTGACATTGAGATGCAATCCATACCGAAGGCTCTTTTCCTTGATCTTCATCAGTAAAAGTTTTAAGTCCTCTTCACTTTCAGCAAGCAAGGATGTATCATCTGCATATCGCAGGTTGTTAACGAGTCTTCCTCCAATCCTGACTCCATGCTTTTCTTCATAGAATCCAGCTTCTCTTATTAGACATTAGAGAGTTGCAAATCAAAACAAAAATGAGTTATCTCACACATCAGTAACAGCGAAGTTCATAAAAAGAAGAGGACAATAAATGAATAGGAGGATATGGAGAGACAGGGATCCTCCTACATTGCTGGTGGGACAATAAAATCTTTTAACAACTCTGATAACCGATATGGGATTCCTCAGAAAGTTGGAAATAGAAATATCTTGTGATCCAGCAATTCCTGTACTTGGAATATATCCACAATAAATATTAGCTAGAACACGAGTAGATATATACACACTAATGTTTATCACAGCACTTTTCACAATAGCAAAAAGATGGTGACAGCTTAAGTGCCCATCAACTGAAAAATGGATATATAAATTTTGGTAGATATACAAAATGGAATACTATACTATATTGAAAAGTAATTATGAAGCTGCAAAACACCTCATAGCATGGATGAACCTTGAGGACATTATAATGAGTGAAATCTAACCACAAGGGTTTAGAGCTGAGAGTGAAGTGTCCAGCTATTATGAATTTTGAGGGACACGGGCAAGACAGACCACATTTTTAGAGAATAAACATTTGACTTAGCTTGGATGGCTTGCTGATCAAAATTCAACTAGAGGAAGATAAAGAAATTTGATACAGGAAACATGTATAAATTGCTACAGTTTGATAAACTTGACCTTTTGCTTAGGGATGTAGTTGCTTAAAATAGCAATTGAGTGATAAGTAATCTCCACATCAAGAATTTCCCTCAGTACATAGGGTTGATAGGGATGGGCAACTTAGATATTGGCTATCTATAATTGGGGGGGGGGGTTGTCTATAAAGGCATATAGTGTTAGGCTTACACGTTTTCAAGGGTCAGTTTAGTTTCAGAGTGAATAGGTTAGAGGTTAGAGTAGAACCCCCACTGAATAGTTTTCATCTTGTCTAGATAGGTCTGGAGGTGGGGATAGGATTGTTTTGATTCAATAGTGAGTACTTGTTATCATGAATAATTGCAGTTGTTACAACTGTAAAAGTAGAAGATGTGTAATAAAAATGGGGAAGTAATTAATCTTATATTCCAGAAGCAGAGGACCTTAGGCCCATCAAGAGGGAAGAGCAAGAGAAGAATACGGGATCCTAACCAGAGAAGCAGGGACAACAAAGATGGTGGCAGAGGTGATGGCATGGAGCCATAGAGCAGCTGAGGACTCTAGACTAATGGAAAGGGAAATGCCATGTGCTTATGGGCAGGAGCCTGGCTTGTAAAATGTGCCATTTGGTTCTTTAAACAGAGTGTTTTATAAACATAAAGAAGAAGAAGAAGAAAAAGGAATAGAATCAAATACTATTAACCTATGGTTCATAGATGGGATTTCAAAAATTGCAATGAAACAAAATACAGTTGGCTGAGTGCAAAACAAAAATTCTGCCATGCAAACATGTAAACTACCACTGAATTCACGATAAAAGCTAAAAAAAAAAAGAGCTAACATATAGTTGAGAATCAATGGCAGTGAAGAAACAATTCCAAGCTGCAATGAAGACTGAAGACGTTTGCAAAAATAAAGGTTCTAGGAATTGATGGAATACAAATTGAAATATTTCAACAAACTGATGACACAGTGAAGCCCTCACATATTTATGCCAAGAAATGTGGAAGACTGGTACCTGGCCAACTGACTAGACGATATCCATTTTTGTGCCTATTCCCAAGAGAGGTGACCCAAAGGAAAGCAGAAATCTTTGGACAATATCATTAATATCACTTGAAGCAAAATCTTGCTGAATATAATTTAAAAATGGTTGCAACAGTTACTTGATCAGGGAATTGTCAGAAAGTCAATCCATATTCAGAAGTGGACTTTGGGTGAGTGATGTTATTGCTTAAGTCAGTTGTATCTTGTCTGAAAGCAGAGATTATTAAAAAGAGATCTACATGAGCTTTATTGACTATGCAAAGGCTTTTACTGTGCTGATCATGATAAACTGTGAATAGCCTAGTGAGGAATCGGTATTACAAAATGTTTAATTTTGCTCATGAGGATCCTGTACATAAACCAATAGGCAGTCATTTGAACAGAAAAAGGAGATGATACTGAATGGTTTAAAATCAGGAATGGTGTGTGCCAGGGTTGTATCCTTTCACTGTATTTATTCATTCTATGTGCTGAGCGAATAATCTGAGAAGCTAGTTTATATGAGGAAGAACATGGCATCAGGTTTGGAGAAATGCTCATCAACAACCTGTGATATGCAGATAATACAAACTTGCTTGCTGAATGTTACGAGGACTTGAAATATTTACTACAGCCTTCAGTATGTATTGCAGCTCATTGTAAAAAAAAAAAAAAAAAAATTCTGACAACTGGACCAATAAATAAGATCATGATAAATGTAGAAAAGATTAAAGTTGTAAAGGACTATGTTTTGCTTGGATCTGCAATCGTCACTCATGGAAACAGCAGTCAAGAAATCAAATCTGCTTCACAGGCCCTCTTAAAAGTGCTAAAGAGCAAAGCTGTCAGTTTGAGGACTAAAGTGCACCCAACCCATGACATGGTATTTTCAATAGCCTCATATGCATGTTAAATTTGGACAATGAATAAAATAGACTGTAGAAGAATTGATGCATTTGAATTACTATTTTGGAAAGAATATTAAAAGATGCCTGGGATTCCAGAAAAACAAATCTGTATTGGAAGAAGTATAGCTAGAATACTCCTTAGAAGCAAGGCTGATGAGACTTCATCTGTCATACTTCGGACATGTTATCAGGAGGGACAATTGCTGAAGAAGGACATCATGCTTGGTAATTAGAGGGGCAGCAACCATCTTCTCAAACTTAGCAACAATTGTTATAATGGTGCTGAATTGTCTTGTGTTTCATTCTGTATATAGGGTCTCTATAATAGGACTAAGGTGCACCTGACCCAAGCCATGATGGTATTTTCAATAACCTCATATGCATGTGAAAGATGAACAGTGCAAAAGGAATACTGTAGAAGAATTGATGTTTTTGAGTTATGGTGTTGGAGGAGAATATTGAAAGTGCCATGGGCTGCCAAAAGAACCAACAGATCTGTATTGGAAGAAGTTTAGCTAGAGTGCTCCTTGGAGACCAAAATGGCCAAACTTCCTTTCTCCTACTTCAGATATATTGTGATGAGGGACCAGTCAGTGGAGAAGGATATCATGTTTGGTAAGGTGGAGGGTCTCTGGTAGCGTAGTGGTTACGAATCTGGCTGTGAGCCGCAAGGTCAGCAGTTCGAAACTACCAGCGGTTCCGTGGGAGAAAGATGAGGCGGTCTGCTCCTGTAAAGATTTACAGCCTCGGAAACCCTGTGTAGGGTCGCTATGAGTGGAACCGACTCCACGACACTTAACAACAACAACAACAAGGTGGAGGGTCAGATAAAAGAGGAAGACCCCCAGTGAGATGGATTGGCAATATGGCAACATCAATGGACTCAAGCGTGGCAACAATTGTGAGGTATGCCCAGGACCGGAACAGTGTTTCGTTCTGTTGTGCATAGGGTCGCTATGATTCTGTACCAATTAGATGGCACCTAACAACAACAAAAATGAATGGGAACTGTCTTGATGGCACTTAACAACAACAATGTGTTAATGAGGCAGGATTAAGTTACCTTAATGAGTTTTAGGTTATGTTTGTTATGTTAATGAGGTAAGATTACCTTGGGGATGCAGCATTCTTACTAAGATCACAGACTATATATGGGGGTTTCCCTGGGGTGTGGTTTGCATTACCTTTTATCTTACAAGAGATAAAAGTAGAGAGAAGACAGCAGACAAATCTTGGCCTGAACTGCTACCAAAAAAAGTAGAAATGGAAGTGGAGCATGACCCACACTGTCTCTGCTCTTGGAATCACCCAGAGAAGAATGATTCCAAGACATATGGAGACATTTGGCCTGCTGTAGATGTTGAAAGGAGACAAGGACTTTTCACTATAGCTGACAGAAAAAGAAAGACTTCCCTGGAGCTGTCACCCTGAATGTAGACTTCTAACTTCCTTAATTGTGATAAATCTCTGCATGTTAAAGTCATCCACTTGTGGTATTTCTGTTATACCAGATAACTAAAACACTGATGATTTCAACATTATTGTTGTTGTTATATGCCGTCCAGTTGGTTCTGACTCATAGTGACATTATGCACCATCCTCACAATTGCTGTTATGTTTGACCCCATTGTTGCTGCCATTGTGTCAGACCATCTTATAGGGATCTTCCTCTTTTTCAAGCTGGGGGAACTGAAGAAAATACTCAAGCCTCGACTTTCATTATTGAATGAATTTTGGGGCAAATTATGGAATGATGCAGAAAGCATCAAAAGAAGATGGGAGAAATGCACAGAGTTACATTAACAAAATGTTCAACCATTTCAAGAGGTAGCATATGATTAAGAGCCAATGATACTGAAGGAAGAAGTCCAAGGTGCATTGAAGGAATTGTACCTTGGACAATGCAAAGAACAAGGCACCAGGGATTGATGGGATAAAATTTGAAATCATTCAAGAAAGTGAGGTGGCACTGGAGGCAGTCACGCATTAATGCCAAGAAATTTGGAAGAAATCTATCTGGCCAACTGGTTGGAAGAGATCCGTATTTGTACCCATTCCAAGTAGAGGTGACCCAACGGAATACAATG
The DNA here is from genome assembly GCF_000296735.1 of Chrysochloris asiatica. NCBI lineage: Eukaryota > Metazoa > Chordata > Mammalia > Afrosoricida > Chrysochloridae > Chrysochloris > Chrysochloris asiatica. Next base: position 5,556,175 of record NW_006408644.1, on the reverse strand, counting down.
ATCATCAGACAATCTCTTTGATATCCCATGCGAGTAAAGTTTTACTAAAGGTAATACAGAAATGGCTGCAAGCATACATTGACAGAGAACATCTAGAGGTTCATGCCAGATTCAGAAGAGGGCATGGAATGAGGGATATAATTGCTGAGGTCCAATGGATGTTGACTACACAAATGCTTTCAATTGTGTGGATCATGACAAGCAATGTACAATACTGTGAAGTTTGAGTATTCCGGAACACTTAATTGTGCTCATGAGGAATCTGTACCTGGACCAAGAGGCAGTTGTTCGAACGGAACATGGGAATGGTTCAAAATTAAGAAAGGTCACCATACTTATTCACCTTGTATGCTGAGCAAATAATCCGAGAAGCTGCGTTATAAGAAGAAAAACGAGGCATCAAGATTGGAGAAATGCTCATTAACAACCTGTGATATGTAGATGATACAACCTTGATTGTTGAAAATTAAGAGGACTTAAAATACTTACTGATGAAGATCAAACAGCACAGCCTTCAGTATGGATTGCATATCAATGTAAAGAAAACAAAATTCCTCACAACTGAACCAATAAAGAACATTCTTATCAATGGAGAAACTATTTGAATTGTCAAATACTTCATTCTTTTTTGAGCTCTGGTAGCGTAGTGGTTACGAATCGGGCTGCGAACCTTAAGGTCAGCGGTTCGAAACTACCAGCCGCTCTGTGGGAGAAAGATGAGGCTTTCTACTCCCGTAAAGATTTACACCCTCGGAAACCCTGTACAGGGTCTCTATGGGTCGGAACCGACTCTACGGCACTTAACAACAACAACAACAAATCAACATTCATGGAAGCAGCAGTCAAGAAATTAAACGACGTATCGCAATTGCATGACTAATTGCGACTGTCACAACTATAAAGGTATAAGTTTTGTAATAAAAAAGCAGGGGGGTAGTTAATCTTACAGTCCAGGAACAGAGGACCTTAGTACCATCAAGGGAGAAGAGAACTAGTGGAATGTGGGATCCTATCCAGAGAAGCAGTGACACCAGAGTTGGAGACAGAGATGAAGACATGGAGAGAGATAGAGCATCTGAGGACTCTAGACTCATGGAAAGAGAAAGGTTGTGTGCTATCGGCCAGGCAGCAGGCTTGCAGAATGTGCCCTTTGGTTGTTTAAATGATTATATATTCATGAGTGTTTTTGTATACATATTCTGACACCCCCCACAAAAAAACAAAAACAAAGAACAGAGAGAATAGAAGCAAATACTGTTGAATGATGATGCATGGAGGAGATTGTAATAATTGCAATCGAAAAATGAGTGTAAAACCAATGTTCTCCCATATAAAGTACTATTCAATTCACAATAAAAACTCAGAAAAACAAAAAAAAAGAATATCAGAAGAGATTCTGAAACTTATTCATGAGCATACATAAACTAAAATGTCTGGGAGAAATGATGAAGTAGAAGTGCTGTACAGGACATTTCAAAGGTAAGCTTGAGAAGACAAAGTAAAATAATATAATAAAATGTGCAAAGATCTGGAGTTAGAAACCAAAGGGAAGAATACACTCCACATGTCTCAAGCTGAAAGTACTGAAGAAAAACTTCAAGCATTGATTTGCAATATTGAAGGATTATATCGGCAAAATATTTAATGATGTAGAAAGTATCAAAACAGATGGAAGATATATTAAAACTCACTGTAGAAAAACGAAATAGTTGATATTCAACCATTTGAAGAGACAGCATATGATCAAGAAGCAATGAAAGAAGCACTGGAAGAAGAAGGCCAAACTTCACTGAAATAGTTACCATAAAACAAGCCTCCAGGAATTGACAGAATACCAAATGTACTATTTCAACTAACTGATGCAGCATTGACAGTGCTCACTCATCTCTGCCAAGAAATTTGGAGAACTTCTTGGTAGGCTATCTGGCCTACCAATTGGATGAGTTCCATATGTGTTTCCATTCCAAAGAGAGGTGACCCAATGGAATTCAGAAATTGTGGCACAAGATCACTCATATCACATGCAAGTAAAATTTTGCTGAAGAAAATTCTAAAATTGTTGCAGCTGAACATCAACAAGGTGCTGCCAGGAATTCAAGCGAGATTTAGAAGTGAAGTTGTAACTAGGTATATCATTTTGATGTCAGGTAAGTCTTGGCTGAAAGCAAAAAATGCCACAAAGATGTTTTCTTGCATTTTATTGACTATGCAAAGTCATCCGACTGTGTGTATAAACAAATTATGGATTGTTGTTGGGTGCCATCGAATTGGTACCAAATCATAGTGAACTTAAACACAACAGAATGAAACACTGTCCGGTCCTGGGCAAAAATCACAATTGCTGTGGCCCTTGAGCCCATTGATACTGCCATATTGCCAATCCATCTCACTGGGAGTCTTCCTATTTTACTCTGACCCTGCACCTTACCAAACATGATATCCTTCTCCACTGACTGGTCCCCCCTGACAATATGTCTGAAGTATGAGAGACAAAGTTAGGCCACACCGACCTCCAAGGAGCACTCTGGCTAAACTTCTTCCAACACAGATCTGTTGGCTCTTTTGTCAGACCATGGCACTTTGAATATTCTCCTTCAACGTCATAACTCAAAAGCATCAATTCTTCTACTGTATTCTTTATTCACTGTCCAGCTTTCATATGCATATGAGGTGATTGAAACTACCGTGGCTTGGATAAGGCGCACCTTAGTCCTCAAGCTGACATCTTTGCTCTTCAACACTAAAAAGGTCTTGTGCAGCAGATTTGCCTAATGCAATACGTCGTTTAATTTCTTGACTGCTCTGTACTGCAAAGTTGGTTTGAACTGCAAGGTCAGTGGTTCAAGCTCATCTGTTGCTCCTTGGAAATCCTATATAGGGTTGCTGTAGGTCGGAACAGACTCGATGGCACTTAACAACAACATAGCACTTTATAGTATATATATATATATATATATATTTGCAGATCCCTTTAAGAGCAGTTGATAGTGACAGCTGGGCATCATCTAATTCTTCTGGTTCTATAGCCATGGAAGCAGATGTTCATGTTGTCCATAAAAAAGTCCACTAGACTAATTGTTTCCATGTGTCTTCAAGTTTCTTCACTCATCTTTGATCTGGATGAGAGAAAACAACTAGTTTCATCTTTGATGGCTGCTCCATTCACTAATTACCAAAGTGAATTGTGTTTGTAAACTATATTATATAGCAATTCCTTTTTACTTACCCTCATATTTCTCTGCACCTTCACAGGAACTGAATATTGTCTTAAAAATATTTGTTAATTTGATTGGCAAAAGTCACAGATTTTAAATCTGAATGTCAAACCTCTTCGTAAAAAACAAATTAAGACAAGTTTTGCAGTATGCTCTTAAATAGGACTATACTTTAGGCTTTGTTGTTGTTGTTTACTTTAGGGTTCCAACTCTTAGAGACTCTGAATAAAGTTTCCAAGGAGTGGCTTGTGTGTTTGAATCGCTGACCTCTTGTTTCAAATGGACCTTGCAATTCAGTGCTTTATCCCACAGTGCCACACCAGGACTCAATACACTGGAGTTTGGTGGCAGTGGTTGTTATGGGCCGTGGAGTCGGTTCCGACTCATAGCGACCCTGTATAAGATTTCTGAGGCTGTTAGTGTTTACCGAAGCAGAAAGCCGAATCTTTCTCCTGAAGAACAGCTGGTAGTTTCGAACTCCTGACCTGAGGTTTACAGCCTGATTCGTAACCACTACTCTACCAGAGCCCCTTACATTAGGGCTTAGAAGTGGTTAATTTCTTTCCTAACTCTCCAGTGAAATTTCCCACGGAGATTTGCTTTATGCAGTGTCATCCATCATAACTAGAGATGTGCTCCATGCCATACCACACCAATCATTCAAGTCCTAGTAAACCAGTAATATTTGCAATTTGTGTCTATTGCACATATTTATCTATTTACTCTATTTTCACCACCTGTTGGAAAACAGCTGTATTTGTCTCAGTAGCATCATTAGGGAGAGAAATAAGTTACCAGGTTTCACCCATTTGTACTCCTTTACTTGATTTAATGTGGAATACGATCCTTTGATTTGTGAAGTAATGATGCTGAATTAGGAATCAGAATAGTGGCAAAGAAAATATTGTTTTAACAGAAAGCCTTTTTATTTACTTATTTGTTTTTTTAAAATTGTTTCACCAGTTGGAAAGGTAAAGTATTCAGAAGGGAAGAATATGTCATCATAAAACTAAGTTAGGTAATAGGCAATACGGCACAACAGCATTTTCTAACCTCTTGGATAAAAGTTGCAAAAATCTTTGGGAACCAATTACAAAGAACAATATATCACTAGAATATGCATTCCCTTTTGTTTCTTTGTGATTTTCTATAAATGGATAGGATATTGCTCTGCGGAATTAAAAATACACAGGGAGCTCTCTCTAGCTTGTCATTCTCTGGCTTGTATTGACTTAGCTGAGGTTCTTGGCTTCAGTTTTATACTAATTTATTTATTTTATAGATCATTTCACTGAAAGAGGAAAAGGAGAAAAAAAAAGCAAACTCATTTTAATATCCCTTCTCTAGTAACATCTATTGGGAAATACTGGAATATGAGGCTTCCTTTTCTAGTTCTACAGTAAGGAAAGTAGTAGGTTTATGAAGAATGGTTAAAACTAGTAGTAATATTTGGGGAGGCTTTGTTCTCTTCCAGAATGTAGTGTGGGAGAGATGACAGCTTAGTTATTGATTTTCTCACCTCATGTATTTAATACACCCATTCCTATTCTTTCTTTACTGATTATTTACTAAGAGAACATGACTACTTTACAAAAATGAAATGAATCTAAAAATGTATGATCCACTGTGCATGCTCGTTTGATAAAAAGATCAGGAATTATGTCTCCAGTAACAAATCTGGTCACATTTGATTTTGGGATTTTGTAGACCTTCCTGAAACATGTGAAATAACAGAATTCTTAACAGTGGTTGGATTACCAGTCTTGGAAATTTTATTAATATCTTCTTGGAAATTTTAACTTCTTTAAGTAATATTTTATGTAGCTTTAGAAAAACCAATTAAACATTTAGATTTTTCCTAGTTTTGCTATGCAGCATTGAGTCATATTTTGATCTTTCATTAGTGAAGAGATAATTTAATTTAGAGATGGATGTATACGTCATTGAATTCTCTAGTATTTATTTCTAAACTGGAATTCAAATCCTTGAATTTAAATACCTTCAGAATCTCAATTCATGACACTGGGCTGGTAATACCAGCAGCATATAGTTGTTGGGATAAGGCTGACTTGCAGGGAAATGATTATAGAAAATTCTTCCACGTATTTTTTGTTGTTGTTTGCACAATCTAAGAGAACTATGGTAAACTATAATTTTAGAGGAATACGAACATTGACTGTTATTTTTTCTTGTATTTCAATATTTCTTTGTATATTATCCATTTTGCATTTCCTTGGCACATGTAGGTAATGAACAAATATTTATTATTGAAAAGATATCATCAATGATACAATATTTTTTGTAAGTCCTGATTAGGGATTTAGTTGAGAGAAAACCAACATGATCCTTTGAACGTTTTCTCACTTGGAACATTTTCTGGGTGTGAAGGGGTGCTAGTAGTTGCAGTGTGGCACTGACAGAAGCACTCTGTCAATAGATTATATCCATTTGTTATAAGGTATCCACTAATCATTGACATAGTTAATAAATTCTGCTTCTCAGTATTAGTTTCACAAAAGATTATGTGGTCATTTTTGAGTTTCTAAAAATGTATTATAAACTATAAAATAAATATTTGATCACATCAGCTATTACAGTGTTTTCATTGAAAAAATGTTATGCAGCTGATAAGGAGGAACAAATATTAGAAATGCAGGAAATGTATTGGTTTGGAGATAAGATGAGGTAGGTTAGAGATCCATATTGTAGGGATTCAAATTGTAAAAATGGATTTATCATTTTCTTGCTTTCATTTTTATATTTTATCTTGATAACTCTCTCAGATTCCTTCAGTAAATTCTGTAAATAAAGAAATGAAATTCCTTACAGAGTGACAGTAAGGAGTAATGCACTGAGTCAGGGTATGTTAGCTCTAGCCTGATCATTTCAATCTGACCCAAGTCAGTACTGAAAGTCCCTTGATGCACTATGGGAAGTTTGATGGTAGCCTAGAGCCAAACTTAATAGACAAGTGCCTCTATCAGCACAACATATGACCATTGAGCAATTGCATTTATGATCTCAAAAGAATTAAAGAGGCAGCAGTTTGGGGAAAGATGTGGGCATGAATGAATCAAGCAGCTGAGGAGTTCTACGCTTGCATACTGCAACTGATGATGTCCACGTGCAGTTGATCAGCACAGGTCGACCAAACCTTCTGAAGAATATTTTAAGTGAAAATGATGTGATATTTATTCATCATGGAAAAAGTGCCTTTAGAAAAGGAAGAAACAAGTTATATTGAAGAAACACAGTATGAAGAAACAGCTATTTCTGATTTATCTACTGGTGAAAATGCTGGACCACTTGCTTTATCAGTTCGGAGAGCAAGGCAGTTAATTGGACTTTACACTCTGGCTCACAATCCTAATATGACCCAATTTGAAGATTAGTCGGCCAGTTACTGCCCTGCCTCCCCTTTGGATAAGATGTGACAGTTCAGATCCTGAAAGTACCTGTTGGCTAGGAGCTGAACTCATCACAACTAACAACAGTGTTACAGACGTTGTCTTGTATGTGGTCACTTGTAAAGCTGATAAACATTATTCTGTATGCCTTGAAGACCTAAAAAATGCACACAAGAAAATACATCATTTGTCTACTGTAGCAACCAGGGGCTTTGTTCAGTATGAGCTCTTCAAGTCTACTTCCTTGGATGATACAACCTCCATGTCACAAACTACAATCACTATGGATATCCTGGTGTCCTGTGGATGAAATTCTTGAAATCCCTCCACTCTCTTCAAAAGCAACTCTGAATATTAAAGTGGAATCTGGAGAGTCAAGAAGTCTTTTGAATAATCTTCACAGACAACTGAAATTTCTTCTTGTCTTGGCTGATGGTTTGAAGATGGGTGTATCTGAGTGTCCTGAGCCTCTAGAAGTGAAATCTGCTATTGAACTTGTGCAGGAACTTCTAAATAACTTAAATAAAATGGATGGATTTGGTGATTCTGTAAAAAAAAAAAAAAAAAAGAAGAAGACACAGAGACAGTGAAACATGGCACTGTGCGGTTCAGCATTCCATTGAGAGTGTTTTCACAGCACGAGGAGACCTTGATTTTGCTGAGCAGCTGTGGTGCAGAATGAGCAGTAGCATGGTTTCATACCAAGACTTGGTGAGGTGTTTTACATTGATTATCAAGAGTCTACAACATGGTGACATATAACCATGGCTCCATAGTGGGAGTAGCAGTTTACTGAGTAAGCTAATTCTTCAGTCTTATCATGGAACCATGGACACAGTTTCTCTCAGTGGGACTACTCCAGTTCAAATGCTTTTGGAAATCGGTTTGGACAAACTCAAGAAAGATTATATCAGTTTTTTCCTAGGCCAGGAACTTGCATCTTTGAATCATTTGATCTTGTGTAAAACATTATAAACAAAATCCTCATAATAAGAAACACATTTTTCAGCTGCCGGTCAGACCAATTGCAATGAAAAACTTATATCAAAGTGAGAAGTGACAAAAATGGAGCTTGGAAATAAACAGTGGTCAAAAGAAGGTTAAAACAGATTGACAACCGAGTGATTGCCCACCTGTAGACCATCTGAATTTTCACAAACATGATTTTTCTGATTTAACACTAAATGGTAGCCTGGAAGAAAAAAACATATTTTACTAACATGGTTACCTGTAGTCAGGTGCCCTTCAAATAAAGTGTACTGATGGAGTCTTCTAGAAGTCGCAGCACAAGCTGCCCCTGCAAAAGGGTGGCTGTTATTTATCATCTGAAAGCAGAAATGTATGTAAACCTTATAAGCAGAAAAATTAAAGATCCTAAAGATTCTCTGAAGCTACAAAATTGGCCATCCTGTCTCAACTCTGTCTCCTAAGCAGGAACATCAGTAGAACCGAAGTGATTAGTATGCAGAGAGTGCTGACCGTGGTTACCACAGTCTCCGTAAACATCTGCATGTGACTTAACAGTGGCTCTGAAATGGTAAACAGAACATTTTATCAAATATGACTTCATCCTGCAACTTGAACCATATTGGAAAAACGTGAAAAATGGCATCATCAAAATTTCTAGTTATGCTTATTTGCTATAAAAGAGAAACTGGTGAATTAAAAGAAAAAAAAAAAAAAAGAAAGAATTAAAGGGGCAATGAAGGCAAAATGCTTCTCAAGTAAAACAAGTAATTTCTTCTCTGTCAAGGCTGAGATTAAAATCCTCTGAGCCAAGGTTCTATTTTCCACCTTTAGTGCTGCAGGAGTCATGGACTTTTAATTTGATTAAAAACTTAAGTACCCTCAATTTTAATGCTTGAGGTTTACATCATGCATCACTGAGTCATAAGATGGGAAATATCCATTTGAATTTGCAAGTAACATCAAACAGAGACTTCTTTAATTATTTTTTTAATGTTTTATTGTGTATTGTGTGATAGTCTACATGGGGGAACATTAGTTTTACATTCATTCCATCATACATTGTCTCATTGCCATAGTTACCATCCGGTCCATGCATCATCACCCAACCAAAGGGTACACCCTGCAATCCTGCCCGTCCTCCCCTCAAGGTCCTCAGCACACAGCCCCTCTCCCTCTCCGGATCCCTAGTGCCCAGACACTCCTCTCTCTTCAAGTCATCCTCTCTGTCTCAGTCTCAGGCCTCACTGCTCCTCTGGGTGGGGTCCCGCTCTCCCCTCTTCTCCATTGATGGTCCCAGGGCCCTCCCCTCCTTGCTATAAAATGTCCACCTTTACATTTCCAGTCCTCACAATCAGTCCTGGTAACAATTATTCACCCTTGCTTCCCAAATGACCCATCTGCATTTCTTTTCATCTGCCCTTCCTAGACACGTCGGATACTACTCACTGGCACTCTACCATCCTCCCTGCCCTGTGGATCTAGGTTCCCTCTTGAAAGATTGTAAGCCAGTCACTTCTTGCTTTTGTATCCCTTCTCTCATTTTGGTTAGTCAATGTTCAGGATGGCCGTCCTTATCTACTCTTTGTGTGGAGGGGGTGGTAATAGTTCTTGGAGGAGGGATTTATTTTCTCTTTTGGACTGCTGCATTTATTGGTGGATGTCCAGTTTATCAAATTTATCAGATGATGCTTTTTTTCCTGTTGTTTCTTTTTCGGGTTGAGCTCTGTTCGTCCCATCTTTGGAGCCATCGCAAGTGGGTATCATCTGCAGGTGTGGGTGTTCCTGCATCTGTCCGCCCTCTTCTTATCAGTTGGTTGCTTCGGTCTCCACTCAAGTCCTCTGTGGATGTGTCACTGACTCTGAGCCCATGAGTCCCCAGGTATTGACTCACTGCTGGCTGACCAGGTCTCCACCCAGGCTCACCCTAGTCTGCTGAATGATGCAGGGCTTAGCTCACTACTTCTTTGATGTTCTTTGGTTACTTCTCTTTATGGGTGACGTGCATGGTCGCCAATCAGATAGCGTTTCCTCTTTGCGTCTTAGTCTTGAAGGAAGACTTGCACCGAGAGGATCCAACCACTTGCCTTGGTGTCTCCTGGACAGACAGCTTGTTTGTTCTTGTGGTTACAGTCAGACTGCTCTTGTTGTTTTGCATTTTTCCTGTAGATCCTTCTTTCAAGAAGTGTCTTCTGGTTTTCTGGCTGCTCCAGGCTGGTCTGCTTGTCCTTTCAAGAGGAAAGTTTCCCTTCTATGATGGTCTGGATGTGGTTCAGGCTTTCTTCTATAAGTCTTATGTAATGCAGAGGCTCCTCATGAGGTCTCCTTCACTAGATACATTGTAGCCTCATTTTAGGTATTCCAATTGGTTATAGGCAGAAGAGGGACTTACAAGCTTTCTATGGTGTTATTTCTGGCTATTCCTTTTCCTCTGCCCCCAGTGACTGTTTTATATTATAATGCTTGGAAACCCAAGGTTCAAAAGTCAGCCAAGTATCTCAACATTATTCCCCCCTTCCAATCCTGTCCCAGTCTCTGGATCCCAGAGCCCTGTTGTTCCAAGGCTGTGCCTACATCTGTTTTAACCTCTGTCCCATTAGCTCATTTATACTTGTCTAATTGTTCTCCCGTCTGCCTTGTTCTTCTGTTCCCCTCTCCCTACTTTTATATTGTCCCCCTCCCCAATACCCAAATTATCTTGTGTCTATTCCCTGCCCTGTGCTCCGCCTTTCCCTCCCACCCTTATTCCTACCCTTACGTCCTAGCAATCTGCTAGGAATCCAATTGATTGGATTAGTATGGGTTCTTTTTCTTAGTCTTTTACAATAGTGGTCCTATGCAGTATTTTCCTTTTGTGATTGACTAATTTCACTCAACATAATGTCCTTAAGGTTCATCCATGTTATGAAGTGGCATGTAGCTTCCGTGTTGTTTTTCAAGGTAGCATAGTACTCCATTGTGTGTATGTACCACAGCTTGTTTATCCATTCTTCAGTCGATGGGCACTTTGGTTGTTTCCATTTTTTGCTATTGTAAATAGTACAGCTATGAACATTGGTGTGCATGTATCTTCCCATGTTGTGGTTCGCTTTTCTTGTCGGTAAATACCAAATAGAGGAATTGCTGGATCATAAGGTATTTCTATTTTCAACCTTCTGAGGAAGTGCCATATTGCTTTCCAGAGAGGTTGGACCATTTTGCAGTCCCACCAGCAATGCAGGAGTGTCCCAGTCTCTCCGCATCCCTGCCAGCATTTATTGTCCTCAACTTTTTTTGATCTTTGCTGTTATTGTTGGTGTGAGATGATATTTCATTGTTATTTTGATTTGCATCTCTCTAATGGCTAGTGATCGTGAATATTTCTTCATATATTTGTTGGCTGCCTGGATCTCCTCGCTGGTGAAGTGTCTGTTCATACCCTGTGCCCATTTCTTAATTGGGTTATTTGTCTTGTTTTTGTATATGTGTAGTATTTTCCTATATATTTTAGAGATGAGTCCCTTATCCGATATGTCATTGCAAAAGATTTTTTCCCAGTCTGTGGGTTCCCTTTTTACTCTACTTGTGAAGTCTTTTGATGAGCACAGGTTTTTAATTTTTAGTATGTCCCACTCATCTATTTTGTCTATTTTTGTTTATGTACTTTTCAAAATGTGTGGCAGTCTGTCTATGCCTTGGATTAGTGCCCTCACGTTTGTCCCTATTTTTTCATTGATGATCTTCATAATTTTGTGATTTACATTTAGGTCTTTAATCCATGTTGAGTTCATTTTTGTGTATGGCGTGAGGCAAAGGTCTTGTTTCTGTCTTTTACATAACACTTTCCAGTTCTGCCAGCACCATTTGTTAAAGAGATTGTCTCTTTCCCATGTAATATGCTTAGGCATTTTGTCGAAGATCATTTGGCTGTAGGTGGTTGGGTTGATATCTGGATTCTCGATTCTGTTCCATTGATCAATGTCTCTTTCATTGTACCAGTACCAGGCTGTTTTGACCACCGTAGCCATGTAGTAAAGTCTGAAATCAGGGAGTGAGAGGCTGCCAACCTTATTATTCCTTTTAAGCAATGCTTTGCTTATCTTGGGTCTCCTTCCTTATAAAATTAGTAATTGTCCTTTCCATCTTTTTGAAGAAAGTTTTTGGAATCTAGACTGGGATTGCATTGTATGTGTAAATTGCTCTGGGTAGTATTGTCATTTTCACAATGTTTATTCTTCCTATCCAGGAACATGGTATGTTCCTCCACTTCTGTAGGTCTCTTTTGGTTTCTTGTAATAGTGCTTTGTAGTTTTCTTTGTATAAGTCCTTTGTTTCTCTGATTATGTTTATTCCTAGGTATTTTATCTTTTGCATGGCTATTGTAAATGGTATTGTATTCCTAATGTCCTTTTTATCGTTATTGTTGTTGCTATAGATAAATCCAATTGATTTCTGTATGTTGATCTTATACCCTGCCACTTTGCTGAATCTTTTGATGAGGTCTAATAGCTTTCCTACTGAGTCCTTGAGTTTTTCTATTTATAGGATCATATCATCTGCAAATAAGGAGAGTTTTACTTCCTCTTTGCCGATCTGGATGCCTTTAATTTCTTTATCATGCCGTATACCTCTCGCTAACACTTCCAGCACAATATTGAATATAAGCAGTGATAAAGGGCATCCTTCTCTGGTTCCTGTTCGCAGAGGGAAGGCTTACAGTTTCTCTCCACTGAGTGTGATGTAGGCTGTTGGTTTTGTGTATATGCTCTTGATTATGTTGAGGAATATCCCTTCAATTCCTACTTTGTTGAGCGTTTTTATCAGGAATGGATGTTGGATTTTGTCAAATGCCTTTTCTGCATCAATCGATATGATCATGTGGTTATTTTCCTTTTTCTTATTTATATGATGAATTATATTGATTGTTTTCCTGATATTGAACCATCCTTGCATAGCTTTTAGGAAACCCACTTGGTAATGGTGTATTATTTTTTTGATGTGCTGTTGGATTCTGTTGGCTAGGATTTTTTTTTTTTTTTTTTGATGATTTTTGTGTCTATGTTCATGAGGGATATTGGTCTATAATTTTCCAGTGATGTCCTTCCCCGGTTTTTGTATGAGGGTTATGGTTGCTTCATAAAAAGTATTGGGGAGTTTTCCATCCTCTTCTATGTTCTGGAATAATTTGAGTAGAACTGGTGACAGTTCTTCTCTGAATATTTGGTAGAACTCACCCGTGAAGCCGTCTGGGCCTTGGCTTTTGTTGGTCTGGAGATTCTTGATGGTCTGGTCAATTTCTTCTTTTGTTATAGGTTTGTTCAGATTTTCTATTTCAGTGTGAGTAAGTTTAGGTAGGTCATGTTTTTCTAGAAATATATCCATCTCATCCAAATTTACGAATTTGTTGGAGTACAGCTCTTTGTAATATTCTGTTATTATCTTTTTTATTTCCTTTGGTTCTGTTGTGACTTCACTTATGTGGTTTCTAATACTATTAATTTACTTCCCCTCCCTCTTTTCTTTAGTTAGTTTTGCCAATTGTTTGTCAATTTTATTAATCCTTTTAAAGAACAAGCTTCTTGTCCTGTTGATTCTTTCTATAGTTTTTCGGTTTTCCATCTCATTTATTTCTGCTCTGATCTTTATTATTTCCCTTCTTTTGGTAACTGTAGTTTCCCTCTGTTGATCTACTTCTATTTGTTGAAGGTGCTGTGTTAACGTGTTGATTTTGTCTCTTTCCTCTTTTTGGATGTGTGCATTTATCACAATAAATTGATCTCTCAGGACTGCTTTCGCCGTGTCCTAAAGATTTTGGTTTGTTGTGTTTTCATTCTTGTTTGTTTCTAGGAACTTGGTGATTTCATGTTTAATTTCTTCTTTTACCCAGTTGCTTTTCAGTAGGGTGTTGTTCAGTTTCCATGTATTCGACTTTATTGCTTTGGCCTTCTTGTTGTTGATTTCTAGTTTTATAGTGTTGTGGTCTGAGAAGATGCTCTGTACTATTCTAATGCCTGTGAATTTATGGAGGCTTGCTTTCTGGCCTAACACATGGTCAATTCTGGAAAGTGTTCCATGCACACTGGAGTAGAATGTGTATTGTGCTGTTGTTGGATAAAATACTCTGTATATGTCTATGAGGTCAAGCTGGTTGATTGTGTTGTTAAGTTCCTC
>NW_006408644.1:5533865-5542037 GCF_000296735.1 Chrysochloris asiatica | reverse complement strand
TTTATCCATTCTGCCACTCTTTGTCTCTTCACTGGTGCATTCAATCCATTGACGTTCAATGTAATTATTGATAAGTATGTGTTGATTACTGTCATGTTACTTTTTTAGTGGTGTTGTTTGTTCTTTGGTTCTGCTTTCCTTCTTGTACTGGGTTTGTCTTTTTTGAGTTGATTCTGGTCAGTTTCTTCCTACTTTCTTTGTTCATTTGTTCTGTTTGGGAATTCGTTTTTATGATATGTTGTGGGGTGTTAACTTTCTTTGGGGTTACCTTGTAGTCTAGTAGCTTTTCTCTGCATTTAGGATACTCCATTGCAAGCTGTGAGTTACCTGGTATCTCTACCACCTGGGCTTCAGCATTTTGTGTTTGTCCCTTCTTTGACATTGATATGTTTACATCCTTCAGTTGATCTCTAGGCTCTCTTGAGTTTGTTGTTATAGTCTCGTTCCATTCTGGTCTCTGTTTTCTGTTGGCTGTGTTCCAGATGGTGTTGCCTTACTTGTCAGTCTCTCTTTGTCGTCTGTTCTTGTTGGTTCTCTGTCTACAGAACTCCCTTTTGGATGTTTTGAAGTGCTGTGTTGGTTTTGATAAATTCCCTCAGATTCTGTTTATCCTGGAATGTTTTGATTGCACCATCATATTTGATTGATAGTTTTGCTGGATAGATGATTCTTGGTTGACAGTTTTTTTCTTGCAGGGTTTTGTATATGTCTCTCCATTGCCTTCTTGCCTGCATTATTTGTTCTGAATAGTCAGCGTTTAATCTAATTTGTTTGCCTTTATAGGTTATATTTCTCTTCTCCCTGGTTGCTTTTAGTATTCTTTCCTTGTCTTTGGTTTTGGAGAGCTTGATTATTATGTCTTGGAGACTTTCTTTTGGGATCTATCCTTCCTGTGGTACGCTGGGCTACTTGATTGTTTATCTTCTCGTCTCTCAGGATGTTAGGGAAGTTTTCTTCCAGAAGCTCTTCAACTATTTCCTCTGAGGACTTCTTTGATTCTTCTAATTCTGGGACACCAATAATTCTTACATTGTTCCTCTTCATGTTATCCAGCATGAATCTTAGACTCTCTTCAGATTGTTTTACCCTTTTAGCTGTCTGCTGTTCTATCTTTGCAGTATTGAGAGATTTGTCTTCCAGCTCACTAGTTCTGGCTTCCATCTCTTGTAGTCTGCTCCTTTCCCCTTTCAGGCTATTGTCTATTTCTGATATCTTATTATTTATCACCTGGACATCTTTTTGCAGGTTTTGAATTGTTTCCAATGCTGTGTCAATCCTATTAGATTGTTCCTGCAGTACTTTCTTTACTTCTTCCTTATTTTACTCGACCCCTTTTCGCAGTATTTGAATTTGTTTACATATCATTCTTCTGAACTCCCTCTCAGGCATATCCAGAACCCGCTCCTCCTCTTCTATAAAGCTTTTGTCTATCTCTAGCTCATTTGCATCGGCTGGCCTTTTCTGCTTTTGTATGTGTTTTGATAATGTTAATTGTTTCTTGTTGGGCATTGTTATTCTTGTTTTATTGTAATTATTATTAATATGATCAGAAGATAGGGGTCTCTTGCTGTCTGTAATGTGTAGTAGGTCTGGTTAGGTCTTGTCTATGTAGTGGCTGTGGCAAGCAGGACTGCAGTCGTGTGGAGTCCGCTGTGGTGGCACATGGTCCGGCAGGCAGGGCGGGGCTCTGGGGTCCGGAGGGCGAGGCATGTGTCACGTGGGGTCTGGCAAGCAGGGCGGGTCTTACGGGGTTTCTGGGAGTCTTGGTGGTGCTCTCTCTGGTTATGGTTTTTGGGCAGGGTCAGCAGCTTGCAGGAGCGTGGTCCGAGGCAGAGGGCAGGGTCCCAGGTTGGTGCGGAGATTGTGGGGGGGGAGGGCCCTGGTGGGCGGGGCTGAGTCGTGCACGATCAGTCAAGTGGAGCGGGGCTAGCTGGGTCCTGAGGGCTGGGCTAGCGGTGGGTCCCAAGGACATGAAGGTGCTTGCATCAAGTCTGGCAAGCAGTGTGGGGCCCACGGGGGGTTCGGGCAACCTGTGTGGGGCTCTTGCTTGTTATGATGTATGGACGGGGTCAGCGGGGTGCAGACGTGGTCCGAAGAGGAGGGAATGATTCCATGGGGACCGCGGGTTTGGAGGTCGGGGTGGGGTTTGTGCAGAGGCCTAGTGGGGGGCTGGGTTATGCACTATCAGTCAGGCTGGGCAGGACTAGCAATGGGTCCCATGGGTGGGGCAGTGCTTGCGCAAGGTCTGGCAAGCAGTGTGGGCCGTTGGGGGATTCGGGCAGCCTGTGTGGGGCTCACACTTGTTATGGGGTGTGGGCGGGTTCAGCGGGGTGCAGGCTCGCAGGTGGAGGGAACGATTCCGTGTGGAAGCATGGTAGGCTGTTGGAGTGGGGCTTGTGTGGGGGCCTGGTGGGTGGGGCTTGGTCGCGAGTGATAAATCAGGTAGGGCGGGACTAGTGGTGGGTGCTGTGGGCAGGGCAGTGCTCGCGGGAGGTCCGGCAAGCAGTGAGGGGCCTGTGGGGGGTTCGGGTGGCCTATGTGGTGCTCTTGCGTGTTATGAAGTGTGGGCGGGGTGCGGGTGCGAGGTCCGAGGAGGGGGGAATAATCCCGTGGGGGAGCACGGGGTTGGAGGCTTGTGCGGGACTTGTGCAGGGGCCTGGTGGGTGGAGCTGGGTCATGCGCAATCAGTCAAGTGTGGCAGGGCTAGCAATGGGTCCCGTGGGCAAAGCAGTGCTCGCGCTAGGTCCAGAGAGCAGTGTGGGGCCTATGGGGTGTTTGGGCAGCCTGTGTGGGGCTCTCGCTTGTCATGGCATGTGGGTGGGGTCAGCGGGGTGCATGCGCATTGCAAAGGTTAGCGCACGCTCTGGTGGGTGCTCGCATTCTGGTTTGGTCAGGGTCTGGGAAGGCGGGGGTGTGGGGATCGAGGGGGTAATGGGGTGGGTGAGCACAGTTCAATTGGGTTGGGTAGAGGCCACTCGGGCAGGCAGATACAGTCTGTGTCTGATGATAACAGACAGTTGCCGATTTTTTTTTTTTTTCTTTCTCCTCTGTGTTAATTGACTTCTCTCTGCTCACTGCAAACGCCGAAATTACACGCTAGGGCAGAGGTCCCTCTCTTCTCTTCTCCTTTCTCCAGAGACTCCCCCTGTTCAAGGCTCCCCATTACTGGAAGAACCGCTGTCCAAATGAAATGGTTCCAGCCCCGCCCCCCAAGCTCAAAGGAGTTGGGGCTGTCACTGCACGCAGGAGCAGGCAAAAGATTAAAAAGCCAGTAGTTCCTCAGTATGGTGATTTTTTAAAAAAGCAAGTTTAAGATTTTGAAGTACTGAGACTTATGGTGGCTGTAAAGGTATGAGTTCACTACATGAAGGTTTCTTTCACTAGTTCCCCCTCCCCCAAACCCGGAAACCCTCTCAACTGTGCCATCTGGCCTCTGTGGCAAACCGGAAGAGAACAGAGACTTCTTAATACAATTCATCAAAACCCAGCAAAGACAAAACAAAAAGTAGGTTAACGAGTTAAAGAGTCACCCCTTCCAGATTCAAGAAGTCCAGGAATGTTTTATAAACAGGAGAGTCACCAGGCTGATAATTATTATAGTTCAGATATTAATCTCATAGGAGTGAAACTGAAGAATATGTTGAATGAAAGTCTCTTGTTAAAATGTGATTGATGATTAAATATCAATTTTTAAAAGGCATACTAAGGACGTGGAAAAAATGATAATGATACTAAAGGACTCTTGGCTCTCAAATCAATATTTGATTAATCAACTATTACAGTATTTTCATTGCTGAATGCCATGCAGTTGAAAAGGAGGAAGTGATGAGTCTTTGCAACAATTCTAATAAAGGAAGCCCTAAAATTCTCATCTGTGCATCATTAATCAGGTAGAGTGGGGGTGGGGAGTATATGCTTATTGAAATCTGAAATGCTTTAAGGCAGTAATGCTCAATGTTGACTGCATGTTAAAATCACCTAAGGAGCTTGAGTCCCCTTCTTCTCTCTCCCTTCCACCAGAAATTTTGATTATTGGCTCTGGTATAAAGCCCAAGTAACCAGATATTTTTTTTTTTTTTTAAGTTTCTCAAATGCTTTCAGAAAACAGTCATTTGAGAATGAAACATAATATCAACCAGCCCAAAAGTAGTTCCACACATAGGCCAAGTAGGTGGTATCCAAGAGGTGAGAATTTAAAAACTCTGAAAGTCTTCTTAATCTCTTGGTATTTTTCTGGCAACAACCCTGCTTTACTGCCTAAAATAAATACATCTGGATTTGAACCCCTAGTTAAACTGCAGATGTTATCTGGAGAGTTTTGAATTTATATTTTTTATCAGATTAGCTTGCATTGGAACATATATTTATAAGAGGGGAGTTAAAGCTATAAAACATGGAATATTACCTAAGGAGGGCATTTATTACTAGGTTGACAAACCTGTCTGATTTTCTTGTGATTGAGGGATTTCCTGGAATACAGGACTTGCATTTTAAAACTGTAACATTATCAAGTAAACTAGGATGAGTCAGTCACTCTCACTCTTGGCATGGGTAGAAAATCAAGACTTATGAAGGCATGGGTACCTAAATAGGGGTTATTGTGGTTGTTTTAAGTGCCATTGAGTCAGTTCTGACACATAGTGACACTTTATAGGGATTTCTAAGAGTGGCTAGTGAGCTTGAATTGCCGACCTTGTGATTCAAGCCAACTTTGCAGTCCAGCACATCAGCCCACAGTGCCACAGAGAAGCAGAGGAGAAGGCAAAATGCAGGACTCATTTCAGCTACTTTAATAATTTGTCTAGAGATGATATAATAATAGTGGGGTGGGACTATTTAGTGAGATATTAACCAGTTGTTGAGCAATATCCAAAACATGATAACTTCATGTGGTTTTTTGTCTTTGTTTTTTAAGTTTTTTTGTGTGTGAGCTTAGTGATAGTTTACATGGGAGAACATCAGTTTTACATTCATACTATCATGTTCAATTCATTGAAATGATTACAACTCCCTCTATGCATCATCATTCAACAGTGTTTGCTTCTATTCCCTCTGTTTTTATTTGGATGTACACAGAAACATTCAGGAATATATAATCACTTAAACAACCAAAGGGCACATTCTACAAGCCTACCTCCTGGCTTCCAGCACACAGCCTTTCTCTTTCCATGATTCAAGAGCCTTCAACTGCTCTATATCTCCATGTTATCATCTCTGCCTCCATCTCTGGTGTAGTTGCTTTTCTGTATAGGGTCCCACAGTGACTCATGCTCTTCTACCTTGATGGTCCTAGGGTCTTCTGATCCTGGAGCATAAGATTAACTACTCCCCTCTTTGTGTTATAAAACTTCTACCTTTATGGTTGTGACAGTCACTGTTAGTCATGATAACAATTAATTACTACTGAATAGTAAGAATATTATCCCATCTCCTTTCACCAAACCCATCTAGACAAGATGAAAACTATTAATTTGCGATTCCACCTTCCCCTGTACACTCTGAAACTTGTTATTCTTAGGTGCTATCGAGTCGGTACTGACCCATAGCAAATAGACTCCCTCTTTTTTTTTTTTTTTTTTCTTTTTTTAAGTTTTCATTGTTAATTGAGGGATAGTTTACAGGGGAGAACTTTGTTTTTGCAATTGTTTTATCGTATTTCATATCATTGCAATGATTACAAACCACTCCATGCATCATGATTCAACAATATTTGCCTCTATTCCCTCTGTTCTTTTCTTTCTTTAAGTGTACACAAAAACACTCAGGAATATAGAATCAATTAAACAACCAAAGGGCACATTCTGCAAACTTGTCTCCTGGCTACCAGCACAGAGCCTTTCTCTTTCCATGAGTGTAGAGTCCTCAGAAGCTCTATCTTTGCATGTCATCATTTCTGCCTCCATCTCTGGTGTCACTGATTCTCTGGATTTAGTCCCACATAACACTCATACTCTTCTCCCTTGAAGGTACTAGGATCTTCTGTTACTGGACTGTAAGATTAACTACTCCTCCTACCCTCTTGCCCCCCCCCCTTTTTTTTACAGTTGTGACAATAGCAATTAATCCTGAGAACAGTTACTCACTATTGAATCATAAGAATCTTATCCACATCTCATTTCACCAGAGCTGTCTAGACAAGGTGAAAAATATTTAGTGTGGATTCTACCTTTCTCTGTACACTCTGAAACTAAACTCCATCTTGACAACTTGTAAGCCAGTGACTTCGTGCATTTATAGCCTCACTCGCCATTTTAGGTAGCTAATGTCCCATATGATTCAAAGTAAAATTACTCCATATACAATTTTCATTACTGGTATCTTTAAAAAGGTAGGGTTGAATCATCAAACTTTGAGTTAATACTTAAGTGCTTAACTGTTTGAGTCCCTTAGAGACTCCTATTAAGAGAGTAGTGTAGGCTTCTTTATTTTATAAATGTGAAGAATAAATTATAAAAATATACATTACAGGTATTCATAAGGTTTTCAGTGACTAAATATTCAGAAGTATTTCATCATTCCTTTTTCCTAGTCTGTCTTCATCTGGAAGCTCATCTGAACCCTGTCCACCAGGCGTGACCCTGCTGGTATTTAAAACACTGGTGGTATAGTTTTCAGAATCACAGAAACCTACAAGCCACCACAGTACAACAAACTGACAGACGAGTGAAGAACGTAAAAAGTCATTAAGAAGACAAGAAAGAAGGAAAAGTTCAAATGGATGTCAGAAGAGACACTGAAACTTGCTCTCAAGAAAATGGAAGAATTGAGGAGTTCCAAGAGCTGAACAGAAAATTTCAAAGATCAGCTCTAGAAGATAAAGCAAAATATTACAAAAAAATGTGCAAATATCTGGAATCAGAAAACCAAAAAGGAAGAACAAGTCAGCATTTCTCTGGCTGGGGGAACTAAAGAAAAATTCAAGCCTCGATTTTCGTTATTGAAAGATTCTCTAGGCAAATTATTGAATTATGCAAAAAGCATCAAGAGAAGATTGAAGGACTACAAAGAGTCACTGTACCAAAAGGGAATGGTTAATATTCAAGCATTTCAAGAGGTAGCATATGATCAAGAGCCAATGATACTGAAGGAGGAAGTTCAAGGTGCATTGAAGGAATTGGCAAAGAACAAGGCACCAGGAATTGATGGAAGAAAAATGGAAATGATTCAAGAAAGTCAGGTGACACAGCAGGCAATCAGTCATCTCTGCCAAGAAATTTGGAAGACAACTATCTGGCTGAATGATTGGAAGAGATCTGTATTTATGCCTATTCCAAAGAGAGGTGACCCAACAGAATGCGGAAATCATCAGATATTCTCTTTGATATCCCATGTGAGTAAAACTTTACTAAAGGTAACACAGGAACGGCTGCAAGCATACATTGGCAGAAAACTTCCAGAAGTTCAATCCAGATTCAGAAGAGGCCGTGGAATTAGGGATATCATTGCTCATGTCCAATGGATGTTGGTTGAAAGCAGAGAATATCAGAAAGATGTTGACCTGTGCTTTATTGACTATGCAAAGGCTTTTGATTGTGTGGATCATGACAAGCTCTGGAAAACATTGTGAAGTATGAGTATTCCAGAACACTTAATTGTGCTCAGGAGGAATCTGTACCTGGAGCAAGAGGCAGTTGTTCAAACAGAACATGGGAACACTGAATGGTTTAAAATTAAGAAAGGTGTGCGACAATTTGTATTCTTTCACCATACTTATTCAACCTATATTCTGAGGAAATAATCCAAGAAGCTGGATTCTATGATGAAAAACGTGGCATCATGATTGGAAAAAGACTCATTAACAACCTGTGATATGCAGATGATACAACCTTGCTTGCTGAAAGTGAAGAGGACTTAAAACATTTACTGATGAGTACCAAAGAGCACAGCCTTTGGTATGGATTGCATCTCAATGTAAATAAAACAAAAATCTTCACCACTGGACCAATAAACAACATTCTTATCAATGAACAAAAGATTGAAGTTGTCAAGGACTTCATTCTTCTTGAATCAACTATCAACACTCATGGAAGCAGCAGTCAAGAAATCAAACGACATATTGCATGAGGCAAATTTGCTGCACGAGACCTTTTTAAAGTATTGAAGAGCAAAGATGTCAGCTTGAGGACTAAGGTGCACCTGACCCAAGCCATGGTGTTTTCAATAACCTTATAT
>NW_006408644.1:5515352-5533430 GCF_000296735.1 Chrysochloris asiatica | reverse complement strand
TGTGACTTGAGTGATAGTTTACATGGGGGAACATCAGTTTTACACTCATCCTAGTGTATTCGTTTCATTGCATGATTACAATCCACTGTATTCTTTATCATTCAACAGCACACATCTCCTCTACCTCCATGAGTCTAGAGTCCTCAATTGCTCCGTCTCTCCATGTCTTCATCTCTGCCTCCATTTCTGTCATTGGTGCTTTTCTGGGTAGGGTCCCACAACTCTACTCCTGCTTTTCTCCCTTGATGGTCCCAGGGTTCTCTGCTCCAGGACTGTAAGATAGACCACTCATCCCTTTTTTCTATAAAACCTTTAAAATTGCGATAATCGCCATTAGTCATGAAAACAATTACTCACTATTGAATCATGAAATCTTATCCTCATCTCCTTTCTCCAGACCGGTCTAGACAGGATGAAAACAACTCAGTGGGGATTCCACCTTCCCCCACACACTCTGAATCTAAACTTCCTCTTGAAAACTTGTAAGACAGTCACTTTGTGCCTTTACAGCCCACTGTTTTATATAATCAGTGTCTAAGTTGCCCATCCCTCTCAACCCTGTTTTTAGAGGCAATGGGAATCATCCTTGCTGTAATGATTCTTTCCTTCTCGATTGGTATTTTAAGCTACTACATCCATAAGTATAAATCAAGTTAATTATATTGTAGTGATTTACACTTGTTTTCTTAAAAAACAAAAAAAAAGTGTTGTTTTATTTGTTTGTTTGTTTCTTTTTTTTCCCTCTTTTCCTTCCTCTAGTCAGGTTCTGAACATCCAGCCATTGAAACTAGGCACAATAGGCACTATCTGCAAGTTTGGGCTTCCTTGTGCATATCTCCTCACTTCATATCAGCTGGACACTTGACTCTCAGTTGTGGCCCTCCATGACCATGTCCTTGTCTATCGGCTCAGGAGTCCCCAGGTCTCACCGTACTTTGGGCCAACCAGGTCTCACCATACTCCAGATAGATGGGTTCTATGTAACTTGGTCAAACTCAGCCCACCTCTTCATTGCTGCTTTTACCCCACTTCCACTCACCAGTAGACCAACATGGTAGTAGATCAGCTACATATGCCTGCTTGTGTAGTCCCATTGTGTTTCAGTCTTGGGAGGCAGTTTGTCCTGAAGGGACTTGATTGCTTGCCTTGATTGCTCTCCGGAAAACAACATGCTTGTTCTTGGAGTAGCCAATCAAACTGACATTTTTGTTTTTATTTTTCTCTGCTGGTTTTTCTTTCAGGAAGATCTTCCATTCCTTTAGCTGCTCCAGGCTGCTCTGTTTGTCATTTCAAGTGGGAATTTTCCCTCTTAGAAAGTTATTGATGAGGCTCTGTATTCCACTTAAGGTCTTACACATTGCAAAGGCTCTACAAGAAACCTCTTCTCCAGTAGATATGTTGTTTTATTTTACTGTTTTGTAAGTTTTTATTGTGAACTGAGTGACACTTTACATGGGAGAACATCAGCTTTACACCATCGTTTCATTTCAATGATTACAATCTCACCTGTGGATGATCATTCAACAGTATTTGCTTCCATTCTCTGTTTGTTTGTTTTTTAATGTATATTATTTTAAGAGTTTATTACAAACTAGTTTTGCAGGAAACTAGTTTTTCAGGAAACACAAGGACTATGTACAGCCTTACAGGACACAGGCAGGAGCTGAAGAAGGCCAAGATGAGTCTAGAGCCTTGGTGGGTGCATTCCTGGGGGAGGGAGCTCTCTCATCCCTGGGGAAGGTCACCTCATCCCTGGAGGGAGCATACACATTGGAGTTCCTGGTTCAGGGGGGATTCCCATGGGAGGCCTCATACCAGGAGGAGTACCCATCATGCTTGGATGGGATTCCCCTTGGCCCATACATGCAAGGCCAGGTGGGTACTGGGTGGGGGCCCCTGCTATGCTGGCTGTGACAGCAGCCACAGCAGTTGCAACAGTGCCTCTTCCTTGTGGGTTCATCACCTGTTGGGAAGGCCCACTAACTCCTTATTCTGGCTCAGCAAGTCCTGCAGGAGCCTGGGGCACTGGAACAGCAGATGGAGTACCTCTGCCCCTGGCCCTACCAATCCCTGGGCTTCCTGCAGGTCCAGCAAGTGGTACTTGGGAAGTATCTTTGGGAGGAGGCCACTTTACTGTCATCAATCCCTTTCTGCTTGTTTTCAATTTTTGGGCTTGATCTTCCTGAATTCATCACAGTCACAGATTACCAAGTTCATGTGTTTGTCAAAAGCCTTAAAGGTGCCGATGAAGATCCAGCTGTCTTGCAAGATGTACCTGTAGTGATGTGCTGTAGAATCTTGCTGCTCTTGCCGACAGTCATGGCGGTGTTTCTGATGGCTCAGATGATTGCTGGATTTGCCTCCGCAGAGGCTTAGACACCACCCAAGAGGATAATTCTCTGCGCTGCTCGCAGTTTTTTTTTGTTTGTTTGTTTGTTTGGGGGGGGGAGGGGAAGGGATGCTGTACAAAGAAACGCTCAGGAATATATAATAATATAAACAACCAAAGGGTACATTTTGTGAGCCTGCCTCCTGGCTGCCACACCCAGCCTTTCTCTTTGCATGAGTCCAGACCCCTTAGTTGCTTCCTCTCTCTATGTCCTTATCTCTATCTCCATCTCTGGTGTTGCTGCTTTTCTGGATAGGGGCCCACACTTGGCTTGTGCTCTTCTCTCATGATGGTCCTAGGGTCCTCTATTTCTGTACTGTAAGATTAACTTCCTGTTTGTTGTTACAAAACTACTTTTAGAGTTGTGACAGTCACAATTAATCAAGATAGCAATTACTTACTATTGAGTCATACAAATCTCATCCCCATCTCTTTTCACCAGACCCATCTAGACAATATGAAAACTATTCAGTTGGCACTCTACTTTCTCCTCCACACTCTTAAACTAAATTTGCTTTTGAAAACTTGTTAGCCAGTCATTTTGTGCCTTTATCACCCCCTCATTTAAGTAGTCAATATCTAAGTTGCCCGTCCCTATCTACCCTGTATACAGTGTGGATAGGTTTGATTGATTTGGGATGTGAAGACTGTTTTCTTCTCAGTTGGTATTTTGAGCTACTACATCCATAAGTACAGGTCTAGTTCATCAAATTGTAGCAATTTACACTCATTTCCTCTTTCAAAAAACATTTGTGTGTGTGTGTGTGTTTTAATCTTTCTTTAGTTGAATTCTGATTATCAAACCATCGAGGCTAGGTCAAATGGGTACTGAAGGACCTTGCGCCTGATCAACAGAATAGCATTGCAACTACTGCTTGAGTTTCTGGTCTCCTGGGAAGCTTGAGTCTTTGTTACACCTGGAGACCCTCCCGCCCCCCCCGCCCCTCCCCCGTAATTCCAGGTTTCAGGAAAATCTCCATACCCCTGCCCAAATCTCCATACCCCTGCCAATTCTCCATACCCCCGCCCATTGTAAATTCACCAGAACTGTACCCAGACCACACCGCCTTAAATACCTGTCTGTAAGAGAACAGATGGGCTCTTGGTCTCCTTTGGTGACTTAAGAGTACCCCCTCACAGGTTTACTCTCAATAAACCTGCCTGCTATTGAAGCCAAGACTCTCACCTTCATCTCTCTCTTTCTTTCTTTTTCTTACAGGTACTATCTACAAGTTTGGGCATTCTTGTGCATCTCCCTTCACTTCATATCAGCTGGATGCCTCACTCTCAGCTCTAGCCCTCCTTGTCTATGCCCTTGTCTATGGGTTCAGGAATTCCAAGGTCTCACTCACCACACTTCGGATCAATCTCTCATCTTCAGGTCAAGGGAAGTCTATGGAGTGTGGTTGAACTCAGCCCATTACTTCATTGCTGTCTTTCCCCCTCTTTCACTCACAAATAGACCAACATGGTCGCCAGCAAGCTTACATGCCTGCTCATGTGTTTCCTTTGAGTTTCAGTCTTGGAGGTGGAGTTTGTCCTGAAGGGACTTAATTGCTTGACTTGATGGCTCCCCAGTGAACAACTTTCTTGTTCTTGTAGTAGCCAATCATACTGCTATTTTTCTTCTTCTTCTGATCTTTCTTTGCAGATATATCTTGCATTGATCTAGCTGTTTCAGGCTGGTCTGCTTGTCCTTTCTAATGGGAATATCCCCCCACAGAAGGATCTGGATGGGGCTCAGAATTCCACCTAAGGTCCTATACACTGCAAAGGCTCCACAAGAGGCCTATTTCACTGGGAAAGTTTTGGAACCCCTTTTAGGTATTCCAATCAGTTATAGACTGAACATGGGTTTACAAGCATTATGTAATCATGTTTCCAGACATTCCTTTCTATCTCACTTAAGTGCCCATTTCACAGTAGTAGGCAAGGAAAACTTATATACATAAGTCAGTCAAGCATCTTACATTATTTCCCCTCATCAGGGTATGCCTTGATCCCTGCATCAAAGAGCCCTGTTGTTCCAAGGATAAGCACACATCACTATTTACCTCTGTCCCATTTAGCGCATGCTAACCTGCCTCAGGGTTCCACTGTCTTTATGGTTCTCCAATCTCCCTTCCACTTTTTGTGTATTGGCATCCCCAATACCGTAGCTATGATATGTCTATCCACTACCCTGTTCTATATCGTCCCGTCTGTTCACCCCTCAAGCCCCCCCCCCCACACACACACACTACCCATACCGATAATCCACAAAGAATTTTACCCCATTTAGTATGGATATCTTTTCTTAAGCTTTTACAATTATGGTCCCATTTTGTATGGGTAATGTTTCTTAAGCTTTTACAATATTGGTCTTATGCAGTATCCTTTTGTGACTGACTAATTTCACTCAGCATAATGTCCTCAAGGTTCATCCATGTTATGTGGGGGTTTGCAGCTTCCTTTTTATTCTTCAAGGTAGCAAAATATTCCATTATGTGTATGTACCACAGTTTGTTTATCCATTCTTCCATTGATGGGCACTTAGGCTGTCTCCATCTTTTTGCTATTGTAAATAGTGCTGCTATGAACATTGGTGTACATATATCTTCTAGAGTTATCACTCATGTTTCTTGTGGATATATGCCATGTAGGGGAATTGCTGAATCATGAGGTAATTCTGTTTCCAACTTCCTGAGGAACACCATACTGTTTTCCAGACTATTTGGACCATTTTGCATTGTCACCAGCAATTTTGGAAGGTCCCAGTCGTTCCACATCCTCGCCAACAGTTATTGTCCACTGCTTTTTAGAACTTCCCTGTTATTTCTGGTGTGAGACTACATCTCATTGTTGTTTTGACTTGCATCTCTGTAATGGGGTTCTGGTGTGGAGCTGTGGATTAATGCGCCAGATTGCAAAGATGTTTGAACTGCAAAGTCAATCTAACCAGCTGGTCCTTGGAAACCCTATACAGAGTTGCTATGGGTTCAAACCAACTACACAGCACTTCACAGCAGCAGCAATGGCTAATGATCGTGAACATTTCTTCATATATTTGTTGGCTGCCCAAATCTCTTTCTTGCTAATGTGTCTGTTCATGTCCTGTGTCCATTTTTTTAATTGGGTTATTTGTCTTTCTCTTGCAGAGGTGTTGTAGTTTCCTATAGGTTTTAGAAATTAGTCCCTTGTTTGGTACGTCCTTACAAAATATTTTTATTTTTCCATTCTGTGGACTCCCTTTTTACTCTTTTGGTGAAATACTTTGATGCACATAAGTTTCTAATTTTGAGAATGTCTCAATCATCTATTTTGTCTTGTTTTATTTGTGTAATTTTCACAATGTTTAGTAGTCTGTGTGTGCCCTGTATCAGAGCCCTTAAATTTATCCCTAATTTTTCATTGATGATGTTTATAATTCTGAGATTCACATTTAGGTCTTTAATCCATGCTGAGTTGGTTTTTATATATGGCGTGAGGTAAAGATCTTGTTTCAACCTTTTGCATGTCACTTTCCAGTTCTGCCTGCCTCGTCTGTTGAAGAGACTATGTCTTCTGCATTCAATATATTTTGGCTGTATGTGAACGGGTTAATTTCTGGATTTTCAATTCTGTTCCATTGATCTATGTATCTCTCATTGTACCAGTAGCAGACTGATTGGACCACTGTAGCCAAGTAGTAAATTTTGAAATCAGGGAGTAAAAGGATTTCTACTTTGTTCTTCTTAAGCAGTGCTTGGTTATCCTGGGCCTCTTTCCTTTCCATATAAAGTTTGTAATTTTCCCCCCATTGTGTTATATGTATAGATTGCTTTGGGTAGTATTAATATTTTCACAATGTTAAGTAGTCTTATCCAGGATCATGGTGTATTCTTCTGTTTTTTAAAAATCTCTATTGTTTTCTTGTAGTAGTATTTTGTAGTTTTCTTTATACAGGGCCTTCGTTTCTCTGGTTAAATTTATTTGTAAATATTTCATCGTTTGGGTGACTATTGTAAATGATATTGCTTTTCTAATTTCCTTTTCAGTGCTGTCATTATTAATATAGAGGAATCCAACTGATTTTTATATGTTGTTCTTGTACCCAGCCACTTTGCATAATTTTCCAATGAGTTCCAATTGTTTTTGTTTTGTTTTGTTTTTCTGAGTCTTTGGGGTTTTCTATGTATAGGATCATATCATCTGCAAATAGAGAGAGTTTTACTTCCTCTGTGCCAATTTGAATGCTTTTAATTTCCATGTCTTGCCTTATAGCTCTGGCAAAGATTTCAAAACAATATTGAATAGGAATGGTGATAAATAGCATCCTTGTCAATTTCTGTTTGCAAAGGGAAGGCTTTCAGTTTCTCATCAATTTAAATTATGCTGGCTGTTGGTTTTGTATATATGCTCTTAACTATGTTGAAGGATTTCCAATCAATTCCTACTTTGTTGGGTGTTTTTGTCAGGAATGGATATAGGATTTTGTCAAATGCTGTTTCTGCATCAACCGATATGATCATGTGTTTCTTATTTATATGGTGGATTACAATTTTTTTTTTTTTTTTTGAAACAATCTTGCATTCCTGCTATGAATCCCACTTGGTCATGTGTATTATCTTTTGATGTGTTGTTGAATTTTGTTGGCTAATATTTTGTTGAAAATTTTTTCATCTGTGTTCAAAAGGGATATTGGTCTATGATTTTCTTTTTTAGTGATGTCCTTCCTTAGTTTTGCTATGAAGGTTATAGTTGATTCATAGAATGTCTTAGGAACTTTTCCATCTTCTTCTATACTCTGGACTAATTTTAGTAGAATTGGTGACAGCTCTTCCCTGAATGTTTGGTAAAACTCACTAGTGAAGCTGGACCTGAACTTTTTTTGATAGGGAGATTTTTGATGACCTGGTCAATTTCTTCCTTTGTCATAGGTCTATTTAATTTTTCTATTTCACTCTTTGTAAGTTTAGGTAGGTCGTGCTTTTCTAAAAACATATCCACCTCCTCTAGATTTTCAAATTTGTTGGAGTACAACTCTTCATAATATTCTGGTATTATATCTTTATTTCTATTGGTTCTGTTGTGCCATCACCCATGTGACTTCTTATGCATGTTATTTGTGTCTTCTCCCTCTTTTTTTTCCCCAATGATTTGTCCATTTTACTAAGTCTGTCAAAGAACCAGCTTCTTGTACTGTTGATTTTTTTTCCTACAGTTTTGCTGTTTCCTATCTCATTTATTTCTGCTCTTATCTTTATTAATACCTCTCTTCTGTAGGTATACTTTGCTGGACTGTTTATATTTGTTGGAGATGTTGTGTTAATGTGTTGATTTTGGTTCTTTCTTCTTTTAGGAGGTGTGAATTTATTGCAATAAATTGTCCTCTCAGTACTACTTTTGCCATGTCCCAAAAATATTTGTATGCTGAGTTTTCATTATCATTTGTTTTTAGGAACTTTGTGAATTCACATTTTATTTCTTCTACTACCCAGTGGTTTTTCAGAAGAGTGTTATTCAGTTTCCTTATATTTGACTTATTTCCTTGGTTTTCCTATTGTTGATTTCTAATTTAATATCATTGTGGTCTGAGAAGATACTTTGTAGTTTTTTGATGTTTATAAATTTATGGAGGCTTGTTTCGTGCTCTAAGACATGGTCTATTATAGAGAATGTTTCATATGCACTGGAAAAAAATGTGTATTGTGCTCTTGTTGGGTTGAATGATCTGTGCATATCTATGAGGTGTAGTTGGCTGGTTGTGTTGGTTAGCTCCTCTGCGTCTTTGTTGAGTTTCTTTCTGGCTGTTCTATTCTTTTTTAAAGTGGAGTATAAAATCTCCCACTACTATTGTAGATTTGTCTATTTCTTTTTTCCAAAAATATTAGAGTTTGCTTTATATATTTTTGGAGGTTTTTAATTGGGAGCATAGATATTTATTATGGTTATGTCATCTTCTTCAATTGACCCTTTAATCATGAGATAATGTCCATCTTTATCAACTATGTTGGTTTTTGTCTTAAAGTTTAGTTTATCAGAGATTAGTATTGCCACTCCTATTCGTATATTATTATTATTATTCCTATTAGCCTGGTATATTTTTTTCCATCCTTTGACTTTTAGTCTGCTTTTGTCTTTGTGTGTAATGTATGTCTCTTGCAGGCAGCATATTGAAGTGTCTTGTTTTCTTTTCCATTCTGCAACTCTCTCCTCTCTTAACTGATGCATTTAATCCATTGACGTTCAGTGCAATTATTGATGAGTATGAATTAATTGCTGTCATTTTGTTTCTTTTTTGTGGTGCTGCTTTTTTCTTTGTTCTGCATGCCTTCCTGTGCTGAGTTTATTTTTTGGTGTTCTTTCTTGTGAGTTTCTTAATTGTTTTAATGTTTCCATGTTCTCCTTGGCTATTCATTTTCATTGTATGCTGTGAAGTATTACTCTTCTTTCAGGTTACCTTATCATCTACTATTTTTCCTCCATTTAAGACAGTCTATTTTATTCTATCCTTTACTTGACCACCTCACCACCTGGATCTCTGTTCCTATATTTTTTCCTTATTTGACATTGGTATAATTTTTATCTTTGATTGACCTCCCAAGTCTTCTGAATTCATTGTTATAATTTTGTTGTGTTCTAGACTCTTTTATCCGTTAACTGTGTTCCGGGTAGTGTTGCCATGTCTATCAATCTCTGGTTGTTGACTGTTCTTGTTGGTTTTCAGTCCAAAGAACCACCTTTAGATTGTTTTGAAGTGCTAGGGTGGCTTTCACAAAGTTTCATAGCTTCTGTTTATCCTAGAGTGTTTTGATTGCACCATCGTTTTTGATTGACAGATTTTTTGGGTAGATGATTCTTGGTTGTTGTTGTTGTTGTTTTCTGTTAGTGTTTTACATGTGTCTCCCCATTGCATTCTTACTTGCATGGTTTTTGCTGAGAGTTCTGAGCTAAATATGATTTGCTTGCCTTTGTATGTAAGACTTTTTTCCCTAGCTGCTTTCAGGATTCTCTCTTTGTCTTTGATTTTGGAGAGCTTGATTATTATACGTCTTGGTGATTTTCTTTTGACGTCTATCCTTTCAGAGTTCATTGAGCTTCTTGAATGTTTATCTTTTCGTTTTTCAGGATGTGAGAAAAATTTTCTTCCAGTAGCTCTTGAACTATGTCCTCTGTGGACATGTGTCATTCTTCCTGTTCCAGAATGCCGGTAATCCTTAAGTTATTCCTTTTCATATAGTCCAACATGAATTTTAGATTTTTTTCAGGTTTCTTTATCCTTTTTTCCTGTTTGATCTTCTATCTTAGCAGTATTGAGATATTTGTCTTCCAGCTCCCTGGTTGTGGCTTCTAGCTCTTCAATTCTACTCCTTTGCCTTTCAGTGTATTGTGCATTCATGATATTTTATTATTAATTATTTGGACCTCTTTTTTCAGGTTTTGAATTGTTTCCAATGTTGTATCTCTCTTATTCAATTATTCCTTTTAGTGCTTTCCTGACTTCTTCCACATTTTTCTCAACCCCTCTGTGGATCGTTTGCATGTGCCTCATATCATTCTCCTGAATTCCTTCCCAGGCATTTCCAAAGCCTGTCCACCTTCCAATGTGTTGTCTAGATCTATCTCCTGTTCATGTGTCCCAATCATTCTATCTTGTTTCTGGACATGTGCTGATATGGTCATTTGTTTCTTGGACATAATCAATAGTCAGCTGTGATCTCAATAATTAGATCAATATATGTTTATGTCTTATAATGTTTTCTGATTGTCTCTAGGTCAATGTGATCCGGAAATAGGCTTCTCTTTTCACTCTTCATATTGCTCAACTCAGAGTAACTGTAGAAGGTTTTGGCTGCCTACTTTGTGTATAGCAGCTGGTATTGGCTCTTGCCTGGATGGTGGGATTTTATAGAATGTGATTGTAACTGGACTATATGACCACAATTGTTGTCTATTCTTGGGTAATTTAGGAAGAGAATGAGCTCCCTAAACGTAAAGAGAGGACCAAAAAACAAAGCAGCAACAGCAAAACAAACAAACAAACAAACAAAAGAACAAATTAGATACTATAGTCTATATTGTTTTTGGTTGGTCTATAATCAAAGTAAAAAGAAAAAAAAAATTCTGTTGCAAAATATAAATATGACTTTAATGTCACTCTCTCAGCTTCTTGCCTTCAAGGCCACCTGAGAAATTTCAAGATGTCACTGTTGGTCCTTATAACATAACTCAAGATTTAATTTTCAGCTTGTTTCCTCTTTAATCTGTCTCTATTACACTCCACAACCCCCATTCAGGTTTTCTTCTTAGTGATTAACAATTCAGGGTCAACTGTGGCCATTTTGCACTGCCGTTTGGTTATAAGTGGGGCCTCACCCTTTAAATACTTCTGAGCATATCTGTGTGCATGTGCAGTAGAAACCTTTGTGAGTTGGGGAGTGTCCACTCGCTCAGGCACCCCACTCTAGTCACTAGAATGGAGGTGTGCAGGCATAGAGGGACCAATGAACAGAAACAAAAAAGCAAAAATATGTCCACACCTTTATCTCCGAGGATTGGTCAGGTGTCCACATAGGATCCGATCCTTCCCCAACTCTGTATCACCCAAGATATCCTCTCTGGGAGCCGTGAGGACTGCCGATCAGAAAACAGCAGCAGTTTTCTTGATTGAGCTACAAATTCCACTGGCTGTGAGCCTTCAAACTTTCTAAATAGTCCATTATATGTAGTTCAGAGTTCTAGGACCGTCCCATGAACCTGCTTCATGTGGTATTCTTTGTTATTGCTGCCGGAGGTTTGCACCCCATGTCTCCCTAATCTGTCATTAAGCCCCACCCTGAATTATGTGTTTTATTATCTGTTTTGTACCCCCACCATATTTGTAGAAGGTTTTTAGGCCATTTTTTAGGCCATTGTTTTTGCTTTGCCTGAGGGGATGAGATACAATTTATGTTGCCAAAAGTATAGAAACAAAACTGCTGGATTTTTTAAAGACTCGGCTCATTGGAAAGCTTAGCTGGAAGGAGATATCCAGATATGAGGCCACTGAAAATGTGTAGGAGGATGTGACAACATAGTGGGAGAATAGTCCTTGAAATTAGGTTGGGAATTGTGGATTTGTGTTTAAGAATACTGGGATATTTGACTCTATGTATATATGCATGTGAGTGTATTAGAAGGAGGCTGGATATGCCAGATCTGAGGACCCTTCTTTGCAAAAATTCCTATGACTAACATTGAACATAAGTTACTGAGCTGCCATACTTCAAAGGACCATGTGA
This sequence comes from Chrysochloris asiatica, assembly GCF_000296735.1. Taxonomy (NCBI): domain Eukaryota; kingdom Metazoa; phylum Chordata; class Mammalia; order Afrosoricida; family Chrysochloridae; genus Chrysochloris; species Chrysochloris asiatica. The sequence continues at coordinate 5,521,799 of NW_006408644.1, read as the reverse complement.
AATTACTGGTAGTGTAAATCAATAATCTGAACTCTTCCCCAGTGTTTTGCTGTATGCATAACTCTTGGTATATGCAGTAACAGAGGGTATTTAAGTTATTGGTGTCCCAGTAGAAAAGGGTCTCAGAGTAAAATTTAAATGAATTTAAACAAAAAAATGATGTTTCAAATATACATGTGTAAAGGAAATTTAATCCTACTACAAAATTTGCACAAATAATTATCAAAGAATGTTTGATCAGACAACTCTCTGTTGGAAGAAGTGCAGCCAGAATGTTCCTGAGAAGCCAGGATGGTGAGACTTTATCTGTCTTAGTTTGGGCATATCATTACAGAACATATCATCAGTTTTACATTCAACAAATAATTGCAATGATTCCAACGCTAACAGTATTTACCTTTATTACTTTTCTTTTTTTGATGTATGCATGCCATATTGAAAACATATATTTGCTGAAATGTCCAAAGGGCACATTTTGTAAGCCAGCCTCCTGCATGAAGTAATGCTGCCTTTCTCAGTCCATGAGCCTACAGTCCTCTGCTGCTCTATCTCTTCTACGTCTTCACCTCCACTATCATCTTTGATGGCATTGCTCTTCTGGTTAGGATCCCCCATTCCTCTCATGGTCTTTTCTCTTGATGGATCTAGGGTCCTATGTTCCTGAAATAAGAAATCAACTGCTCCACTTTCAGTTACACCTCTTCTACACTTACTGTTGTGACAACCACCATTAGTCCTGATAACAAGTACTCACAATTGAATCATAAAATCCTATCCCCATCATCACCAAATCCATCTGGACAAGAGGAAAATTATTGAGTGGGGGATTCTATCTTGCCCTCCTAGTTCTGACACCAAACATCCTCTTGAAAGCTCGTAAGTTTTTATTGTGAATTGAGTGATAGTTTACATGGGAGAACATTGGTTTTACACACATTGTTTAATATCAATGATTACAGTCTCCTCCGTGAAACATCATTCAACAGTATTTGCTTCCATTCCCTCTATTTTTTGTTTGTTTGTTTTATTTTCTGTTTTGAAATGTACAACAAAACTCTTAGGAAAATATAATCATTTAAACAACCAAAGGGCATATACTGCAAGTTTGCCTCCTGGCTGCCAGCACACAGCCATTCACTTTCCATGAATCTATAGTCCTCAGCTGATTTATCTATCCATGTCTTCATCTCTGCCTCCATCTCTGGTATTGCTGTTTCTCTGGATAGGGTCCCACAAATTTTCTTGTGCTCTTCTCCCTTGATGGTCCTAGATGCTTTTTTTCCTGGAATATAAGATTAACTACACTCCCCTTTTCATTACATTGCATCTACTTTTACAGTTGTGACAAGTCACAATTAGTTTTAATAACAATTATTCACTATTGAATCATAAGAATCTTATCCCCATATCCTTTCACCAGACCCGTCTAGACAAGATTAAAATTATTCAATAGGGAGTTTATCTTTCCATTGCACACTCTGAAACTAAACTTCCTCTTGAAAAAATGAAAGTCAATCAATTCATATCTTTATAGCCACCCCCCTCCCCCATTTAAGGCAGTCAATTTCTAAGTTGCTGGTCTCTATTAACCTTGTGTAGAGAGAGGATAGGATTGATATTTGATATGAAGACTCCTTCCTTCTCAGTTGGTATTTTGAGCTACTACATCTGTAATTATAGGTCAAGCTCATCAAACTGTAGCAATTTGAACTTATTTCCTGTATCAAAAATTATTTTTTATTTTCCTCTAGGGGACATCGGTATCATCTGCATATCGCAGGTTGTTAATGAGTCTTCCTCCAATGCTGATGCCATGTTTTTCTTCATATAACCCAGCTTCTCAGATTATATGACAAAAATAACCTGCAATATGCAGATGATACAACCTTGCTGACTGAAGGTGAAGAGGACTTAAAATATTTACTTATGAAGATTGAAGATAATAGCTTACAGTATGGATTACATCTCAATGTAAAGGAAACAAAAATCTTCACCACTGGACCAATAAACAACATTCTTATCAATGGAGAAAAGATTGAAGTTGTCAAGGACTTCATTCTTCTTGGATCAACTATCAACACTCACAGAAACAGCAGTCAAGAAATCAAACGATGTATTGCATTAGGCAAATCTACTGCACAAGACCTTTTTAAAGTGTTGAAGAGCAAAGATGTCAGCTTGAGGACTAAGGTGCGCCTGACCCAAGCCATGGTATTTTCAATAACCTCATATGCATGTGAAAGCTGGACAGAGAATAAGGAAGATCATAGAATCGATGTCTTTGAGTTATGGTGTTAGAGGAGAATATTGAAAATGCCATGGGCTGCCAAAATAACCAATAGATCCATTTTGGAAGAGGTGCAGCCAGAGTGCTCCTTAGAGGCCAAGATGGCCAAACTTCGTCTCTCATATTTTGGACATATTGTCAGGAGGGACCAATCGCTGGAGAAGGATATCATGTTTGGTAAGGTGTAGGGTCAGAGAAAAAGAGGAAGTCCCCCAATGAGATGGATTGGCCAAGTGGCAGCATCGATGGACTCAAACATGGCAACAGTAGTGAGGTTGACTTAGGATTGGGCAGTGGCTAGTTCTGCTGTGGATAAGGTCACTATGGGTCGGTACCCACTTGATGGCACCTAACAACAACAACAACAAGGGGAGATCTAATCATCAAGCCATGAAGACTAGGTCAAATGAGTAGTATCTACAATTTTGGGCACTCTTGTGCATGCATCTTCCTTCAATTCATATCAGCTGGGCACTTCACTCTCAGCTCTAGTCATCCATGGCTGTATCCTTGTTCATGGGTTCAAGTGTTCCCTGGTCTCACCACACTTCGGACCAACTAGCCCTTCCTGTTCTCTCTCTCATCTCCAGGTTAACGAGAGGTTATGGAATGTGATCAAACTCAGCCGATATCTTCATTGCTGCCCCTCAGGACAAATACTGCTCCAAGACTGAACCTCAAAGGAAAAACATGAGCTGGCACGAAAGATTGCTGATAACCATGTTGGTCAGCTGGTGAGTGGAAGATGGGGAAAAGAAACAATGAAGATATGACAGTCTAATTGGCTACTCCAAGGACAAGCAAGTTTTTCTCCAGGGGTCCATCAGACTGCCATTTGGTGGGGGGGTTGATTTTTTTCTGCTGGTCTGTCTTTCAAGAACTATCCTCTGTTCCTCTAACTGTGCTAGATTGTTCTGCTTGTACTTTCAAGTGTAAATGCTCTACTTCAGAAGGCTTTGGCGGGTCTCAGGATTACACGTAAGGTCCTATATACTACAAAGGATCCCAAGAAGCCCATTTCACTGGGGGAAATTCTAGAATCCCTTTTAGATATTAGAATAAGTTATAAGCTGAACTTGGCTCACAAGCATTATATAATCATGTTTCCCAATATTTCTTTCTCTCTCACTCAAGTGTCTTTGTAAGTAACACTTCTCTTTTCCTTAGCTGCTTTCAGGATTCCTTCTTTGTCTTTGATTTTGGAAAGTTTGATTATGGTATGTCTTGTTGATTTTCTTTTGAGGTCTATCTTTCCTGGGGTTCTTGAGTGCTTATTTTTCATGTTGTTAGGTAAATTTTCTTCCATTAACTCTTCAACAATCTCCTCTGTGAACTTGTGTGATTCTCCCTGTTCAGGAATGCCAGTAATTCTTAAGCTATTCCTTTGCTTCATATGTTTTGGGACCCTTTCATTGAGAGCATAGATATTTATTATGCTTATGTCCTCCTGTTCAATTAACCCTTAACCATGAGATAATGTCCCTCTATGTTTCTTATGCTGGTTTTTGCCTTAAATTTTATTTAATCAAAGATTAATATTACTAATCCTGCTCATTTTTTCTAATTGTGGTTAACTTGGTATATATTTTTTTTCATCCTTTAATTTGCAATCTATTTTTGTCTTTGTGTGTTAGGTGTGTCTCTTGTAGACAACATATGGAAGGATCGTGTTTTCTTACTCATTCCACTACTCTCTCTTGACTGGTACATTTAACACATTGATATTCAATGTAATTATCAGTTGTTGTTGTGGTTAAGTGCCTTTGAGTCAATTCCAACCCATAGTGACCCTATATGGGTTTCCGAGGAGCAGCTGGTGAGCTTGAACCACCGACCTTGCCGTTCAAATGACTTTGCAGTCTGGTGCATTAACCCACAGCACCACAGTATGGGTAAATTTCTGTCATCATGTCTTTGTGTGTGTGTGTGTGGGGGGGTTGCTTCTAGTTCCTTTATATTCTATGCTTTTCTGTGCTTTATTTTTTTTGTGTGTGTGCTATTTCTTGTCAATTTTCTCATTGCTTTAATTTTTCCATAATTTGCTTTTCTTGATTTGATGTGGAGATGTATTATGTTTTTTAGAGGTTACTGTATATTTTACTACATTCTTCCTGGTTTGTTTGTTTGTTTTTAATGACAATTTGTTTTTTCATGAGATCTTCCTGACCTCCTCACCATCAGGATCTATGTTAGTATGCTTTTCCCTTTTTTCATTGTGTAATTGTCCTCCTGATCATAGACTACCCTCCCAGATCCCCTAACTTCATTTTTGTAGTTTTGGTCTGCTCTGGACAGTTCCATTTCTGGATTTATTTTTGGGTGGTGTTGTCAGGTATGTAAATCTTTGGTTATTTTCTGCTCTTGTTGGTTCTCAGTCCAAATAACTCCTTTTTGTATGTCTAAAATGCTGGCTTGGCTTTTAATAAATCCTTTAATTTCTGTTTTTCCTGAAATATTCTGATTTATACATCATGTTTTATTGACTGTTTTGCTGGGTGTATGATTCTTGATTTGCATTTTCTTTCAGCATCTCTTCGACTAGCTCCACTGTGATTTTCATTGTCTCTTCCTGTTCTGGAATTCCAATCAGGCTCAGGTTATTCCTCTTCAAGTTTTCCCACATGAATCTTAGACTTTCTTCAGTTTTTCCATTCTTCTGTCTTTTTTTTTTTTTTTTTTAATTTTAGCAGTATTGAGAGATTTATCTTCTAGCTCGCTGATTCTGATTTCCATCCCTTTAATTTTACTACTTTGGCATTTCAGTGTATTGTCCATTTTGATATTTTAGCATTGCTTGTCTGAACTTCCTTTGGTAGAGTTTTTTTTTTTTTTTAATGTCTTCAATGCTATATTTATTTTGTTGGATTGTTCCTGTAGTACTTTCTTGACTTCTTCCTTATTTTCCTCAAACTTTCTGTGGAATATGTGGATGCACCTCAACATCATTCTCCTAAATTCCCTTTCAGACAATTCTACAGCCTTTGTACCCTTCACTGCCATTCCTAGCTTTTCTTCTTTGTCATTTGTTTGAGCTACTCTGTCTTGTTTATGCACATAATCAGAAATTTTCTGCAACTTTTTAGGTATTTTGTTGTTGTTGCATTTGTATTCATTTGATGAATGTATGATGGTGGATTTTTAAGCACACTCCAATTGCCTCTTTTTAGATATGATCAAGAGATGGGCTACTCTTTTCACTGTTTTTACACCTCAATTCAGAGTGTTTTTAGCAGGTGTTGGTTGTACATGCTGCTTTGTTTTATATCAGCTGGTATTGATCCTTGCCTTATTGGTGTGGTTTTAAAACTTGTGATTGCAACTTGGCTTTATGGCTGCAGTTGCTGTCTTTTGTCAGGAGAGGCACATAGAGAAAATGCTCCCACAAGATAGAAGGATGGCCAAAAATCAAGACTAAAAACTAAAATAACAAATCATATAAACCCATGGAAAAATATATATAAAGCTGTAACCCCCAAAACAAACAAACAAACAGACAGACAGACAAAAACCAAGGGGAAATCTGAGTAATTCTTTTGAACCACTTAGCTGACTCTTGCCTTCAAGGCCAAACAAGAAATTCCCTGATGTTCCTACTCTGCCAATATTATTTAACCCAGGTCTTCCTTTTATTTCCTCCCCTCAAGTCCATTTAGATGTTTCCCTAGTGAGAATCAGCCAGGTCTGACCAGATACAATTTTGAAGAGATTGCTGGAGTACTTTTTTTCCTTCTGTCTCCTTTTGCTCCCAGTGATTGTAATGGCACAGATCTTTCTACTACACATCACAGAATAGTACCAATCCTACCGTGCATAGCAGAACCTTGGATATGTGATGTATCACCTTCAATGGGGTATCTATTCATGCAAGTAACCCCTTTGGTCACCAGCATGGAGATGAGTAGACAGAACAACAACCACAACAAAAGACATGCTAAAGGAAAAAACAAAACAAAACTCACACCTCTGTTCCTGCAAATTACTGACTTTTTCTGCACTGTGAATGCTCTTTTGTTCCTCCCTTTCAAAATGGCTGTGGTGGAACACCCTAGTCACACCAAATCTGAAGTCACCTCCTTCAGGCTTCTCTTCCAAATCTTACTTCTAGCCAGCACTTTTTTAAATTGTTTGTTTATTTTATTTTTTTCATTTATTTTTTTTGT